>NC_058405.1:82413120-82418268 GCF_002201575.2 Neomonachus schauinslandi
GCACGTCCTACCTTCCAGAAAGTGGTCGCTTTTCTGATGAGAGAGTTGTTGCTCTTCTTTTCTTCGACCTCCTGTTGAGTTTGTAGGTGTTCAGAATGGTTTGATCCCTATCCAGCTGAATTCCTGAGAGGATACGAAATCCAGGTCTCCTACTCCTCCGCCATCTTGCTCCGCCCCCCCCCATATCTGCGATCTTTAATGTTGTCTAGCTTATCAAGGATGACCTAATTCCCTAAGAAATAGATCCATACAGCCCCTATACCCTTAACCCTTCCTTCAAGTACTCCTCTCAGCCTCAGAGATAGTGCTAATGGAAATGCTGGAATACATGGTGCTCTTCCCACTGCCCCTGGGCTCTGATTCACCTCTTATAGCAGTGTTCAGTCCCACCTGACTGCATCATTATAAATCTTTCCTCCCTCTTTCACATTTTTAGCTGAATCTGGATGCTGCCCATGACAGCTAAGTGTTGATTTGCCTGGAGTTGGCATTGCCAGTGATGACTGGAGGGGACTCAACTTCTGTGTTTGAGGCACATTTCTGGGTGCCAAGGGTACAGTAGACAGACAAGGGCCCTATGCCCATATGGCTTATGTGCCAATAGGGGAAGTGGAACAGAGATACCTAAACCAATTCATATAACAGATAACAAAAACCATCACCAAGAAGGTAAAGCTGAGATATGTGGAGAGAGTGGTGAGTGGGATAGTCTCTGGGTGGGTGGGACAGACCTTTGTAGCACCCTGAGCATTGTGAACCTGAGACTTGTAGTATCAGACTCAGTTGTCTTCTTCCAACACCCTTCCCTTCTCCATGCCACACTTTCTCTCCCTTTTGGCCTCATTTTGCTTTCTTGTTTCCCAGGGACCTACAGTGTGGAGACCCATGAAGTACTATCTGTTTTTCTTTTCATTAAACCTCACAGACTCCAGCCAGCAGTAACTATCATGGCTAAATAAACTATCTTCACCACAATGTTAATGACTAAAAGTTGCAAACATGTTTCACCATAAGGGAGGATAACTTAAGAGAGCCAGACATCAGTTCAAGGGAAAAATCATTATCTAATTCCAGACATTGCAAGGTTGGGTTGGAGAAAGATTTTTGTCATTATTATAGATAGGTAACCTTCCTCTCTCCTTTTCTCAAGAAATAAAAAATAAAAAATGTATGGGGTTTGTATTTGAGCCCTTCTCTACAAATACAACTAAATATCTTGGAAATTATACAGTAAGCAATGAGATGGTTCTGAAGGCTAGAGAGAAAAAGGTAAAAGACTAGGGATTTTAAGGCTTGAGTACCAATAGTGTTGTGAGTTACTAGTGCTTCCTTTTTATTTCCCACATGCTCTTGAATTGGGCATCATGGAGGCCTGAAACCCACATCCTCCTCTACCCTCAAGAAAAGACAAGTGAAAAGTCTGCTCTCTCTGTCCACAAGATTGGGGAAGGAGAAGCCCAACCAGGACCTTATGTGGAATCCCACTCCTGCTTCACAAGGGGAGCTCCAGTGGGTGGTCAGATCTGCCCTGCTCATCTCCTGTTATTCCATAACTTAAGCCCAAAGGCCCAATCCACACCAGCATCAGCAAAACCCTGGTCATCCCAGCCCATACCACACAACAAGTTCACTGGCAGGAGGACCAATCTACCCAGTGATAGCATCACTAAAACCCTACACTCAGGGGCATAAGGACACCCATGCCCAGTGGCTTCTGACCTTCCTTTTCCCCAGAATGTCACAGTGACAGTAGGTTACCCAGGGACATGTCTTCCACCACTGCAGATGGCATTAGCAGGGAATGGGAGGAAAACCAGCCACAGTTGAAGAATGAAGCAGAGAGGAACAAACTGGACAAGTATCTACTAAAATAGAAGATTTAAATAGGATCAAAAGTCTCCTGATAAAATATGTAGAATACAATAAAAAATTACATGTAATAGAAAGAACTGGGAAACCACAAGTGGAATGAGAAAAGATAATCAAATACTGCCAATCTCAAAAAGAATCAGATGCTGAAATTATCTGGCAAGGATTTTAAAAATGCTATGATAAATATGTTTCAACAATCAATTAAAATCTCTTAAAACAGAAAAACTCAGAAAATATATAGATTTTAAAGCACTTTAAAAAAATTTATTCATTTATTTGACAGAGAGAGAGAGAGAGCACACACAAGCAGGGGGAGCGGCAGGCAGAAGGAGAAAGAGAAGCAAGCTCCCCACTGAGCAGAGAGCCCAACATGGGGCTGGATCCCAGGACCCTGAGATCACAACCTGAGCTGAAGGCAACCACTTAACCAACTGAGCCACCCAGGTGCCCCCAAAATATACAGATTTTATTAAAAAGAACCAAATGGAAATTATGAAACTGAAAATAAAATAACTAAAATAAAAATATGCTGGATGGAAAATACTACAGTCAAAGTAAAGACAAGATAGATTAATAATATTTATTCAATCTCAACAACAGAGAGAAAATCAACCAAGAAAAATTGAACAGAGCCTCAATAACATGTGAAATAATTCAATAATAATAATAATAGTTTCTAATATTTGTATCATCAGAGTTGCAGGAGGAGTACAAATTCATGGCTGAAAAAGTATTTAATTAAATAATCACTAAAAAAAAATCCCCAAATACGGCATCAGGCATAAACCTACAGATCCAAGATGCTGAGAGAATTCAAAGTAAGATAAACAAATAAAAATCATGCCATGATACATCATATTTAAACTTCTGCAAACTGAAGACAAAGGAAAATATTCTAAAAGCAACTGCTTTTCTTATAGGTGAAAACAATTTAAATGATAGAAAATTTCTCATCTTAGACCATGGAGGTCAGAGGAAGTGACAAAGCATTTTTCCAGTGCTTAAAAAAAAGAACTATCACTCTTGAATCCTATACCAATGAAAATACCCTTCAGGAATGGAGAGAAATGAGGATATTCTCAGATGAAGAAAAGCTAAGAGAACTTGTTGATAGCTGACATACTTAAAGAATGACTGAAGGAAGATTTCCCCCAAAAAACAGCAGCCTGGAAAATTCACAAAGAAAAAAAATGAATAATTAAATATGTAAAAGAAGTAAACATAATAGACTGTCTTTCTCCTTATGAGTTTCTTTAATAATATAAGTTTGAAGCAAAAATTGAGACATCATCTGATGGGGTACTCAATGAAGAGAAAAGACCTAAGGCAATTATATTTAACCAGTGCTGAGATAAGGGAACCTAATGCAAGCAAAGTTTCTACACTTCATATAAAGTGGTAAAATGTGGACACCAGTAGGCTGTGATATTTTGCATTTGTATATGGTGATATCTAAAGCAAACATTAAAAGCTATATAAAGCCCTATGCTCAAAATCATTGCAAACAACTCAAAATAAAATTCTCAAAATGTTCAAGTAACAGACGCAAGGAAAACAAAAACCAGAGGTATGAGCAATAAAAGAATTAAACAAAAATAAAATGGCAGGTGTATGTCTAACATACCAATAATTACTTCAAATGTAAATGTTCTAAAAACAATTTGGAGCACTGGTTTTTATATGCAAACAATGAATCGTAGAACAATACATCAAAAACTAATGATGTACTGTATGGTGACTAACATAACATAATAAAATAAAATAAATAAATAAACAAACTTAAAAAATTAAAAAATAGATTGGATTAATAAAACACGATCCAACTATACACTGTATGTAAGACTCTAACACCAATGCCATAGACAGTTTGAAAGCAAAGAGATGGAAAAAATATATAATGCAACTATTAATCAAAAAAAGCAGATGTGACTGTACTTACATCAGATAAAGAAGATTTCAGATAAAAAATGTTGCTAGGGAGAAAGATGGACGTTGCATCATAATAAAACTGACAAATGCACCAATAATATATAATAATGTTAAATGCATATGCACCAATAACAAAGCCTCAGGAGACATAGGCAAATCCACACCCATAGTTGGGTACTTCAATACTGCACTGTCAGAAATTGTAAAACTTCTAGGGATGTCTGGTGGCTCAGTCGGTTAAGCATCTGCCTTGGCTCAGGTCATGGTCCCAGGGTCCCGGGATCGAGCCATGCATGGGGCTCCCTGCTCAGTGGGGAGCCTGTTTCTCCCTCTCCTGCTCCCCCTGTTTGTGCCCTCTCTCTCTCTCTCTTCCTCTCTCTCTAATAAATAAATAAAATCCTTAAAAAAAAAAAAGAAACTGTAGAACTTTGAGAGAACACCAGCAAGTACAGAAGGACTGAACAACACTGAAGCATCAAGACTGAATCAAAATTTGTAGAACCACAAAGCAGCAATGTAAGCTTCTGTCTCAAGATTAGAAGAAGAATAACTAAATACACCCAAAGGAAGAGAAAGGAAATAATAAGGACAAACAGAAATTAATGCAATTGAAAACAGGAAAATAACAGGAAAAATCAATGAGATAAAATTTTGTTTAAAGTTCTAAAAAATATATAAAATAACAATATTTACAAGGATAAAAATGGAGAAGACAAAAATTACCATATCAAAATAAAACAGGGTATATACCACAACAGGTTCTATAAACATTCAAAGGGTAATAAGGGAATGCTATGAACAAATTTAAACTATACATTTGACAACTTAGAAGAAACAGACCAATTCTTAAAAAAAAAAAAAACCTGCCCAAATTACCTAACTCAGCCAAGATGAAAAGAATCTGACTAGTCCTATAACCATCAAATAAATTTAATTTGTAATTAAAATCCTTTTTCCATGTCTTCAGGTCCAGATGATTTCACTGCAGAATTTTACCAAATAATTGAAAAAGAATTAACATTTTACACAATCTATTCTAGAAAAGGGAAGGGGATCCTTCCCAACTCACTTTGTAAATTCAGGATTACAGTTATCAAAACCAAATAGCACACCCACATGCATGTGCATACTCCCAATATCTTTCACAAACACAGATGCAAAAATTCTCAATAAAATGTTCACAGGCTAACAATGCTCATATAGTCCTCTATCAAATGGGATATATTCCATATATACAAGGCAGGCTCAATATTTTTTTATTTTATTTTATTTTATTTTTTTATTTTATTTTATTTTATTATTTTATTTTATTTTATTTTTTTATTTTATTTTATTTTATTTTATTTT
>NC_058405.1:82418278-82437241 GCF_002201575.2 Neomonachus schauinslandi
TTTTATTTTATTTTATTTTTTTATTTTATTTTATTTTATTTTATTTTATTTTATTTTATTTTATTTTATTATTTTATTTTATTTTATTTTATTTTATTTTATTTTATTTTATTTTATTTTATTTTATTTTATTTTATTTTATTTTGTTATGTTATGTTATGTGAGTCACCATACAGTACATCATTAGTTTTTGATGTAGGGTTCCATGATTCATTGTTTGCATATAACACCCAGTGCTCCATGCAATACATGCCCTCCTAATACCCATCACTGGGCTAACCCATCCCCCCACTCCCCTCCCCTCTAAACCCTGTTTGTTTCTCAGAATCCATAGTCTCTCATGGTTCGTCTCCCCCTCCGATTCCCCCCCTTTATTTTTCCCTTCCTTCTCCTAATGTCCTCCATGCTATTCCTTGTGTTCCACAGGTAAGTGAAACCATATGATAATTGACTTTCTCTGCTTGACTTATTTCACTTAGCATAATCACCTCCAGTCCCATCCATGTTCATGCAAAAGTTGGGTATTCATCCTTTCTGATGGCTGAGTAATATTCCATTGTATATATGGACCACATCTTTTTTATCCATTTGTCTGTTGAAGGGCATCTCGGCTCTTTCCACAGTTTGGCTATTGCGGACATTGCTGCTATGAACATTGGGGTGCATATGGCCCTTCTTTTCACTACATCTGTGTCTTTGGGGTAAATACCCAGTAGTGCAATTGCTGGGTCATAGGGTAGCTCTATTTTTAAATTTTTGAGGAACCTCCACACTGTTTTCCAAAATGGCTGTACCAACTTACATTCCCACCAACAGTGTAAGAGGGTTCCCCTTTCTCCACAACTTCTCCAACATTTGTTGTTTCTTTCCCTGTCCATTTTTGCCATTCTAACTGGCATAAGGTGGTATCTCAGTGTGGTTTTGATTTGGATTTCCCTGATGGCTAATGATGATGAACATTTTTTCATGTGTCTGTTAGCCATTTGTATGTCTTCTTCAGAGAATTGTGTTTTCATATCTTCTGCCCACTTTTTACTTGATTATTTGTTTTTTTGGGTGTTGAGTTTGAGAAGTTCTTTATAGATCTTGGATATCAGCCCTTTGTCTGTAGTGTCATTTGCAAATATCTTCTCCCATTCCGTGGGTTGCCTCTTATCCAACACATTATAATCTTCAGAAGAAAAATCATGATTTTATCAACCAATATGGGAAAAATTATTTGACCAAATTCAAACTCCATCATTTATTCCTACTATAATTAGAGTTTGAATGACTCTATAGTCTGAATAAAGAGGACCATCCTCAAACTCAGAGCATTTATAGAAGTCTACAGCTAACATCATAATGGTTAAAGACTATTCAGTCTTTACCTCTGATTATCAGGAAGAAGGCAAGGATATCCTCTTTCACCACACCCATTAAATAATTTTTTGAAGGTTTTTGTTACTGCCGTTAGGCATGAGAAATAGCATACAAAATGGAAAAGAAGAAATAAAATTGCCTCTATTTGCAGAACAGCATGACTGTCTACCTAGAAGACACCAAGGCATTTACAAAACAACAACAAAGGGGCTCCTGGGTGGCTCGGTCATTAAACGTCTGCCTTTGGTGCAGGTCATGATCCCAGGATTTTGGGATGGAGCCTGCATCAGGCTCCCTGCTCAGTGGGAAGCCTCCTTTCCCTCTCCCACTCCCCCTGGTTGTGTTCCCTCTCTTGCTGTCTCTGTCAAATAAATAAAATCTTTAAAAAAAATAAAAAACAACAACAAAAAACTCATAGAACTAATAAGTGAGAAGTTAGGTCATAAGATGTAAGATAAATACACAAAAATCAATTATATGTCTATATGCTAATGATGAGTAAGTGGAAACCTATATAAATGTGCAGTATTGCTGAGAAAATGAAATGCTTAGGTATAAATATAATAAAACATGTGCAGGACATGTATAATGCAAATTACAAAATGCTAATGGAAAAAATCAGAGCATACCTAAATGCTTCATGAAAGGTAGTGTACCAGAATTGGAAGACGTAACATAACAAAGACGTCAATTCTCCCTAAATTGGTATATATTATTCTTATCAAAATTTCAGCAAGGTTTTTGTAGATGTAGACAAATATGTTGTAAAATTAATAGGAAAGGCAACCACTCTAGAATAGCTAGAACAAGGCTGAAAAGTATTAAGTGGAAGAAATCACTCTTCCCAATGTTAAAACTTGCTCTTTAGCTGCAGTAATCAAGACACTGTGGTATTGGAAGAAGGATAGACATAAATCAGTAAAAATAGATCTATACAAATATGCTCCATTAAATCTCAACAAAGGAGCAAAAGCAACCCAATTGAAGAGGAATTGCTTTTTCAATAAATGATGCTGAAACAATTGGATATTCATAGGCCAAAACAAAAACAAAAACAAAAAAACAAAACTGATTCTTGACCTTAACCTCAGGCCTCATATGAAAATTAACTCAAAATGGATTACCATTCTTAAATATAAAATGATAAAACTTTTAGAATAAAACATGGGAAAAATATTATTAGACTTGAAACCAATAGTACTATACATAAAAGGAAAAACTCATAAATTGAACTTCATCAAAATTAAAAACTTTTGCTATGTGAAACACAATTAAGAGGATGAAAATACAAATTACAGGCTCAGAAAGTATCTGCCAGTTATGTATATAACAAAGGACTCATCTAAAATATGCAAAAAACCCCTCAAAAGTCATCAGTAAAATACAAGTAATTAAAAAGAAAATGGACAAAGAAATGCACAGATAATTTACTGAAGAAATTATATAAATGTCATATTTATAAATACATGAAATGATGTTCAATATCATTGCCAATACATAAACGCAAATTAAAACTACAATGAGAGATACTACATACCTAAATACTGATGAGGATACAGAAAAACTGGATCTCCCATACATTGCTGGTGGGGATGTAAAATAGTACAACCATTCTGGAAAATAGTTTGACATTTCCTTTATATATTTCAAATTGACAGTATATAATGAATATTTTTTCATGTCATTAAATATTCTTCCAAAACATGATTTTAATGGTTGCATAATATGCCCTTTCACTATCATAATTGGTAGTGTAAATAATGTTAATTAATATGCTGTAATTAATTAAAATGCTGTCCTCTTTAAAAAAAAAGTAAAAATGAACTTTTCATACAATCCAGCAATTTCCTTCTTGAGCATATATTCTAAAGAACTGAAAAGTTATGTCCAGGCAGAAACTTGTAAACAAATATTTAAAGTAGCTTTCTTTGTAAATAGTCCCAAACTGGAAACTTCCTCAATGTCCCTCGGTGGATGAATGATTAAATAAACTGGCTCATCTGTACCATGAAATACTACTCATCAATAAAAAGGGACAAGCTATCAATACACACAACTACGTGAATAAACCTCACAGAAGTTCTGTTAAGTGAGGAAAAAAGAAGTTTCAAGATAAGACATTTTGCAGGATTTCTTACATAGGATATTCATGGAATAACAGAAGTGTAGATATGAACAACACAGTATTGACTGTCAGCGGTTAGGGATGGAGTGGGCAGGGATGTGGCTATAGAGGTGAAAGAGGGAGTATTGTCATGATTTGGCAGCTCAGGTTGTCGTTTGTGGTGGTGATTACACAAAGCTGTATGTGTGATAAAATTTCATTGACACACACACACACACACACAACACAGGAGTGTGGTAAAATCTGAATAAGCTCTGTGGACTGTACCAATATCAGTTTCCTGCTTTGATATTTTACTACAGTTTTGCAAGATGTCACTTTTGGGAGAACTTTGTGAAGGTTGCACAGAATGTCTCTTTACATTCTTTTGCACTTTCCTGTAAAACTACACTTACTTCAAAACTAAACATAAGGTATTTTAAAAATGAGAAAAAGGTAATAGTTGTGAATAGTTCTTAACTTTGGCTACTTTCATATCCACTCTAATTCAAATAGTTTCATATTAAAGGAACTTGTGGTTTTATTTACAAGGGAAAGCTCTGTGCATTGTGATCTTCATGAAAATAGATGAGAACACAAGGGGAAGAGAAAGCTCCAACACTGATCTACTATCACATTTTAAACCTGCCTACTAAAACTCTCTCTTTTGAATCCCCGTGAACCAAGTCAAGAAGACATAGGTCCTTATCCATTTATTTCCCTTGTCTTCTCAGTGAATGAAGTCCCCCAGAATATAAGGTGATATTCAAGCTTTGCCTTAATATCAATTTTATCCATGCCCCCACCCAACCCCTTGGCATATTATCTCCAAGCAGTAAGTTCTGACATTTTGAGGATCGTGCACTTAGCTGCTTAATACTTCACTTTCATTGTCCACGGACTCCTGACTGAAATTTCATCTAACCATTTTCCTCAGTGTTTTAACCTGGTCCAGTCCACCTAATCTTGAGGAGTTATTGGAAATATCAGGAAAGCATCAGTTTTAATGTCAGACAATTGTGAACTCAAACCCCAGTTTAGCCATGAATTATGTAATTTTGGTTGCAGACTTCGTAATTTTACCAAGCCTCAGTATATTTCCCTGCAAAGGATAAATTATACATATCCAGAATAATGGGTTAAGTGAGATCATATATGGGAAGCATCTAGAACCCTACTTGGAAAATAGTGCCATGCGTGCTCAAGTGCATATATAGTCAGCCTCACCATCTCTCCTCCAGTGATCAGTATTCTCTGAGTAACGTTCTCAACTATAGAAATAGAAGAAATAGGGCGCCTGGGTGGCTCAGTTGGTTAAGCGACTGCCTTCGGCCCAGGTCATGATCCTGGAGTCCCAGGATCGAGTCCCACATCGGGCTCCCTGCTCAGCAGGGAGTCTGCTTCTCCCTCTGACCCTCCCCCCTCTCATGTGCTCTCTCTCATTCTCTCTCTCTCAAATAAATAAATAAAATCTTTAAAAAAATTTAGAAATAGAAGAAATAAAGTAATAGATATGGGGCAGAATCTTTTGAACAACACAAGTGCATTTGAATTTTATCAAATAGCAAATAGACAATTATTTTGCAAATACCAATATGAGTATGCAACTGCAGGGTGCCAGGTGGAGTGACTTCTATCTGTTGAAGACCTACTCAATACCAGATGTATTATCTTAGTGTTCATAACAATGCAAAGAGATGGGCTGTGTGTGTGTGTGTGTATCTGTGTGTAGGAGCTCAGATATGTCATATGATTTGCTCAAATTCTCAGAGCTACTGTATCATTGTCTACTAATGCATAATAAACCACCTCAAAACTCAGAAGCTTAAAATAATAAGCCTCTCACAAGTTTACAAGTTGGCTGGGTGGTTCTTCTGGTCTCTTGTGTGTGCATTCAGTTATAGGTTGGGTTTTCAGCTGTAACTCTGCTACTCTTGACAGGGCTCTCTCCTATGTCCGTGGGTCAGTTGACTGCAGGCTGGTCTAGGATGGCCTCAACTGGTACAACTGAGGTCTCCATAGGCCTCCCACATGTATATTTCTCTTAACTCCCTTCAGAAGGCTAGCCTAGGTAGGATTTTGTTATTGTTTTTTGTTTGTTTGTTTGCTTAAAAGCAATGACAGAGAAACAAGAGTGAAGTGAAATACGTGTTTTGTTGAGACTTATCTTGTGTCAGTCTTGTTATTGACCCTTTTGTTAAAGCAAGTCACATACTAATTCCATAATCATAGAGTAAGGAGACTATAAAGTTACATGAACAAACACACAGCTACTAGGAGGCCATTTAATCAACCACAATTACTAAGAGGAGAAGCTGAAACCTGCTGGACCCCCAAATATAAATTTGATAGACCACACTGCTTCTCCAGACCTAATGTTCCAAATACACTCTGGAATATACTTGAGAGCCAAAGTGATTGATGGCCTTTGAAGTTCAACCAGAACCCAGGCTGCTTGAGACTGAACCCAAGCTCTGCTCGTCGTAGTGTGAAGGACTAGAAATGTGACTCACAGGCTGGGAAGCCAAGAAGGACCACTTGCCTGAGCTTCCCCTTGAGTCTTATAGTACAGTGTGACTGTAGAACCCTAGTTAAATTTAATTTCTTCTTTTACTTCCCTGAGACATAATAGTCTCATGTGTCTAAAACACATCCACATCTTAAAGACAATCTGAGCAATCTAAAACACAATGCAGAATGAAGCCTACTCTTAGAATTCACAAGAGGGCAGCCAAGAAGCAAAAGGTACTAACTGAATTCCTTTAGACATGTCAAAGGAAATCTTGTCTCTCATGTAGATAAAAATTGAGACATCTAAGATGTCTATGCAGAAATGGTGGGATCTTTCTGGGGACTGTAATATTTAAAGTTACATTTCATTACTCAACCTTGTAGTGGGTCCGCAAATTACATTTGTTTAATTCCACAGCTATGAAATGTCAGCCACTTGATGACTTTGAATAATGTCTTCAACTGACTGAAAACTTGGAAGATCTTGCTTCATTTTCTGCAGTGTTTAACTTTTCAACAAACAAGTGTTGATAGAACAAGGACCCCTGATAATACAAGCCAGGGCTTTTCTGAATTCTCAGAGTCTAATTTCTAGGCAGCCTTTCCCCACACATTTGATTTGCATGGGGGACTTTTGTTCCAGGAATTTATTTTGTTCCCTTAAAGTGACTTAAAAGTTGTTAAAGGGTCTGTTTCTCAGTGAGAATTGAAAGTTGACCAGTTTTCAATTCACAGTCAACAAAATTTACAAAGCTCAGAATCTGAAGCAGACATTTTGAGAAAGCTAGGATTTGAAGATGAATAGGACATGTCCCTACTGTGGCTCAGCAACTAGTGCAGGTGCAGATGTACTCACCTGGTTATGCCGCAGAATAGGAAAGACAGTGGAATAGGTACTGGGAAGCGCAGCTCTATCTTCCCTCCTGATAGAGAAGGCTCTACCACCTGCCTTAGAAGAAACTCTACCATCCTGAGGCCCCACCCACAGAGACAGGTCAAGTGAGTCAATGAACCAAGGACTCTGGGACGTGATAGGGTTAATCCACCCAGCTCATCACAGAGCTACTGGGAGGCAGGCAAGTCTCCCAGCATGCTTTACTTGTCCCTCTGCACCTTAGCACAGCTGGTCTTTCTGTCAGAAATGCCCTTCCCTGCCATCTATCTGCTTCATAACTTTCTACTCCTTTTTTAAGATCTGGCAAACATGGGCTGAGCGATGGCCCCCTTCTCAGTGTTGACAGCTTCCTCCCCAAGTTCTGAGAGTCTTCAGGATTCACCTTCATTATAATCTCTCGGACATGGCCAGGCTTTACTAAGAAAGTAGCCACCAGGCCCTCCTCATGTTTGTAGCCAAAAGCCTGGTGCAAAACTTGTCAGTGGTGATGAAAAGTGCCTGTAAAATTCAGTCATATCACAATTCTTTGTTTTTACTTTTATCTCTCTTTTTTACTTTTATCTCTACATGGGGACCACATCTGACTTCTCATTTATTCTCATTTCTAATATAGGACCTGACCCAGAATAGAGGCCTGATAAATGCAGATAAAGAAATTAATGAAGGAATTAATAATGAAAATATATTCCCCACAATAATATTCTTAGAAGCTCCCTTTTGGGTCATGTCAAAGATCCCTTCCCTCTAATGAAACCTTCACAGTTTATAAAATGCCTTCAGATTCTTTGTCAGGGAGGATGAGAGGGAGTCTGCAGCTACAGACCTTTCTGAGCTCTCTCAGTGGGTCAGAGCTCTGGGCTCCATACCCCTTTCTCTCTGTCACAAAATCAACACTCAGAGTTGTCCCTTTCTGTGTTTAGGCTGCTTCCTCTGCAGCCAGCTCTCTGTGCCAGGCAGTACCCAGCACATCTTGATAACTGGCACCTTCTTGGGCTCTGCACAGCATACCCTAGGGAACTCTGAGCCAGACAGGACAGGCTTAGACCTGTCTCTAGAAGGCTGGCTGTGCAAGCTGTGAGGCTCTGAGCATTAGTGGGGAACATTTATGCCCTTCTCTGCTCCTGTTGCAAATGGGAGGTTTAAAAAAATTCTAATGCTTAAAAAGACCATGCCATTTGAGACAACATGGATGGACCTGGCAGGTAGTATGCTAAGTGAAATAAGTCAGACTGAAAAAGACAAATACGACATAATTCCACTCATAAGTGGAATCTAAAAAAAAACAAAACCCTCAAATGAATAAACAAATGAAAAGCAGACTCAGACCTATAAATAACAGTGAACAAATTGATGGTGGCCAGAGGGGAGGGGGTTGGGCAAAATTGGTGAAGGGGAGTGGGAGTAATAGGCTTCCAGTTATGGAATGAATAAATTATAGGAATAAAAGGCATATAAAGAATACAGTGATATTATAATAGCGATGCAATGGGGCAAATGGTAGCTACACTTGGGATGAACATAGTATGATGTATAAATTGTCAAATCACTAAGTTGTACACCTGAAACTAATGTAATGCCATGTGTCAACTATATGCAAGTTAAAAAAAGTTTATTTCTCTGAGATAGCAGATCTCCTTCTATACCCTCTGCCACATACCACTTTTTTCCGAACTAAAAATTAGAACACAGGGTAGAACCACAGTGTAACATTGCAGTCTTGACCTCAAGTTCTGCCTCTGGGGTCTGTGGATTGTTTAGCTTGTCCATGTTAGCCCTAGTCATGTGGGTGGTTAAAGTGGTTTGAGGCATGGTGTGAGCTCGTCCAAGTCTGTATGCTCAGAAGAATGGTAACTGATTGTGGCCTCGGGAAATATTTTTTAAATCCAGTTTGTCACTGAAACCACAGCCCAAAGAAGGCATTCCAAGAGAGCAGCAAGTATGAATAGACCCACGGGCTGCCAGTCCTCTGTCTTCACACATCCCACCCACCCACCTCTTACTTTGCCTCCAGGTGTCTGAGTCATCTGCAATGGATGGATAACAAAACACAGAGGGAAAAAAAAAATCAAGAATGATTGCCTCAGGGGAGAACATAACAGAGTTAACTTCAGAACTGGTTGAGAATAGACTCTGCCACTTGTGTGGTTGAATGAGGACATTTCCATCATTCACAGCTGTGGGACAACCAGCACAGTGCCTCCTTCTGCACTCAAGGGGCTGCACCCCTCTTGTAAACAAATACCCGAGTCTCCACTTATGTTGAAGAAGCAGTGCTGCCCTGATTGGTGCCCTCCTCACAGCCTCAGATGGTCGTTTGAAAGTGCACATATGTCAACAGCCTTGTCAGCACTCCACTCCCTCTACCTGCGGACACTGAAGAAGCATGCAAGGCTGATGCCTAAACCAGTGCATTTGTAGGGTATGGGGTTCTCCACATGGGGCTAAGCCTATGACGCATTTTCAATTATTTATTTATTATAGCAACTGATAGGGCAGGTGATTCTAGATCTATTTTAGAACTGAAAGGCTGATATTTGGAAACACTAAATGACTTGCCTAAGGTCACACAGCAAAGCTGGGGCAGAGCTTGCCCACTCTGAAGTTTGATTCTTTCCCGTAACACTCCAGTGAGCCCATTATAGAACTCTGCCTGTGGTTTGTAAGGCAAAGATGGACACGTGGTCCAGGGAGGTGTGAGTGGATGACATGTTTTCATTACACTCTTAACATTATATGCAAACCCTTTCTATTAAGGGGAGACAAAGAAGGATTTCTTTAGTCTATATAACAGGAAAGTAGATTTTGCTCAACTTGTAGACCAAAGGATAAAAGATGGCACCAGGCTTCTTAAAATGTCTTTTAGGTACAGATGAGCAGAATGATATGGAGTGTAAAGGGAAAACCCCTGCAAGTATAGTGACGTCCAATGACTAGATGCACACAGATTCCTGCATCTTGCATGAGAAGAGAACACAGAAGCCCAGTGTACTGTCACCAAATTAGGATCATCAAAGCCACCCAATGTTCATACTGTCAAGAAGCATAATGCTGCAGAACACATACCTCCTTTCAGTTTCCTTCTAACTCTGCGGTGGGAGTGTGTGCCTCCTGCTGCATGTCTGACCCTTTACCCACCAGAGTGACAGGCACATGGTGGGTGTAATATTAGAATGAACTGGTGGTTAGGGTTCTCCTCTGCTCTGGCTCCAACCTCCTGCTAGCCACCTGATACTTCTCTTCTTGGACATGAAACTTTGCACCATTTCCTTAGATATAATTATTTTTTGGTGATATGAATTATTGCTAATTATCAATGATATAATTGCTATTCTTGGGGTGCCTGGGTGGCTCAGTCGATTAAGCGTCTGCCTTCAGCTCAGGTCATGATCCCAGGGTCCTGGGATCGAGTCCTACATCAGGCTCCCTGCTCAGCGGGGAGTCTGCTTCTCCCTCTGCCCCTCCCCTGCAATGTGTGTGCACACATGCTCTCTCTCTCTTGCAAATATAAATAAATAAAATCTTTTTAAAAATTGCTATTTTTGCATAACTCTTGTCCTTTCACTTTGTATTAGTCAGCTTGGGCCGCTATAACAAAATACCATAGACTAAGTGACTTAACAGAAATTTGTTTGTTAGTTCTATAGGCTGACAGATCAAGATACCTCAATTCTTGGCTTGCAGATGCCTTCCTTTTCACTGTATCCTCAAGTGGTGGAGAGAGACAGAGCAGGCTCTCTAGTGTCTCTTCTTGTAAAGAACTAAGGCTCCACCGTTATGACCTCAGTTGCAAGTATTCCTTAGAGTCCTATGCTTAACTACAGCCATACTGGGGGTTAGGGCTTCAACAAATGAATTTTGGGGGTCATACAAATATTTAGTCCATAACACACTCTTCAGAGCAGAGTCAGGAGCTCCGTGGTTTGCTTTGAATTCCATCTCTGCCTCTCAAAGCTGGGTGACCTTGGGCAAGACATTTAATTTCTGTAGGCCTCAGTTTCTTACCGTTGAGATGAGGCTAATAGCAGTCCTACTTCCAGGATTGTTATGAGGATAAAGCTATTTAATTTATGTGTAGTGTTTAGAATGGACCTGGCATATGTGTTAGCTATTAGTATTACTATTTATAATTGCATGTTATAAAATGTTATAAAATCATTAACATAGGATTTATTCATTTACTATGGAATATTAATTAATGCTACTTATTAACTAAGAGAAATCGTTTTGGGGCAATTATGATGACAATTAGCAGTTGGTGAGGGTGCTGTGTGCTGTGGTCCTGGCACTGCATCCCTAGTCATGATCCCACTTAATTCTTCACAGCTCCCTAGATCCTGTTCTTAGCTTTGTCTGACAGATGTGACAGCTGCAGTCAGCATGGGCCAGTGATTCCCTCAAAGTCACTCAGCTGAAAAGGGAAAGATTTCTGATAAAATTCCTCTAAACGCATGCTTTTTACTATTACACTATGTTGTAATACAGTATAAGATTTTATTTTGTACAAATAAGTTACTTTCAGTTCCCCTGGTAAAAAATAGGTCTGGTTTGTACCTACTCCCAGTCCTTATGTGTACTGTGTGGACATGCTCAGGCCAGGTGCATTCCAGAGAGATCAGTGAAACCACGGATTTACAGAGTGCCTCAGGCTCCAGAGAGAGAACTCCCTGTGGGCGTGGAGGACACAGGAGGCTGTGTGGGGAGGGTCATTTTGAGTCACAAAGAATCTTTTGAATAGGATTGTCAAAGAGAGGCATTTGGAGGAGGCACTAGAGCAGATGCTTTAGATGCATTATATGTTCTTTCTCTAGTGCTAAATTCAGCTTAACAGATGTTTTAGGGCATCAGCCACATGCCAGGTACTGTGCTAGATGTCGATGGTAAAGTACAGACATGAGAAGATTGCCCACACAACTTTAGGGAGGCACAGTCCAGCAGGGGAAATAGACAGGGGGGTGTGATTAAAATATAAAGTCGGTGTAAATTGGGCCGGCCCACGGGCTTCTGGAGACTTTTTACTGAGCTGATTGTAGAGGAGGTAATGGGAGAGAGATGAGGAGGGGTGCAGAATGGGAACCTTCCAGGAGGAGGATAGCTGAACTGAGGTCAGAGGTGGCTCACCTGAAAGCCAGATCAATCTTCCTCTCAAGTGGAAGTTGTGAGATATAACCTAGGTGTTGTTAGCAGCTCTGTTTTTATATATTTGGTCATGTGGAGAAAGGTGATCTCAAGTGAATGAAAATTAGGATGACATCCACAGACAGCAAAGAGGAGAGGCAGACTGGAAGGTGGTGATGTTGGTCCTATGCTGAGACGTTGGGATTGTCATCTCCCAGTGGAAAGTCCTCCCTACTCTTTTCATGGCTTCCTTGTTGATGCTTCTTTGGATTTTGTGAGCCAGTGCCTCCCCTTTTCAGCTAAATTTAATTAATGTGTCTTCTTTGTCTACTTAAATATTATATTCACAAATATATATCATAATCCTGGTTGTATAGGCTCATAAGTGGTAAGTAGCTTGCCGAGGATCAACAGATTCCAATTCAGATCAATCTGACCATGTATTCACCAGCTTTGTTGTTACAGCTGTCGTAACTAGCAGCCTACAAATCTCCATGATTAATATCATAAAGTTTCTTTCTCACTCATGCAAAGTCCAATGTGGGTGCTCCTAGACAGACAGCCCCTGCTCCAGGCTGCCTCCTCTGAGGACTTGCCATTTTGTGATTTCAGTTCTCTTGGCACCATCCAGCTGCTGGGTGAGGAAAGCAGGATGGGATGGAAAATCTTTCACTCAGTACTTAACAACTGCAGCCTGAGAATGATTCACAGGATTTCCACTGGCATTACAACAGTAAGAACCAGTTATATGATTGTACCTCAATGCAGACAGCTGGGAGATCAGTGTTTAGCCAAGCAACCCTAGCCTTGCCATGGGAGTGGGATGGGGGGCACTGATCCTTGGGATCTTTCCTGTCCCTGCCACAGATTCCAAGGCCTAGACCTTCTCGATTCCACTAAGGATCAAAGGAAAAACATAGGGGATGAGCTCTAGGAGACCCTAGATTGACCTATGGTACAAGTCTGGGTGACATCTGGTAATCATGTAGAAAGGAAAAAGCTGAACCCTATTACATTATAAACATCCAGTCACAGACAAAGATCTCTTTTCCATACACATGATCTTGGTTTTCATGGGACTAGTTGACAAGAATGTGGGGGCCACTGCCCACCTGTGAGCACAGCCTAATTCCATGCTTTTTCCTTGTTGAAGTGAGTCGGGAAAGAAGCAAGAAGAAGCTAAAATGGGAAGAAACCAGTTTCATAAAATCATAGAGCAGGGAGTCAGCAAAGGAATATAAATCCTGTACCCAAACCTGAGAGTGCGAATAAGAGGTTAGGGGTTGTTCTTTTATCTTCTGGCTTGTTGGCACCTGTGATATCACCATAACGAAGCATGCATTTTTTTCTAGAGGCCTGCTTTGCCTCATTTGTGAGACCTTAGAAGTGTTGTAGGAGCCCAGGGGAGTCCTTGTGGGTATGGCAGCAGCGTGGGCTCTAATATAAGCCTTCCAAGGTGGGATTAAATGGACTCACATAGCCTTCAGAGAAGTCTCCCAAGACCTGGCATCTGCCCCCATCACACCCACTCACACATGTGAACACACTGCTCTCTGTTTTGGACCTCTATAGATGGAACGCCCCTGGCTCCTAGTGTCATAAGTATGCACCATAATATATGTGAAACTGAAATTAGTTTGCAAGGGCTTCCCTGAAAGACTCGCTTTGTTTTTTCATGCAAAGAAGAATAGAGTGAGTCCTGTTCTGATGATCTCGGAACAGGTCCTTTACCCTGAAATAACATTAAAGTCACTACTTTCTGAGAATCTTGGAGTCTGTTTACAATATAATTAGCATGGTAATCAAAGGCAGTCAATGAAACATAAAAAACAATTACCTGTGGCTTTAAACTGTTTGTCATTAAATAATAAAATTATAGAAACGACAAATCCTGTTTTTCTAGTGAATTCTCAGGCACACTATCTTTTGTGAGGCTTTGAAGTAAGAAAAAAATAGTCAATTCATCTCTGTCTGAAACCTTTGCTTATAAAACATCTGCTTGGCACAAAGCCAAGACTGCTATTACAAAGTTTCCACTAAGGCAAAGGCATTTTTCATGCTATTCCCAAGGAAGGAAGGTTGATTTATTTATTTCCAGGGTAAAGATCTATAATATATATATATATATATATATATATATATATATATATATTTCTGCCAGATTTTGGTTTGTGTTCATAAAAATAACTGACAGCTTTCAGTTGAGAGCTGGTGGGGCTGTCTCTAGAGTCTCCGTAGGTGCTCTGGAGTGTGGATCAGGAAGGGATAACAGGCATGGGTGAGTAACCAAAGCCTCTGCTGGTCCAGAGCTGACAAGTGGCTGACAGGGTGGGTGAGCACACCTAGAGCTACTCCTGCACAGGATCATGAAGGGGCATGAAGACTGATAAGGTGGGGTGGAGTGCACATGGCACTCACTGAGCTCTACACAAAAGGTAATGGCACCCACATTTAAGCCTTGCTATATGCCTCTCTCCAGAGAAAGTAGAAATGCTTTCAGTTTTCAGATGAGAAGACACCCTCAGAGTGGTGAAGTGGGTTGCTAATGTAAAGTAAGTTACTGACTCCACATACCATGCTCTTTCCACTGCATCAAGTATTGTCTGGAATGTGATCTGAGAATTCTGTTCTCCAAGATAGTTACCTTCTGGAGGACAGAGGCTATCAACAATTCATCTCCATAGATAGCAGTCATAGCAAGAAAAATGTAACTCAAAAGTCTCTCTTTCACAAGTAAGCCATCAAAAGATGGCATTCACCATTTCCTAGTTTTAATTTTGATTTATCTATGTTATTGCTCTCTTGTTGGATTCACTCTTCTAGTGTACCCAAGCTCATCCCTTTTTAATACTATAGATGGAAGCCTCACTTGTAGTCCAGTTGGTCATTCCACTGCCCATTTTCTTTTTATCCTACTTCCCCACCTAGAATGCAACATCCAATCTACTTGAAGCAGATCATAATTACATCAACACGAATCACTTATTACTAAGCACTTGTTTTGTAAATGGAAGCGCTGGAGATAGGTAATCCAGATTTCCTGCTGTTCCTTCCACCAAAAGGTTTGACTACCTTACACCAGCACATCCAGCCTCATTGCATTAACATAATTCAGAGCTTGCATTTGCATTAATTTTAATTTACAAATTTAAACATGCTATCTATATTCAACCATGGTAAACCAGAATTAGCTTTCCTGCCCTCACCCTGGAAAATAAAAACAAATGAAAATAGAAATTTCAATAATATTAGAAACTACATTTTACCTGTATGGACAAATGGTTTTACTTTAAACTATTATCCTCAAGAAACTGAATGCATTGGAGAACTACATGCAAAAGAGTGAAATTGTACCACTTTATTGTGTCATATACAAAAATAAACTCAATGTGGAGTAAAGACTTACATGTAAAACTAGAATCCATAAAACTCCTGGAAGAAAACAGAGGCAGTAGACTCTTGGACATCAGTCCTAGTAATATTATTATGGATCTGTTGTCTCAGGTGATGGCAACAAAAGCAAACTAAAACAAAACAAAACAAATGGGACTACATCAAACTAAAAAGCTTTCGCACAGCAAAGGAAACCATTAACAAGATGAAAAGGACCCCTACTGAATGGGAGAGGAGATTCACAAAAGATATATCCAACAAGTGGTTAATATTCAAAATATATAAAGAACTTGCATAACTCAATATTAAAAAAATCTAATTAAAAATGGGCAGAGGGCCTGAATAGATATTTCTTCAAAGAGGGCCAACAGATACATGAGAAAATGAGCAACATCATAACTAGTGCAGTTTTCTCAGAAAATTTAAAAATGAAACTACTGTATGATCCAACAATTCCACCTTTGGGTATTTATCCAAATAAAATAAAAACACTAATTCAAAGTGATACATACACACATACATTCATTGCACCAGTATTTACAACAGTCAAGATATGGAAGCAGCCTAAGAATCCATTCATAGATAAATGGATAAAGAAGATGTATATATACACTGGAATATTATTCAGCCATTAAAAAGGATGAGGTCTTGTTGTTTGTGATGACATGGATGGAGAGGGTAGTATGCCAAATGAAATATAAGTCAGAGAAAGACAAATACCATATGACTTCACTTATATGTGTAATCTAAAAAAACAAAGCAGGCAAACAAAACAAAACAAAAACAGACTCATAGGTACAGAGAATAATCTGGTGCTTACCAGAGGGGAAGGTGGTGGGGTTATAGGTGAGATAAGGAAGGGGATTAAAAAGTACAAACTTCCAGTTATAAATAAATAAGACAGGGATGCAATGTGCAACATAGGGAATATAGTAATAATATCGCAATGACTCTGTACGATGATGGGTGGTGCTGGATTTATGTTGGTGATACTTTGTAATGTACATAAACGTTGAATCACTCTGTTGTACATCTGAAACTAATATGATATTGTACATCTATTACACCTTAATTTAAAAAATCATAAATAAAATTTTATAAAAGGAAATTAGATACAGACAAGAGACTACTTTTCTATCATAACAAAAATTTCTGCCTTGAAAACAAGAATGCTACAAACTGATCTCTCTCATAGAGTTAAAATACCAAACAAAATTTCATCAAATGGGACCCAACAATATAGTAAAAGAATCCATACCTCACACTATATACAAAATTTAACTTAAAGTTCCTTACAGATCTAATGTAGGACCTAAACCATGGAACTTGCAGAAGATAACAAAGGAGAAAAAATATTGTGACCTTGGATTAAGCAAAGCTGTTTTTTAGTAATGAGACCAAAAGCACAATATATCAGGGAAATTCAAATTAAAACCAAAATTAGATGTCACTACAAACCTATTAGTATTTCTAAGTTAAAAAGTCTGCCTATACCAAGTGCTAGTGAGGATGTAGAGGAACTAGAATTCAAATATGCTGCTGGTGGAAATGTAAAAAAAAAAAAAAAAAAAAAAAACTGTAAAAGGAAAGAAAATGGTACAACCACCATGGAAAACAGTTTAGCAGTTTCTTAAAATGTTAAATATGCATCTACTATAAGATCCAGGTTTCATTGCCAGATATCTAGTATCTTGAAGACCACTGTTTCATAGACTTTTCTGTTTTTATTGTTGTTGTTAGCTTTCTTTAGGCAGGAGGGTAAATCCAGTCTTCGTTACTTCATCTGGCTAGAAGTGGAAGTCTATGAGCAGTTTAAGGGACACAGCATTAACTGCAGAGCATATACACATCTGCTGATATAACTGCCACCAGTGGCTTTCCATTGGCTACCAAAGCCATTCTTGGGTTGCCCTTCCTGCTAACTGTACTTTTATGTTGTCGTCAATGCCTGAGGTCATCTCCAGTTGCCATGACTAGATTTCTAGTCTTGGCTCTGGGATTTCATACTAGTGACTGCATTTCATTTTGATAGAAATGTTTTAGCCTGTGCTCTATACAACACACTGATGGTAGAGGAATTCATCACAGTCCTCAATGTGAAAAAGAGACAGGTCATCCAGACATTCCAGGTTGGTATAGAGGACACAGTGATAGGGGCATGGTCATGCTGAAGAAAGGTGCTCTCTAAAGCCCTGGGTATCATCCTCAGAATCTGTGCTTAGCCCTGTTTCAAGCAATGTTCATAGCAGCCAGTCCAGCCCAACCTATGCCTGTTGGGTTTGTAATCCTATATTGGAATCTGATCTGATAGCCATCTAATTTCTCCCACAATAATCCTATTAGTAGGTATTATTATTGATGTACATAAGAAATTGATGCTCAGAAAATTTAAAGACCACTTCAGTGTCATTCCCCTAAGTGTTGGTGAAAATTTAGGTGAAAAATGAGATATTTCCATGATCTACAAAATCTATTTTTCTGCATATACTGTTGTGTGCATAAAGCACACAACAGGTACTTGATCATCGCAAGTTTTAGCAGTACTATTAGTGAATCTAGTTAGCTGGAAAAGAATGTAATTATACCCAAAAATCTCACTCTCATATTCTCCCTAACTTGGTCCTCCCAAATTCCTTTTACTATCTTGGTCGTAATCCTGAAATTCAGAATTTTTGAAAGAGCCTCCTCACACATCTCCTCATGTTTACCTACATCAGAGTGACAAAATACTACTGCTCTCCACCTTTTGTTAATATGTCACTTCCTTCCTTATCTATCTCCAACCACTTCTTGACACAGGTGTGCCTGGACTTTTATCCTGAACAAGGGGACATTCATCCTTTCTGTGATATGGCAGCCCTGTGTATTCTTTTGTGGTTCTTTTTTTTTTTTAATTTAATTTAATTTTTTTTATTCTTATGTTAATCCCCATACATTACATCATTAGTTTTAGATGAAGTGTTCCATGATTCATTGTTTGTGCATAACACCCAGTGCTCCATGCAGAATGTGCCCTCCTCAATACCCATCACCAGGCTAACCCATCCTCCCACCCCCCTCCCCTCTAGAACCCTCAGTTTGTTTTTCAGAGTCCATCATTTCTCATGGTTCGTCTACCCCTCCAATTTCCCCCGCTTCATTCTTCCCCTCCCGCTACCTTCTTCTTCTTCTTTTTTTTTCTTAACATATATTGCATTATTTGTTTCAGAGGTACAGATCTGAGATTCAACAGTCTTGCACAATTCACAGCGCTTACCAGAGCACATACCCTCCCCAGTGTCTATCACCCAGTCACCCCATCCCTCCCACCACACCCCCCACTCCAGCAACCCTCAGTTTGTTTCCTGCAATTAAGAATTCCTCATATCAGTGAGATCATATGATACATGTCTTTCTCTGTTTGACTTATTTCACTAAACATAATACCCTCCAGTTCCATCCATGTCGTTGCAAATGGCAAGATCTCATTCCTTTTGATGGCTGCATAATATTACATTGTATATATATACCACATCTTCTTTATCCATTCATCTGTCGATGGACATCTTGGCTCTTTCCACAGTTTGGCTATTGTGGATATTGC
>NC_058405.1:82437251-82438012 GCF_002201575.2 Neomonachus schauinslandi
ACCTCCATACAGTTTTCCAGAGTGGCTGCACCAGCTTGCATTCCCACCAACAGTGTAGGAGGGTTCCCCTTTCTCCGCATCCCCGCCAACATCTGTCGTTTCCTGACTTGTTAATTTTAGCCATTCTGACTGGTGTGAGGTGGTATCTCATTGAGGTTTTGATTTGGATTTCCCTGATGCCGGGCGATATTGAGCACTTTTTCATGTGTCTGTTGGCCATTTGGAGGTCTTCTTTGGAAAGATGTCTGTTCATGTCTTCTGCCCATTTCTTGATTGGATTCTTTGTTCTTTGGGTGTTGAGTTTGATGAATTCTTTATAGATTTTGGACACTAGCCCTTTATCTGATATGTCATTTGCAAATATCTTCTCCCATTCTGTCGGTTGTCTTTTGGTTTTGCTGACTGTTTCCTTTGCTTTGCAAAAGCTTTTTATCTTGATGAAGTCCCAATAGTTCATTTTTGCCCTTGCTTCCCTTGCCTTTGGCGATGTTTCTAGGAAGAAGTTGCTTCGGCTGAGGTCAAAGAGGTTGCTGCCTGTGTTCTCCTTTAGGATTTTGATGGACTCCTGTCTCACATTGAGGTCTTTCAACCATTTGGAGTCTATTTTTGTGTGTGGCGTAAGGAAATGGTCCAGTTTCATTCTTCTGCATGTGGCTATCCAATTTTCCCAACACCATTTGTTGAAGAGACTGTCTTTGTTCCATTGGACATTCGTTCCTGCTTTGTCAAAGATGAGTTGACCATAGAGTTGAGGGTCCATT
>NC_058405.1:82443012-82526596 GCF_002201575.2 Neomonachus schauinslandi
AACAACGTCCCCAGAAAATATACTCTAAACAAATCAGAAAAGACCTGTAACTTCCGGAACAAGGTGAGAATATCTGCTCTTACTACTTCTATTCATCTTAATAATAGAGGTCCTAGCCACATTAAGACTTTTCAGCCATGGAGGGGCACCTAGGTGGCTCAGTCGTTAAGTGTCTGCCTTCTGTTCAGGTCGCGATCCCAGGGTCCTGGGATAGAGCCCCACATCGGACTCCCTGCTCAGCAGGAAGCCTGCTTCTCCCTCTCCCACTCCCCATTGCTTGTGTTCACTCTCTCGCTGTGTCTTTTTTATTTTAACACCCACATTCCAATTCCAGACATTCTGACTCTAATGAGCAACTGTGGTTGAGATCCCTGACTGTCACGTTACTTCCGTCTGCGAAGAGCTGGTGCTATCGCCCTGTGTATTCTTAATAAAGAATTTTTTATTTTCTTGTTCTCCAAACCACTATGGTGAATGTGTTCATTATGTGGTGAGACAGGATGGCCTAGAGGGAAGTTTGTGTTTCACCAAATGAGGATAGAGGCAGATAAGGGTGCTCAGAAATTTATTCTCTGATTACTAAGGTAAAAAGGGTGCTTCCTATCCCAAAATTTAATTGTTTTCCCCCAGTGGTTTAAGAGAGTCTTACATTAGTTTCCTAGAAGCCAAAAGAGAGGAGAGTCCCTTGTGGGTATAACATCCCAAAGAGACATGGTCTCCTTGAGGACAATGTAGTGACCATAGCTAATATCTACTGGACATTTACAGGCTGGGATGATTGGGTACCACTTGATTTACATAATCTAACTCAGTCCTCATCATTACCCTATGAAGTAGGCACTATTATTGTTCTCATATTCAAATAAGGGAACTGAAGGTTGAGAGGTAACTCAACATGCCCAAAGTGTCATGGCTAACAAATGGCAGAGCCAGGTCTGTCTGGCACCTTTCATGTGTATGATGTACTGACTACCCAGTGTCGACCTCAACCTACCAGAAAAGGAATCCAATGAGCTGGGAGATCTGAGGTCTCAGCTGCAGGATGGGAAGATAGCACCTGGCTTTTGGGATGAAGACTAAACTCTTTTCCATGGATAATAGGCCCTATGCATGGCCCCTGCAGGACTTTCCAGCTTCCTTTCATGAAGCCGTTCTTCCCCTCCTTTGCTATGCTCCAGCCTCCTGGACCTTCTCCCCACTCCAGTCCCTGAACTGCAGGATACTGAGTTTTCTCCCCTCAATTTCATGTGTACTGTTGCCACTGCCTGGAATGTTCTCCCTTCCCTTCCTTCTCCCACCCAGTTATCTTCTCATCCTCCCATCAGGATGTCTCCCTGATCCAAAGTCAGGCCTCTTCTTTACCTAGATCCACCCTCATTTCCTTTAAAGCACTTATCTTATTTGGTCATCAGACACTTATTTGTTTTGAGTATTTGTGAGTATTTTATTCATGTCTCACTTAGCACAGGCTCCATAAAAAGATGGATGACATGGGATTCTGCTTATCATGGTTCCCTTAGCACCTAAAATGGCAAATAGGAGATGTCCAATAGAAAGATCCCAGGCTTTGGAGCCAAACAGACCTGAATCTATCACTTTGTCACTTCCTACCTATAAGATCTTAGACAAATTACATATCTTGGAGCTTGTTGACTCCCATATGAGTGGGGACAATAACACTGACAAGAATTCCTAGGAGGACTGGCATGTCACACCTAAAGCTACCAATATGGTACCTAGCACATGGAAGTCCCTCAGTAAATGGCAGAACATGGAGCGCTTAGCAAAACCTTTGAGTTGTAATCAGAAGGTAATATGATTTTTGTCTCCTACTTCCCCTTTATGCAATGGAGCTATTCCTCCACTGCTATGGAGACAAAGATTTTCCTGTCACTCTTTGTTAATGAGAGTCCCTGTGGTCACTCTACGTTACCCAACACTATGTATTTCAGTAATTAATAATCTCAGGTATTAATCAAACCTTCTGACCACATTTAAAAATAAGACCTTTCCTCAGTTCCCTCCATAGGGTCCAGTTTTATGTGGTCATTCTGCCTTCCCAAGGTGAGGTGTGGTCTGATCTATGTCTATCACCTCTCCCCTTCCACTTATCTCTATACCCACTATCTTGCTAAGAAAGAGGCACTGGGGGAATGGGAGCTAAAAGAGGCACAAAATTTCTTTCATAATTTTCATGGTGTAGAATGGCCTTATGCTTTGGGCTCAGAAGATATTTAAACTAATTCCCTCCCTTGAACCTTCACCATGATTATACTCCTATCCCCACTGCTAAGGGTCTCTTACCTGTGATTTCTTTGACCCATATGACCCCGCCCCCTGTATAACCCATATTCAAGTGTTTTCATTTGTCTGTTTCCTCATTCTTAGCTCCTACTAATACAAAGGTGTATTTCAAGAGATTTTGTTGAGACCTATTTGCCCCTGCTCGCAGGTGATTCTATTAGACAGTCAAACAAGACCTGATTCTCCCTTTCTAGCTTCTTTATCTGTGTGGAGAATGAGTCACGTGCTCCAGGAGCTCTCTCCAAATACATCCCCTACCAAAGTTCCTTCTAATCCCCATCCAGATAACCTTTTATATTCCAACTGTGGTGAGTGGTTTCAAGAATCAAGTAACCAGCTTTCTTTACAAATCCTGCACATGTTCTGGAAGCTCCTTTGGAATGTTTTCATCTGTTATTTCACACTGTTTCAGTAGAAACTTCCAATTCAGCAGGCTGCAACACATGTAGCAGACCCTCTATGGTGCTAGGCATGGTGCGCTTGGGTCTAGAGATGCATACGTGTGCAAAATTGGCTCTCTATTCACAAGGAACATGCAGTCTGAGGACACAGAGGAAATTCATAAGTCACCATATGGGGGATGATAGAATGCAGTGGCACCAACCCAAACATAGGCACCACCTGGTCAGAGCAAAAATCCTAGAGATAACATCCTAAATTTACTTGATAATCATTAGCTCTTATTTCTCAGCCCTCCCTACAATGTCATTCTTGACCTGCAATACCCACAAAACATCCCCACCAATAAATACAAATGCAAACAACAGATCCTTGCGTCTCAGCAAGTCTCTAGCAAAGGTGTTAGAGCACCCATTTCTCACCCTTCCAGGCATTCCTAATTTCCTGTCTCAGTTGGGAAAGGGGAAAGCATACCTTTCTCTTCCCTTGGGGAATGGAGGAAAAAGTCAAAGTATTTGACTTTCTTACTTTATTTATGGATCATATGTTATGTTTTTTATTACTTAGTTTCCTGTATCAGTGAAAATGAAATAAACATGTTTAAATATAAGCATTTGTTGGTTCTGGTCTTTCCTGGCCTAATCTTGAAGGCTAGAATTTCTAGCAGGTGTAACAAACAACTTTAAAAGAGCAAGCCAAAAGAGCAGGATAAGAGCAGAGCAGTCAAAGACGCTTAGAAGAACAATAAATGTGTATGCACTAAATAACAAGGCTCTAAAATATATGAAGCAAAAACTGACAGCTGAAAGAAGAAATCAGCTAATGCACACTTGTAGCTGGGGAATTAAACACTGCTCTCTCCGCTATCTATGGAACTACTAGAAAAAATCTGAGAGAAAATCGCAACAACATTGCACAAAAGGGTCTAATTAATATTTACAGAATATCCTAAATAACAATAGCAGAATCTACATTCTATTCAAGTGCTTATAGAGCATGGGATTGTTCTCAGAGAAAGAAAGCTTATTTTCATATAAAAAATTTACACATATGTTCATGGAAGTTTTATTAATAATGTAACATATCCTGAGTCATAAAACAAACCTTAACTAACTCCAAAGAATGGAAATCATGTAGAGTATGTTTTATAATCAGAATGGAAACAAACTAGAAGTCTGTCAAAGAAAGACAACAGAGACATCTTCAAATACATGAAATTTAAACAGCATATTTTTTTCTAAGTAATCCTTGGGTCAAATAGAGAGTCTCAAAAGAGATAAACAAAATACATGACAGCTTTGTTCATAGAAGCCAAAACTGGAAATGACTCAGTTGTCCTTCACTGGGCACGTGGTTAAACAGACTGCAGTAATCCACACCATGGGATGATTCTCAGCCACAAAAACAAGAAACTATTGGTATGCAACTACTTGCACGAATTTCAAGGAATAATATTAAGTGCAAAAAGCTAATCTCAAAGGTTATGTACTGTATCATTGAGTTGATACACTATTGAAAAAAAATTTTTTTAAGTAGGTTCCATGTCCAGTGTGGAGCCCAATGCAGGACTTGAACTCATAACCCTGAGATCAAGACCTGAGCTGAGATCAAGGGTTGGATGCTTAACTGACTGAGCCAACCAGGCACCCCATGCACTATTTTTTTGAAATAACAAAATTATAGAGGTGGAAAGTAAATTAGTACTTGTAGTATGTGCCAAAAGGGGGTTGTGGCCCCCTCTTACTGTGTCTGTGTGCCCCTGGCCTGGCCTGGTGGTGAGTGAATGGGAGCCATTTAGCAATGCTTGTCCCACCATCTGTGTTTGCTCCTATGGAAATTCCTGATTCTAGTATGGAGGATACACAGTGAGGGGTCAAGGAGAAGAAGAGATGTATTTCCTTTAGAATGGGGAATCCATTTTATTGGAATGACTTAGAGCCTTCTACTGTTCCTCCTAAGGAGTCTAACTTTGTATGGTTGGCCTAAATTAATTTCATCTTTCCTTTGGTTTCCATAGTGATATACTTCCTACCTCCCCTCATATTGTCAAAAGCAATTCTCCTAAAGTTATATTTACCAAGTAATTTGCAAATATTCCCTGTCATTTTTCTTTCTGGTCATACCCAGTCATATCAAAGAATACCACCACATTGCAAAAAAGAAAGGTACATGAAACACATTCAGTGCTCAATGACTCCATGTGCATATGGTTAATCAATGAATAAATATACAAAATTCAAACTGTATCCTCCTTATTCTTCTCCTAAGCATCAGATAATTTAAGTTAAAAATCATACAACCATCTCCTATAAGAAGATCCTTGTTGTAGGTATGAATTTACAGAAATGCACAGGGAAGAGTATGCATGTTCTTATAATCTAGATTGCATCCTTACAAGCTCTGCTGGAGAAGCACAGGAGTTGGGAAGCACAGAGAAGGAGCATATTAGCCTGAGCAGGGAATGCTGCAGTAGAGTGTGTGTGTGTGTGTGTGTCTGTGTGTGTATTTTGGTTCCTGGACTTGATTCCAATGTGTGGGCAGGGGAATTTCCCCACACAATCAAACAATTCTTGCGACACCAGCTTTGTTTCCTAAAATTCAACTCAATTTTGACACTATTCACCTAGAGATAGTATCAGATTCCATGGATTGAAGGCTCAGTCACACAAGATTGCCCTCCTCCCAATTCAGAAGATGGTCATAAGCCCCGGTTTTACCTGTGCTTCTGACCTGCATGCTACAGATCAGAGGTTCCCATTACACCCCTCTTTGGGTTTAACTGATTTGCTAGAAGGGCTCATAGAACTCAGAACATTTTACTTACTAGATCACCAGATTATCATGCAAGGATATAACTCAGGAACAGCCAGATGGAAGATGAGTAGAGTGAGATTCAGGGAAAGGGCATGGAACTTCCATGCCCTCCAGGTGCTGTACCTCAGAGCACAAACACATGTTCACCAACACAGAAGCTCTCTGAACACAGTCCTTTTGGGTTTTTATGGAGGCTTCATTGCATAGATATGAATGATTAAATCATTGGCCATTGGTCTCTGAACTCAAGCTCAAACCCTCTCTCTTCCCCTGAGGTAAGGTTTGGGACTGATGGTTTCAACTCTTTAATGGCAGGGTTGGCTTCCCTAGCAACCAGCCCTCAACCAGTTCCAAAGTCACTACTAACATAACAAAAGACACCTTAGTTGCTTTGAACCCTTAGGAAATTCCAAGGGTTTTAGGAGCTCTGTGCCAGAAAGAGGATGAAGACTGAATGTGTATTTCTTATTACAACACAATATCAGTGTGTGTGTGTGTGTGTGTATAACATGTGTGTGTGCTGTGTGTGTGGTATGTGTGTATAGCGTGTGTGGTATGTGTATGTATAACGTGTGTGGTGTGTGTGTATGGTATGTGTATATAGCATGTGTATGTGTGGTGTATGGTGTGTGCATGTATATAATGTGTGGTGTGTGAGTGGTGTGTATAGCATGTATGGGGTGTGTGTATGTAGCATATTTGTGGGGTGTGTGTGTATGTTTGTGTGTAGAAAACAGCACAAGTCAAAAGGCAGGAGGCTGGGATCAGTGGTTTCTCCTGACCAGGGCAGCTCACATTCCTCCTAGGAATAGGTGGGTGACAGTTCCTCTTCTGACCAAGAGTCCAGCTCCTCCTGTGATGGTAGAAAGGGAAAATGGGTTTGAGCTCTTCCTGTGCACCAGGCATTCCTCCTAGCCTTGTACATACATTCTTCTTTCTAACCTTGAGCGAAGTGCTTCACCTCTCTTCTGTTTCTTCATCTAACATAACAATAGCTTCACCCCAGAGGCTCTGGTGAGGTGTGAAAGTGTTCATCTATGCAGAGCCCCAAGAGTGTGTCCAGCCAGAGTAAGCACATGGAAAACGTTAACAGCTATGGTGATAGGGGTGAGCAAGAACATCCTTGGGAAACTGACGTGGGAATGTTTATATAACTTACCTAAGAAACACAAACAATAGTACTGGGGAGGCAGAGCCCTAAGTCTCCAAAGAGCTAAATGTGCAGCTGTGTGTGTCTTAAATCCCCCTGCTTTCCTGAGAGCCAGACTGTTGATGAGACAACTCTGACCTCTCTCGGGTATTATCAGTAATAATAACTGTTAACTGCTGTTCACATTTATTTAGTGCTTATAGTTTACTCAGCACTTCCACATGCGCTGTTTTCATGCTCATCCACTGGGAGTTGTTGGGGATTTCTGAATGGATGCCTAGGGGGTATTCAATAAAATGCCCAAAGCTGCTGTCTTAACCTCCAGGCTCCAGGCTGTAAATCTGGTCACATTCACTGGCATTAAAATCACCTGATGCATCCAGATAAATAAAGGAGTGGCAGGGTGGCCTTTCTCTGCACTGCCCTCCACTGCTCCAGATGGCAATGTCCATTATGCTACCAGAGGTGCAGTGAGATGCCCCAGTAAGGGGTGGGGGGTCAGACTGCCTCATGTATGTTCTTTTCCCAGTACCTCCCTAGGCTCTGAAGTTGGAAAGATTTTTTTCTATTCCCATTGCCGTTTTAAAGAACATGATAAAGATTCTTGAGGAAATTGGTAGCCAAACACATTAATAAATAAAAAAAAAATTCTAATTTTATAAAAATAGTATGAAAATCTGCTGAGTAAGGGCCTTAATCTTTTATTCTCTGTTAAGAAACTATTCTTATGCAAAGCTGGCAGCTTGCTTGGGAGGGTGGCTGAATGTTCAGAGCCCAAGGGATTTAGGGGAAGGATAGCATCCCTTATGCTTTGCCTGAGATTCAAAGCAACTGACATGTTTTGGGAAGAGCCTGATGGCCTGGGGTCACCCTGGGCAAATTCCAGATGCATGGAGGTAAATGAGGCCCCTGATATAAAATCCTTGAGGTTTGAAAGAGATGAGAAGTCAGGCAGACTGCAGAGCTGGCCCAGAGTCAAGAAAAACCAACAATGAGTCTGGGTCTGGGGTCTAGGGGCTCATCATCATCTGTTTCCAGGGGACAGCCTGCTCCTTGAAGCAGTGCCTCTGAGTGATTTAAAGAGTGGTGACATTGTGAGCAATCTTACTTGAACAACAAAACTAGGTATGGATGGATGTTAGTCCTTCCCGGGGCTCTCAGGCCTGGAGAGGCTGTGCTGTAGGGTGGCCACAAGAGGTGGAGGTCAGGTCCGGCTATGTTGAAGACCTCCTCATGCTGCCTGAACTGGAGTTCCCACCCCAGCTTGCACAGAATCCAGCATCGTGGCAGTTAGGGATCCTGGGGTGGAGCACTGGAGTGATTGGAGTGCACCCCACTGTCCCAGCAACAGTAGTCTCCGTTGACTAGCAGAGGTTTCCCGGCCCTGCCTGTGTTTTGTAGCATGGTGAGTGGTGAGGGATTCTCCCCCATGTGTGCAGAGCACTCTTCACTGCTGAGCAGTGAGGCTCCCTGACTGGAGTGATATGACTGAGCCCTGACCCTTGAAACCTTTGGAAGTATGAAAAGCCCAGGGACTTACTGGGTGAGATCGGTTGGGGGAAGGAGGGTTGTAACAGAGAGAAAGTCACTGAGGGTTCACATATTTTACTTTGAGATGCTATAGGGACTGCATTAATTACATCTAGAGCTGAACGGTTACACCCCAGTTATACATGAGCTACATTATTCATGCATTCATCATTTGTTACCAAATATATATATATATATATATATAAAGGACCCTTGGCAGCATGTATATTGTGGTTTTAAAGATCAATTGGAGGGGCGCCTGGGTGGCTCAGTTGGTTAAGTGTCTGCCTTCGGTTCAGGTCACGATCCCAGGGTCCTGGGATTGAACCCCGAATCAGGCTCCCTGCTCAGCGGGGAGCCTGCTTCTCCCTCTCCTCCTCCCCCTGCTTGTGCTTGCCCTTGTTCTCTCTCTCTCTGTCAAATAAATAAATAAAATCTTAAAAAAAATAAAGATCAATTAGACATGTGGATTCTAAAGGATCATACCATATACCAGGATTAAAAATACATATAAATAATTCTATTTATTTAATGTGTATACACACATTTTACTATAAAATTTATTCATTTGTTTGTTTACAGAACAGCTGTCCATGCCCTCCCAATATCACTAGGGCACACAGGGTAGGAATAATCACCTTCCCCTCTTAATAGTGCTGAAAGGAACTCTGATATGAATCCAGTCAAATCCAGCCCCACACCCTCTCTATTCTCTTAGTAGGACATTAAATCAATTGCTTTCTTTTTTTTTTTTTTTTAAGATTTTATTTATTTATTTGACAGAGGGAGAGACACAGCGAGAGAGGGAACATAAGTAAGGGAATGGGAGAGGGAGAAACAGGCTTCCCGCAGAGCAGGGAGCCCGAGGAGGGGCTCGATCCCAGGACCCTGGGATCATGACCTGAGCCGAAGGCAGACGCTTAACGACTGAACCACACAGGCACCCTAATCAATTGCTTTCATTAGCAGCTGTTTAATCTTCAAGGCTGAAAAGTCTACTGTGATACCCGGAACCTTCACATAGGTTCATAGGTAACACCTTGTCACATTGTTTCAGAATGATCCTGCCCTAACATTTTATGTTTGTATACTCATTTCCTCATCCCTTGACTTGTCCTAGTTTGGGGAGTCTATGAGGGCAGGCTCTGGGTCTCACTTAGTCACTGCCATGTCCCCAGGTGTAGAACTTGCCTGGCATGGTGTAGGCAGTTGGCACTGTTGAGTGAAGACAAAATAATGAACCCCAAGTATCCCATGAGAACATTTAAGAGAAGCTGTTTTGGGAGGAGAAGCCTCCTGGATGCAAGAATCTCTGTGCTGCAATCTGCTGAGGCCTGGATTTCCCCCCAGCAATTATCAGGATAATTATTCCTCCAAAAAGTCATCTGCTTCATTGCTGTCAGTGGGCTTTTAGCTTTTAGTCTGAAGTTCTCTGCTTCTCCTGTGCACCCACACTGGCCCTCCAGCACTTAGCAGAGCCTCCACTGGACTTACTCAGCTCCCAGCCATTTTTCCCCTCGAGGCTGCTTCTGTCCCACATGATCACTGCCCTTCCTGACTTCTGTGTCCAGCCATAGGGCATCACAGCTGTTCCTTGCAAGTCCTGGGGACCACACTGTTACTTCACTCCTTCCATACTCCCCAGGCACTTATTTGTCTACAGTCTGTCACATAAAGACCAAAGTGAGTGTCACAGATACATAATGACCAAAACCAAATATGCTCTATTTTTTTACAAACCCAGGTGTTCTGAGTCTCTCATTATAAATCTTTTTACTTGCCAAGAATGCTAAATGTTAGTCATGACCTAGTAAAGAGAAATGGCTAGAATTCTCCAGATTTCTGTAACTTTTTCCCATGGCTGCCACTGTCCCTGCCAGATTCTTGAGGATGGATGGATAAAGATCTATACATACCAACCTAGAAACATAGATATAAATGCAGATAGGTCACCAAGCACACTTTAGAAAATGCACATTTGGATGACCTCTTAAAATAGTGGGTCAGAATTCAGATATTTTCCCCCAAAAAGGCAGGCCCATGAGCCTGTCAGTGCCTTCTCCCTATACCTCCATCTTGGTATTGGCCCTATGGATTTTATCTTTTCTGTCGTAAAGAAACAGAGAAAGAAAATAACAGAGAGAGGGGGCAGAGCAAGATGGCAGAGGAGTAGGAGACCTGGATTTTGTCTGGTCCCAGGAATTCAGCTGCATAGGGATCACACCATTCTGAACACCTACTAACTCAACAGGAGATCGAAGAAAGGAATAGCAACAACTCTCTGAACAGAAAAGCGACCACTTTCTGGAAGGTAGGACATGCAGAAAAGTGAATCTGAGGTGATATTCAGGAGCATAGACGGTGGGGGAGGGGGACTCCAGTGACTGCTTCTGGCAAGTGATAGAGCTGCGGAGCACAAAATCGGAACTTTGAGAAGTCGGCTCTGCTGAGGGACGTCACTCCAGTGGCTAAGTGGGGGGTGGAACCCTCTCTGGGACAGTGTCTCTCAAGACCCTTGGGGTCACAGAAAGGCTGGGGGTGCCTGAATGTGGCAGAGCTCCCAGGTATCGGAGCAGGGAAGCGGGCTGCAGAGATGGAGCTGAGGAGTGGGCTATCAGCTCGGGGTTGCCATAAACCATGATCTGCAGTACTGCTCCTCCAGCAGGGACCCAACAAGTGGCAGATCCGGGGAGACTCCCCTTCCTCCCCCAGAAGGAGCAGCATGGCAGCGCACCACAGGGATCTGCTGGGTTTGGGGATTCCAGACAGGGTTGTGTGCCAGAGATAGAAACACTTGGTCACAGGCCGGGTGAGCATGGAGTGCAGCCAGGGACCGGGGAGACGGGAGTGATTGACTGCTTTTTTCTGGGGGCACACAGAAGAGTGGGGCCCCAAGTTCTTGGCTTCTCCGGGGCAGAGATTGAGAGGCTGCCATTTTCAGTCTTGTCATCTAGAGCTGTAGGGAAAGCTTGCAGGGAAAAAAAGCTCTTGAGAGCAAACCCGAGCAGATTACTTAGCCCGGTGGAGCAAGGGCAGCGCATTCTGCCTCCAGCAAAGACATTTGGGAACCACGGAAACAGGCCCCTCCCCCAGAAGATCAGCAAGAACAGCCAGCCAAGACCAAGTTTACCGATCAATGAAAACGGCAGAACTCCAGCGCTAGAGGAATACTGCAAATAGAATTTATGGCTTTTTTATCATGATTCTTAGGTCTTTCAAGGTTAATTTTTTAACTGTCTTTTTTTTTAATTTTTCTTTTTCCATTTTTCAACCAACACCTTATCAATCCCCTTTTTAAAAAATATCTTTCATTTTTAGAGTGATATTCTATCCCTTCATAGTAGTTACCCTTATTTTTGGTATATATATATAAGTTGTTCTCTCTTTAAAATTTTGAGACACAGTTTCTTTTAACAGATCAAAATATACCCTAAATCTCTAGTATATGGCTTTGTTCTAGTCTCCTGCCTGATCACATTCTCTCCTTTTTTTTGTTTTTTGTTTTAAATCCTCTTCTATTTTTTTTTTCAACCAAATTCGTATCTTATCAATTTCTTTTATAAAATTTTTTATAATTTTCATCTTTACAGCCATATTCCATCCCTTCATCATATTAACCCTTATTTTAGTACATATATAAGTTTTTCTTTCTTTAAAATTTTGGGAGGCACTTTCTTCTAACAGACCAAAATATGCCCAAAATCTAGTGTGTGGCACTGATCTATGCACCAGAATGATCATATTTGATCATATTCTGGTTTTTCTTTGTTTGGTTTTGCTTTTGTTTTTATCTTTTTGTTTTCTTTTTCTTTTTTTCTTTCTTTCCCTTTCTTTTCCCCTGGTTTTGGGTCTTTTATGATTTGTTTAGTGTATATTTTCAGGGGACGTTGTTACCCTGTTAGCATTTTGTTCTCTCATTCATCTATTCTCCTCTGGACAAATTAACAAGATGGAGAAAATCACTTCAACAAAAAGAACAAGAGGCAGTATTGACTGCCAGGGAAATAATATGGAAATTAGTATGATGTCAAAACTAGAGTTCAGAATGATGATTTTAAAGATACTAGCTGGGCTTGAAAAAAGCATGGGAGTTATTAGAGAAACCCTTTCTGGAGAAATAAAAGAACTAAAATCAAACCAAATTGAAATCAGAAAGGTTATTAATGAGGTGCAGTAAAAAATGGAGGCACTAACTGCTAGGATAAATGAGGCAGAAGAGAGAATTAGTGATATAGAAGACAAAATGTTGGAAAATAAAGAAGCTGAGAAAAAGAGAGATAAACAACTACTGGATCATGAGGGCAGAATTCGAAAGATAAGTGATACCATAAGACAAAACGGCAATAGAATAATTGGGATCCCAGAAGAAGAAGACAGAGAGAGGGGGCAGAAGGTATACTGGAGCAAATTATAGCAGAGAACTTCCCTAATTTGGGGAAGGAAACAGGCATCAAAATCCAGGAGGCACAGAGAACCTCCCTCAAAATCAATAAAAATAGGTCAACACCCCGACATCTAATAGGAAACTTACGAGTCTCAGAGACAAAGAGAAAATCCTGAAAGCAGCTCAGGAGAAGAGATATGTAACCTACAAGGGTAGAAACATTAGATTGGCAACAGACCTATCCACAGAGACCTGGCAGGCTAGAAAGGACTGGCATGATAAATTCAGAGCACTAAACGAGAAAAATATGCAGCCAAGAATACTATATCCAGCTAGGCTGTCATTCAAAATAGAAGGAGAGATAAAAAGCTTCCAGGACAAACAAAAACTAAAGGAATTTGCAAACACGAAACCAGCCCTACAAGAAATCTTGAAAGGGGTCTTCTAAGCAAAGAGAGAGCCTAAAAGCAACACAGACCAGAAAGGAACACAGACAATATACAGTAACATTCACCTTCCAGACAATACAATGGCACTAAATTCCTATCTTTCAATAGTTACCCTGAATGTAAATGGGCTCAATGCCCCAATCAAAAGACACAGACTATCAGAAGGATAAAAAAACAAGACCCATCGATATGCTGTCTGCAAGAGACTCATTTTAGAACCAAAGACACCCCCAGATTGAAAGTGAGGGCGTGCAAAACCATTTACCATGCTAATGGACACCAAAAGAAAGCTGGGGTGGCAATCCTTATATCAGACAAATTAGATTTTAAAACAAGGACTATAATAAGAGATGAGGAAGGACACTATATCCTACTTAAAGGGTCTATCCAACCAGAAGATCTAACAATTGTAAATATCTATGCCCCTAACATGGGAGCAGGCACTTATATAAGCCAATTAATAACAAAAGCAAAGAAACACATTGATAACAATACAATAATAGTGGGGGGCTTTAATATCCCCCTCACTGAAATGGACAGATCATCTAAGCAAAAGATCAACAAAGAAAGAAAGACTTTAATTGACACACTGGACCGAACAGACTTCACAGATATATTCAGAACATTTCATCGCAAAGCAACAGAATACACATTCTTCTCTCATGCCCATGGAACATTCTCCAGAATAGATCACATCCTAGGTCATAAATCAGGTCTCAACTGATACCAAAAGATTGGGATCTTTCCCTTCATATTTTCAAACCACAATGCTTTGAAACTAGAACTCAATCACAAGAGGAAAGTCAGAAAGAACTCAAATACATGGAGGCTAAACAGCATCCGACTAAAGAATGAATGGGTCAACCAGGAAATTAAAGAAGAATTAAAAAAATTCATGGAAACAAATGAAAATGAAAACACAACTGTTTAAAATCTTTGGGATACAGCAAAGGCAGTCCTAAGAGGAAAGTATATAGTAATAAAAGTCTTTCTCAAGAAACAAGAAAGCTCTCAAATACACAACCTAACCCTACACCTAAAGGAGCTGGAGAAAGAACAGCAAATAAAGCCTAAATCCAGCAGTAGAAGAGAAATAATTAAGATCAGAGCAGAAATCAATGAAATAGAAACCAAAAGAACAGTAGAACAGATCAATGAAACTAGGAGCTGGTTCTTTGAAAGAATTAAGAAGATTGATAAACCCCTGGCCAGACTTATCAAAAGAAAAGAGAAATGACCCACATCAACAAAATCATGAATGAAAGAGAAGAGATCACAACCAACACCAAAGAAATACAAACAATTATAAGAATATATTATGAGCAACTCTATGCCAGCAAATTAGATAACCTGGAAGAAATGGATGCATTCCTAGAGATGTATCAACCACCAAAACTGAACCAGGAAGAAATAGAAAACCTGAACAGACCTATAACCACTAAGGAAATTGAAGCAGTCATCAAAAATCTCCCAACAAACAAGAGCCCTGGACAGATGGCTTCCCAGGGGAATTCTACCAAACATTTAAAGAGAATTACTACCTATTCTTCTGAAACTGTTTGAAAAAAATAGAAATGGAAGGAAAACTTCCAAACTTGTTTTATGAAGCCACCATTACCTTGATATCCAAACCAGACAAAGACCCCTTCAAAAAGGAGAATTACAGACCAATATCCTTTATGAACATGGATGCAAAAATTCTCACCAAAATACTAGCCAATAGGATCCAACAGTATATCAAAAGGATTATTCAGCACGACCAAGTGGGATTTATCCCTGGGCTGCAAGGTTGGTTCAACATCTGCTAATCAATCAATGTGCTACAATACATTAATAAAAGAAAGAACAAGAACCATATGATCCTCTCCATAGATGCAGGAAAAGCATTTGTCAAAGGACAGCATCCTTTCTTGATCAAAACTCTTCATAGTATAGGGATAGAGGGTACATACCTCAATATCATAAAAGCCATCTATGAAAAACCCACAGCGAATATCATTCTCAATGGGGAAAAATTGAGAGCTTTCCTCCTAAGGTCAGGCTAATGGCAGGGATGTCCACTATAACCACTGCTATTCAACATAGTACTAGAAGTCCTAGCCACAGCCATTGGACAACAAAAGGAAATAAAAGGCATCCAACTTGGCAATGAAGTCAAACTCTCACTCTTTGCAGATGATATGATACTTTATGTGGAAAACCCAAAAGACTCCACCCCAAAACTGCTAGACTCATACAGGAATTCAGTCAAGTGGCAGGATATAAAATCAATGCACAGAAATCAGTGGCATTCCTATACACCAACAACAAGACAGAAGAAAGAAAAATTAAGGAGTTGATCTCATTTACAATTGCACCCAAAACCATAAGACACTTAGGAATAAATCTAACCAAAGAGACAAAGGATCTGTACTCAGAAAACTATAAAATACTCATAAAAGAAAATGAGGAAGACTCAAAGAAATGGAAAAATGTTCCATGCTCGTGGAGTGGAAGAACTAATGTTGTGAAGATGTCAATGCTACCTAGAGCAATCTACACATTCAATGTAATTCCCATCAAAATACCATCCACTTTTTTCAAAGAAATGGAACAAATAATCCTAAAATTTGTATGGAACCAGAAAAGACCCTGAATAGCCAGAGGAATGTTGAAAAAGAAAAGCAAAGCTGGCGGCATCACAATTCCGGACTTCCAGCTCTATTACAAAGCTGTCATCATCATCGAGCCCAGAAATGGACCCTCAATTCTATGGTCAACTAATCTTTGACAAAGCAGGAAAGAATGTCCAATGGAAAAAAGACAGTCTCTTCCACAAATGGTGTTGGGAAAATTGGACAGCCACATGCAGAAGAATGAAACTGGACTATTTCCTTACACCACACACAAAAATAGACTCAAAGTGATTGAAAGACCTCAATGTGAGACAGGAGTCCATCAAAATACTAAAGGAGAACACAGGCAGCAACCTCTTCGACCTCAGCCACAGCACCTTCTTTCAGAACCATAACCAAAGGCAAGGGAAGCAAGGGCAAAACTGAACTATTGGGACTTCATCAAGATAAAAAGCTTTTGAACAGCAAAAGAAACAGTCAACAAAACCAAAAGACAAGGGACAGAATGGGAGAAGATATTTGCAAATGACATATCAGATAAAGGGCTAGTATCCAAAATCTATAAAGAACTTCTTAAACTCAACACCCAAAGAACCAATAATCCAATCCAGAAATGGGCAGAAGACATGAACAGACATTATGCCAAAGAAGACATCCAAATGGCCAACAGACACATGAAAAAGTGCTCAGCATCGCTTGGCATCAGGGAAATCCAAATCAAAACCTCAATGAGTATCACCTCACACCAGTCAGAATGGTTAAAATTAACAAGTCAGGAAACGACAGATGTTGGCAGGGATGTGGAGAAAAGGGAACCCTCCTACCCTGTTGGGAATGCAAGCTGGTGCAGCCACTCTGGAAAACAATATGGAGGTTCCTCAAAAAGTTGAAAATAGAGCTACCATATGATCCAGGAATTGCACTACCGGGTATTTACCCCAAAGATACAAATGTAGGGATCCGAATTGGTACGTGCACTCGATGTTTATAGCAGCAATGTCCACAATAGCTAAACTGTGGAAAGAGCCAAGATGTCCATCGACAGATGAATGGATAAAGAAGAGGTGGTATATATACATATAATGGAATATTATGCAGCCATCAAAAGGAATGAGATCTTGCCATTTGCAATGACGTGGATAGAACTGGAGAGTGTTATGCTGAGTGAAATAAGTCAATCAGAGAAAGACATGTATTATATGACCTCACTGCTATGAGGAATTCTTAATCTCAGGAAACAAACTGAGGGTTGCTGGACTGGTGGGGGGTGGGAGGGATGGGGTGGCTTGGTGATAGACTTTGGGGAGGGTATGTGCTATGATGAATTCTGTAAATTGTGCAAGACTGTTGAATCACAGATCTGTACCTCTGAAACAAATAATACATTATATGTGAAAAGAAAAAAGAAAAAGAAGGAGATAGCAGGAGGGGAAGAATGAAGTGGGGGAAATCGGAAGGGGAGATGAACCATGAGAGATGATGGAGTCTGAAAAAAAAACTGAGGATTCTAGAGGGGAGGGGGTGGGAGAATGGGTTAGCCTGGTGATGGGTATTAAAGAGGGCACGTTTTGCGTGGAGCACTGGGTGTTATATGCAAACAACGAATCATGGAGCACTACATCAAAAACTAATGATGTAATGTATGGTGATTAACATAACATAATAATAAATTTTTTTTTTATTAAAAAAAAGTAACAGAGAAACCACAAGATTCTTCTTTCCCAGCCCCCAACTCCCTATACCTTGTCTCATTTTTCTTTCTTTCCAGGCTCGTCCTGCTCCTTGCCACACACTAGCAAGAACATCTCACAAGAGGGGGCCTCTCTTGACCCTTCAGTCCCTGTTATGTGAAGGATCCTGCACTTCTGGGGCAAAGGTGAAGGGTCAACCTTTTCAGACACCCTGGTGTCTAGGAGGAGTTGAAGGATGTCTTACTAATTGATGATTTTTCTATCAGTTTGGCTTCTCAACCTATAATATTTAAATAATTATCCCCACCCCAGGACATCCTGGGTAAAATACAAATTTACCTCTCTATAAAAGCATTTTGTGTATAGAAAGATTACCAAGTATATTGTACTCCAAATAAAACAGCAATCCACCTACAAGTCTAAGTAATGCATGATAAAACAGTTTTCCAGCAGCTCCCATTAATTATTCAAATAAACACTGTAAATGCTTCAGGGCACTTTATTTATTTATTTTTTTTTTGGATGGCAATTGTAAAATCATTAAAGATCTCCAGCCCAAATCAAGCTGCATAACTTAGATGATTTATTTCAGGGATTCATCAATGCTGTGAAATAATGCAGTGTGTGTGTGTGTGTGTCCAAATGCCACAAGGCTCACACATTTGTGTCACTGGCTTTTGCCAGTAGCAATCCCCATGACAACACCGCCTAGCAAGCAAAGGGGCCCAGAGTTTCAGAAGCAAGTTTATCAAGGCACACTGCCCCACATCAGTCTACATGCTGGTGGGGACAAAACCATATCAAGTTAGGACCAGACCAAGACACAGAAGCAGAAAAACTGCTGTGATGTCTACCTTCCTCCCTGCAGAGGTGCCTCCAGCCATGACATAACTGACCCTGAACCGAGGCCATGCTGCCCTTTTCCTCAACCCTAGAACTGGGATGTCTTTGTCCACAGACCTCTCTTCATTTGGGTCTCAAGGTTACTCTCCTGCTGGTGGGTCCTCTCCTCCTTCCTCTTGGGACATTCTCTTCCTTTTGCCCCACTGATTCCCAGAGGTAGTTCTCAGGCATTCCCCCTCCAAGGCAGCTGGCACAGCAGCTACCGCCCTTCAAGTGGGCTTCAAAAGAAGGGCTGAGAGCTTCCTGCCTGCCTTCTTGTAGAACCAGGAATGTAGCAGCAATGCTCCCAGGTAAGTCCACTGCACAGGACACATATGAGATACTCATAAATCCTAGAAAGTCACTCTCATTGGCTGTGGGAGGTGGCCATACCGTAAGTACTTCCTAGAGTAGTGCTATGGCAGAGCACTCTGTAGACACAGAGGGAATCACACAGAAATGCCCATGAGCTCCTGGATGAGAGGGAAGCATGTCACCACCACTGTCCTGCCATAACAGGATTCTGGAGCTTGGGTTTTCCACAGTATAACCTCCCCTGAGGGAAGAGAGTGAAGGGTATAGGAGCTGAATTAAAGCACACAGACCAGGCAAGACTGTTTTATTTATTGTCCTTTGTAGTGTGTGGTTCAAACAGATGTTTCTGTTTCTGTGTATTCTTGGGAGTATATACAGAATCTAGATGGGGCCTCAACCGTGTTAAGAAGGTATTAATATAGCAAGATTCCAAGCTACATCCTAAAAGGATGATATGGATGAACCAAGAGGAATCTATTTTCACAGTGACTGAGGTTTCTGGGGGAAGGAAGGAAGGGTCAAAGCACAGGGAGCCTGCTCTAGTGCCCCAGGGAGAGACAGGTCATGGGACAGGAATGCAATAAGTTACACATCACCTACCTGTGTTCCTTGTGGACCTGTATTTGGGTCACATGTAGTGCGGGGCATCTGGACTATAATTCATAAGGACATCAGGCCCCAAGAAGTAAGACACAGAACCCACTGATGGAGAAATTTCACCTCAGTACGTTGAGGGCAACTCTGGATAGAAGACTGTAGTGCTTTGGGGTGAATGACATACAAGCACATATGAGACTCCTCCTGGGGACTCCTAGGGCTTCATGAAGAATGAGTGAAGGCAAAAGTGAAGAACAGTGAGCCTGGAAATGCATGTGTGCAGTCTTCTTTGTGATGGTTAACAAATGACTAGTCCTTGAGAGGATTTTGGTGAACAGAACACAAGCTTTGGATTATATAAACATGGTGCTTGGTACCTCTTGCCATTTATTTCACTCCTCTCATCTTTAGTTTCTTCATCTTTGAAAACAGAGATAAGAACATCTCCCTCTCAAGGCAATTTATAAGGAATGCAGTGTTCATGTACATGCAGCATTTAACCCATCCCTTGGCACTCATCATGCATTCAGTAAATGTTTATGGAAAATATATGAATGCATCATGACCACATACTGACAAAATCTGTATTCTTTGAGGAATCTTATTCGCTTTACTAGGATTGATCTTGCTCATTCTGCACTGATATTACTATAATAAGACTCGTGGGCCTGACTTGGTCTCTGGGTATCAGGAAGTAAAAATATCCTTACGGTCATTGTGAAGGGCCCCTCGATAATGCTTAGGTCAGAGTGGTAAGGCTCTGGGCTTTGTCTGAGAGTCTGTCTGAGCATTGAAGCAGACAGATATGGCGAGGTTTCAGAGAGTGACCCAGTCTCTGCCTAGAAGGGCTTTCCAATGTACCTCCATGCACAGGTGGGTGGTAGATACCTCTCAGATAGGTCATAAAACAGAGCTACCTTTTATTAATTAAGATCATTTACATAAGGTTATCTCAACCGTGATTTATCTGCCTATCAGACTATGTCAAAATTCCAGCTTAGGTAGTGAGCTATGCAGGATTTATTCTTGCATCTGGTAGTTACTTACTCGTACTAATTTTGTACTGGGGATTTTAATGGTAGCTAGAGATAATGTGTTGAGTAAGCACCATTCTTGTCCTTTCTACAAATGGTGGGGACAGACAATTATACTAGAGTGAGATGAATGTTCTGATGGAGGGAATCACTGTGTGCTGAATCTAGACTAGAGTCACAGTAGACTTCAAGAAGGGGAATGACACTTGAGGCCAGAAAGACAAGTAATGACTTAGACAGATGGAAAAAGGGTAGAGTGGAAATTTTTCATTTGATAATTGTTAATTTGGTACCTCTTATGCTGTCCTGTGCTCTGATTATAGAATGATGAGTAAAATAGAAGTTTTGTCCAGGGAGGCAATAAACATGGAGTAATACTTGCTTTCAGAGGGGTGGTGGAAGTTGCTGAGGGGTAACCTTAATCTCTCTAACTTGGTGGACAGAGGCACAGTGGTTTGAATCAGGAAAGGCTGAAGCTGAGACTTGAATGCTTGGCAAGAGTTAGGTGGTGTTGGATGGAAGAAGATTTCAGACAGACAGAGGGGAAAGCATACATGAAGCATCAGACATTAGAAAAAATTTCGGGACTTCCAAGGAAGTGAAAGAATGTCAATCTGTATAGAGCATGGGGAGTGGAGGGAGAGATGAAAGTGGAGAGGTGAGAAGGGCCTGGTCATGCCAGCCATGGAACTCAGGTTACAGTGTATGAGCAGTTGGAAGTATTTTAAAGATGGCCATGACATTTAGATTTTTGAATTAGACAAACGATGCTTTGGCTCCAGTATGGAAAGTGAATTGAAGGTGAGGCTGCAATTAACACTACTGCCTAGAACAAGTCTGGTGGACCAGGGGAGCTGAGAATCCACTTAAGAGTCCACTTTAGTAATTCAGAGGATGGTGGTCTGAACATCAGTGGAGGAAGAGGAAGCTGAAATTATGGGTGGATTATGGAGACAGTATGGCAGATGGCAACTGAAAGCTGCATATCAAAACTTATTTCTGATGGAAAGGGATAACCTTTCTCCGTTTAACAGTTTGCTTAATCCCAGGCTCTTGCAGAAAAAAGAGTGGCTGGTTTATCAGTCTTCCAGGACAAAGCAGGTAATAGTGGCACCAAACTGCCCACCCACCACTTTTCCTGTCAATCGTGCTTCCATTGTAAGACTTTTCTGAGGCCTTTTATTTGTCCTTCAGCATGGTTGTAATCATCAGTGGTTGGTCTTAGACATGACTGTACTTGGCACCAGGTTTTAGTGGTGAGTTCCACAGAACTCATGAGAAGTTAAATTATCCTCAAATACCATATGAGCTGTCAAAAGGTCCAACAAATCAGGTTTCTGTATGCTTCTCTTTCCAGTTCCTGATAATCAGAAGACCAGCACCCTCTGATATCATATTCCAGAAGCTGCTGCAGCAAAAGCAAGGTTCATCAGTCTCTACCTCATTTCTTTCTAAACCTTTGTCAAAGAAACAGAAGACCGCATTTTTATCTTATTAAAGATGATCATATTGGATTACTGCTTAAAATTTTTTGTTTAGGACTTGATCAACTTAGGCTTCTTTCCAATTAATATGGCATTTTAAACCAAAACATATTCCTTACTGTGATGGAGACTGTTGGCACAACCAAATGTTCCTTTCCCAGCCTCTATGGCAATCATTTTGGGACATGACTGTGTTGTGGGCCGTGGTTTATAGTCGCACATGATGTAAGCCACTTCCATGTCTGGGCCTTAACCATACCCCATCTGAAACTCTAGGCCTCTCTTCCTCTTTTGTGAAGATGAACCACCCTGGGATCCCTGTTTCAGGTGGCAGAGCTACAAAATACAAGAGCACCAACTGACCCCCTTGAAATTTGCTTGAGTGAGACACAAATTTTCCCTTTGCTAAACCAGTGGAATTTTGGCATTTATTTATTAATGTAGCATTGCATATCTAGACTAATGTACCTTGTAATTCTAAATGGTATGAATCCTATTGCTTTTCCAAGGCAAAATATTCATCAACATATTTGAAGATGCCCATATTCAGTCTGTACCTGCTCTCTTTGCCTCGTCTCAAAGGGCATGAGTATGAAGAAAACTGCTTAAACCCCTATAGAACATTAAGAAGTACAGCAACAGTAGTTGATTTTTTTTTTTTTAAGATGTGGGGATAGACAGGGGCAGAGACAGTGGGAAACTGCTAGATGGTAATGTCTTCCCTGGGAGAGAGAGAAATCTGGAGGAAGAGTGCATTGTATTCTGATCCGTTTTGTTTTGCAGGAAGTGAGGAGATGATCAATGCCATGTTGGACCTGCTGATTATTTTTTTTTAACCTAGATATAGGTACTTTCTTTACAAATATTTAGATTAATAATATTTTGTTCCATCAAATGAAGACTACAGCAATCTGAATATATCCTGTCACAAAAACAATAAGACCCACTGTAACTAACTTTGGGAATCAAGGTATTGTACCTAAACAAGCCACAGTCTTTAGTTTGTGATTTCTACCTTATATCCCAATGGGTGGTTTGTTCATTTTGTTTTTGTAAATATATATACACACCAGCAGGTCATGATCCCTGAGTGAGTCCCTTGTGATGCAACACTGCAAAGAAATTGATCTTTGTAAGTCTTTAACAGAATATACCAATCTATTCCAAGAACTTTGTTTTTTAAAAAAATTAAACAAAGAAGTAAAAATGAGTCCACAAGTTAACCAAATCCTATTTCTGCACATTCCAGTTTTGTTTTTTATTTAGCATTGACTACACAATACTCCAGTACTACTCCATGTATACAACCCATGTTAAAGCTTACCTGTGGACATTCAGGTTGAGAATCCAGGGAACTGGTGGATACACATGACTGAACCATATAAGAAAAATCTGTACTGGAATTGTAGATGTTTGAGTTATCACTATAAAATTGAAGCCATCATCACTCTTCATATGAACTCACCCAGAGATAGGGTGAGAATCAGAAAGACAAAATCCTAAGACCCCAAAGGAATACTCACATTGAGCAACAAGGTTCTATTCAGAGGCTGTGAAGGAAGCAGAATGTGTGTGTGGAGAAACGAGCTGGTGTAGTATCAAGGGGGGTATGGACAGTGGTGCTGGCTGATGCTAAAGACTTCCCAGCATAGAGTCCAGAGATGTCTGTCAAACCTGGAAGTGAAGAAGCCAGCACAACCCTGATGATAAGCCACCTAAGCATAGCAATGGGCTGGATGGCCTGTGTTGAGGAGTGAGTGGGAGAACGGGAAGTACACACAATGAGTGTAGAGAATCCCATGAGTTTGGGAAAGAGCAAAAGGATCTATGACAGAGGTAGATTTTTTTTTTTAACATAAGGTGAGTTAGGTTAACATGCTGTTGGGAAAAAGTCAGAAGGAGAGGAAAGGAAGGATAATAGAGGTCTGTGCCTGAAAATAGGCACGAGGATGTTCTCAACAAAAAGAACAAGAGGCAGTACCGACTGCCAGGGTCCTAATCAATAGGGACATTAATAAGATGTCGGAACTAGAGTTCAGAATGACGATTTTAAAGATACTAGCTGGGCTTGAAAAAACCATGGAAGATATTAAAGAAACCCTTTCTGGAGAAATAAAAGAACTAAAATCTATGTTCAAAATCAAAAAGGATATTAATGAGGTGCAATAAAAATGGAGGCTCTAACTGCTAGGATAAATGAGTCAGAAGAGAGAATTAGTGAAATAGAAGACCAAATGATGGGGAATAAAGAATCTGAGAAAAAGAGAGATAAACAACTACTGGATCAGGAGGGCAGAATTCAAGAGATAAGTGATACCATAACAAGAAACAACATTAGAATAATTGGGATCCCAGAAGAAGAAGAAAGAGAGGTATATTGGAGCAAATTATAGCAGAGACCTTCCCTAATTTGGGGAAGGAAACAGGCATCAAAATCCAGGAGGCACAGAGAACCCCTCTCAAAATCAATAAAAGTAGCTCAACACCCTGACATCTAATAGTAAAACTTATGAGTCTCAGAGACAAAAACAAAATCCTGAAAGCAGCTTGGGAGAAGAGATCTGTAACCTACAATGGTAGAAACATTAGATTGGCAACAGACCTATCCACAGAGACCTGGCAGGCCAGAAAGGACTGATACAACATATTCAGGGCACTGAATGAGAAAAATATGCAGCCAATAATACTATATCCAGCTAGGCTGTCATTGACAATAGAAGAAGAGGTAAAAAGCTTCTAGAACAAACAAAATCTAAAGAAATTTGCAAACACGAAACCACCCTAGAGAAATATTGAAAGGGGTCTTCTAAGCAAAGAGAGAGCCTAAAAGTAACATAGACCAGAAAGGAACACAGACAATATACAGTAACAGTCACCTTCCAGGCAATAGAATGGCACTAAATTCCTATCTTTCAATAGTTACCCTGAATGTAAATGGGCTCAATGCCCCAATCAAAAGACACAGGCTATCAGATTAGATAAAAAAAAAAAGACCAAGGATATGCTGTCTGCAAGAGACTCATTTTAGATCCAAGGCACCCCCAGATTGAAAGTGAGGGGGTGGAAAACCATTTACCATGCTAATGGACACCAAAAGAAAGCTGGGGTGGTAATCCTTATATCAGACAAATTAGATTTTAAATCAAAGACTGTAATAAGAGATGAGGAAGGACACTATATCCTACTTAAAGGGTCTATCCAACAAGAAGATCTAACAATTGTAAATATCTATGCCCCTAACAAGGGAGCAGCCAATTATATAAGCCAATTAAAACAAAAGCAAAAACACATTGACAACAATACAATAATAGTGGGGGACTTTAACATCCCCCTCATTGAAATGGACAGATCATCTAAGCAAAAGATCAACAAGGAAATAAAGACTTTAAATGACACCCTGGACCAAATGGACTTCAAGATATATTCAGAACATTCCATCCCAAAGCAACAGAATACACATTCTTCTCTCATGCCCATGGAACATTCTCCAGAATAGATCACATCCTGGGTCACAAATCAGGTCTCAACTGGTACCAAAAGATTGGGATCATTCCCTGCATATTTTCAGACCACAATGCTTTGAAACTAGAACTCAATCACAAGAGGAAAGTCAGAAAGAACTCAAATACATGGAGGCTAAACAGCATCCTGCTAAAAAATGAATGGGTCAACCAGGAAATTAAAGAAGAATTTAAAAAATACATGGAAACCAATGAAAACGAAAACACAACAGTTCAAAATCTTCGGGATACAGCAACGGCGGTCCTAAGAGGAAAGTACATAGCAAAACAAGCCTTTCTCAAGAAAAAAGAAAGCTCTCAAATACACAACCTAACCCTACAACTAAAGGAGCTGGAGAAAGAACAGCAAATAAAGCCTAAACTCAGCAGGAGAAGAGAAATAATAAAGATCAGAGAAGAAATCAATGAAATAGAAACCAAAAGAACAGTAGAACAGATCAATGAAACTAGGAGCTTGTTCATTGAAAGAATTAATAAGATGATAGATCCCTGGCCAGACTTATCAAAAAGAAAGGAGAAAGGACCTAAATAAATAAAATCATGAATGAAAGAGGAGAGATCACAACCAACACCAAAGAAATACAAACAATTATAAGAACATATTATGAGCAACTATATGCTGGCAAATTAAGACAATTTGGAAGAAATGGTTGCATTCCTAGAGAAGTATAAACTACCAAAACTGAACCAGGAAGAAATAGAAAACCTGAACAGACCTATAACCACTAAGGAAATTGAAGCAGTGATCAAAAATCTCCCAACAAACAAGAGCCCAGGGCCAGATGGCTTACCAGGGGAATTCTACCAAACATTACAAGAAGAATTAATACCTATCCTTCTGAAACTGTTCCAAAAAATAGAAATGGAAGGAAAACTTCCAAACTCATTTTATGAGGCCACCATTACCTTGATCCCAAAACCAGAAAAAGACCCCACCAAGAAGGAGAATTACGACCGATACCCCTGATGAACATGGATGCAAAAATTCTCACCAAAATACTAGCCAATAGGATCCAACAATACATTAAAAAGATTATTCACCATGACCAAGTGGGATTTATGCCTGGGCTGCAAGGTTGGTTCAACATCCATAAATCAGTTACTGTGATACAATACGTTAATAGCAGAAAGATCAAGAGCCATATGATCCTCTCCATAGATGCAGAAACAGCATTTGACAAAGTACAGCATCCTTTCTTGATCAAAACTCTTCAGAGTATAGGGATAGAGGGTACATACCTCAATATCACAAAAGCCATCTATGAAAAACCCATAGTGAATATCATTCTCAACAGGGAAAAACTGAGAGCTTTCCCCCTAAGGTCAGGCACATGACAGGGATGTCCACTATAACCACTGCTATTCAACATAGTACTAGAAGTCCTAGCCACAGCAATCGGACAACAAAAAGAAATAAAAGGCATCCGAATCAGCAAAGAAGAAGTCAAACTCTCACTCTTTGCAGATGATATGATACTTTATGTAGAAACCCCAAAAGGCTCCACCCTCAAACTGCTAGAACTCATACAAGAATTCAGTCAAGTGGCAGGATATAAAATCAATGCACAGAAATCAGTGGCGTTCCCTTACACCAACAACAAGAGGGAAGAAAGAGAAATTAAGGAGTCGATCTCATTTACAACTGTACCCAAAACCATAAGTTACCTAGGAATAAATCTAACCAAAGAGGCAAAGGATCTGTACTCAGAAAACTCTAGAATACTCATGAAAGAAATTGAGGAAGACACAAAGAAATGGAAAACGTTCCATGCTCATGGATTGGAAGAACAAATATTGTGAAGATGTCAATGTTACCTAGAGCAATCTACACATTCAATGCAATCCCTATCAAAATTCTATCCACTTTTTTCAAAGAAATGGACCAAATAATCCTAAAATTTGTATGGAACGAAAAAAGACCCTGAATAGCCAGAGGAATGTTGAAAAAAAAAAGCAACGGGGCACCTGGGTGGCTCAGTTGGTTAAGCAACTGCCTTTGGCTCAGGTCATGATACCAGGGTTGTGGGATCGAGCCCTGCATCAAGCTCCCTCTTCGGCGGGAAGCCTGCTTCTCCCTCTCCCATTCCCCCTGCTTGTGTTCCCTCTCTCGCTGTCTCTCTCTCTCTCTCTGTCAATTAAATAAATAAATAAAATCTTTAAATAAAAGAAAAAGAAAAGAAAAGCTGGCGGCATCACAATTCCAGACTTCAAGCTCTATTACAAAGCTGTAATCATCAAGACAGTATGGTACTGGCACAAAAACAGACACATAGATCAATGGAACAGAATAGAGAGCCCAGAAATGGACCCTCAACTCTATGGTCAACTCATCTTCAACAAAGCAGGAAACAATGTCCAATGGAAAAAAGACAGTCTCTTCAACAAATGGTGTTGGGAAAATTGGACAGCCACATGCAGAAGAATGAAACTGGACCGTTTCCTTACACCACACACAAAAATACACTCAAAATGGATGAAAGGCCTAAATGTGAGACAGGAGTCCATCAAAATCCTAAAGGAGAACACAGGCAGCAACCTCTTCGACCTCAGCCACAGCATCTTCTCTCAGAAACATAGCCAAAGGAAAGGGAAGGAAGTGCAAAAATGAACTATTGGGACTTCATCAAGATAAAAAGCTTTGAACAGCAAAAGAAACAGTCAACAAAGCCAAAAGACAAGCGACAGAATGGGAGAAGATATCTGTAAATGACATATCAGATAAAGGGCTAGTATCCAAAATCTATAAAGAACTTCTTAAACTCAACAGCCAAAGAACAAATGATCCAATCCAGAAATGGGCAGAAGACATGAACAGACATTATGCCAAAGAAGACATCCAAATGACCAACAGACACATGAAAAAGTGCTCAGCATCACTCGGCATCAGGGAAATCCAAATCAAAACCTCAATGAGTATCACCTCACACCAGTCAGAATGGCTAAAATTAACAAGTCAGGAAACGACAGATGTTGGCAGGGATGTGGAGAAAAGGGAACCCTCCTACCCTGTTGGGAATGCAAGCTGGTGCAGCCACTCTGGAAAACAGTATGGAGGTTCCTCAAAAAGTTGAAAATAGAGCTACCCTATGACCCAATAATTGCACTACTGGGTATTTACCCCAAAGATACAAATGTAGGGATACGAATTGGTATGTGCACCCCGATGTTTATAGCAGCAATGTCCACAGTAACCAAACTCTGGAAAGAGCCAAGATGTCCATCAACAGATGAATGGATAAAGAAGAAGTGGTATGTATATATATATATATATATATATATATATATATATATATATATATATACACAATGGAATATTATGCAGCCATCAAAAGGAATGAAATCTTGCCATTTGCAATGACGTGGATGGAACTGGAGGGTATTATGCTGAGCGAAATAAGTCAATCAGAGAAAGATATGTATCATATGACCTCATTGATATGAGGAATTCTTAATCTCAAAAACAAATTGAGGGTTGCTAGAGTGGTGGGTGTGGGAGGGATGGGGCAGCTGGGTGATAGACAATGGGGAGGGTATGTGCTATGGTCAGCACTGTGAGTTGTGCAAGACTGTTGAATCACAGACCTGTACCTCTGAAACAAAGAATACATTATATGTTAAAAAAAAAAAAAAAGAAGAAGAGTATAGCAGGAGGGGAAGAATGAAGGGGGAGAAATCAGAGGGGAGAAGAACCATGAGAGACTGTGGACTCTGAGAAACAAACTAGGGTTCTAGAGGGGAGGTGCTGGGGGGATGGGTTAGCCTGGTGATGGGTATTAAAGAGGACACGTTCTGCATGGAGCACGGGGTGTTATACGCAAACAATGAATCATTGAACACTATATCAAAAACTAATGATATAATGTATGGTGATTAACATAACATAATAATAATAATAAAAGGTAAAATAAAAAAATAAAATATTGGTACCTAAAATTAAGTTTCTGCAAGAGTGCAGGGACATGTCTATTTTGTTGTATTCTGGCCAGTGGATTCACACTGTGTTGATTACATGATAGGGAGCTACTCAATAAATATCTATAAGATAAATAGCTCATGGTTCACAACTATGGCTTATTCAAAGGACTTTAACAGTGTCCAGAGTACTACACATAGACACATAAAATGGCACGTTCCATAGTTTGTAGTAATAAAGCATAACTAAATGAGTAAAAGATTGATTGGATCAGAAAGACTTTAAGATTCCTTGCAATTCTGAGGTTTTATGATTCTAGGAAATCAGAGAAGGGTAAAATGGGAATCAGGGCAGGGATATTTGGATTTTTCATAGATTACTTAGGAAGCTCAAATAGGTACACGTAGGCAGCACTGCTGAACCCCCTCTATTAGGGGCTCTATGGGATATATTCCTCATAGCAGGCATAGAGGTCCATACTCACTACAGTTGCTAGAGAGGCTGCTGAGAAGTGAGGTCTGTCTGTGATCAGAGTCTAACCTCCTAACCTGGACACAAGCCACAGACTTGGTAGAGACACTGTGGAAAACACATGCTGTAGAGCTGCTGAGTTAGCACCTTTGGAAACCTACATCTACAACAAGCACACCAGACAACCCTTATACATGCTAGCATTTTAACCCATTGGTAGGTGCAGTACCACTGAAATCCTTCAGTGAGATGATGAAGACCTGAAATTTGGGGTCAGCTGGGTCATAACCAGGTGTGTGTTGTTTGGGATTTATCACCAACTCCACTGAGACTTATTTTCTCTTGAGGACAATGAATATTGCTCTAACTTCTTACTCAGTAGTCTTTGGACTAATGAGGTAGAGCATATGAAAGAATATTGAAAATTGGAGATGTTGCTAAAATAACAAGTCCCAGGTTAGGAGTAAGCCTGTACCTGAGGTAAGCAGGTGACTCTTTGTCCAGAATTTGAGGTAAATCTTCAGTTGGTATTGGAAATATCTAATGGCCAATGAACTTTAATGGCAATAAGGTCACTGTTAAGAAACTTAAAGTGAGCTCCATCATTGCAGTTTAGTGTTAGGGCTTTGGGGAAACATTGCTGTGCCAAACAGTGAGTGGGTTGCCCCAAAGTAGAACCAGCATCTGGGAGACTAAGACTCTGCCCTCACTGGATTAGTTAAGGCAGAGAGTACACAGTCTTCCTCAGGAAAGCTTGAAGGATTCCTCCTCTGCTTTGAAAGTCAGGCCAATGACCTCCAAGTTCCCCTCCAGTTTTATACTTTATCATTTTATGATCCTATAACTAAGCTAACCAGCCACAGAGTGAGGCTGTTACTTTATATTATAATTTGCCATAAATACTTCAATGATAACCTCAGTGCATTAAAGAACTCTTAAGCCATTCTTTAAATACAAATTCCACTGAGAATCACTAGGTTATAAGGGACCTTGTGTTTTTATAGAGTTAAAAGGGGGGAAAAAAGATGTTACCCTGAAAAACATGTAGCTTTCCTTTTAAGTATTTTTTTAATTAAAGATTTTATTTATTTATTTATTTATTTATTTATTTATTTATTTATTTATTTATTTATTTGCGAGAGAGAGCAGAGCAGGGGGTAGGGTGGAGGGAGAGGGAGAAGCAGGCTCCCATCCAAGCAGGGAGCCCAATGTGGGGCTTGATCCCAGGACCCCAGGACCATGACCTGAGCCAAAGGGAGCCGCTTAACTGACTGAGCCACCCAGGCGCCCATTAAGTATTTTTGAAGAAGCTAATGTGGCATTTCAAATCCGAGCCTTTTGTTTCCCCATGACATTTCCTGCCACTGTACTCTGGATGATGGGAAGCCAGCAGGTCCAGCCCCAGAGCACACACTTACCAAAGAAGAGCAAAGTGGGGACAGGACTGCTGTAACAAGTCTAAATGAAGGTGCAGACAGATCCATTAAGTTCTAGAGCTTGATGATGCTGGAAGTTGTCTGGTCCTGTTGCAGAAGCTACTGGGGCCCAGAGATGAGGAGGTATAAAGTTTCAGTGATACACCTGGCTGTTCAGTGTCTCTGCGTAGCCCCCTCTCATGAGAACCATGGAGGGGCCCAGTGTGTTTCAAAGGTGACCATAAAGTGATTCTACCAAATTTAATATTCAGCATTTGTATCACAGCTGAAATGACCTTCACTTTGTTTTGGAAATAAACAAGCCAATAAATTCAGGAAAAAAAATGTTTGCTGTGCAGGATGTATTGATCTTTCATATGCACCTGAAGCATCATATCTAGTAGAGAAAGAAAAAAAAATATGTGCCTTATTTATTTCTTGACCTAAACAGAACAACTAGAAGTGTTCCTGAAGGTGTATTTTGTGGTTCACTAAGTCTGTGGAATATCATAAGTGAAAAGTGAAGTTTTACAATTGAGTATATTTGGCAGAATTATTAGGGATTCTTTCTTGGAGAGTTTCTCAGAACCTTTAATATGATAATGTACAATAGGTCTTTCCAAGAAGAATAGGGGTACTTATCCAGTACTCTTTAGTTACACATCTCAAAAGATTAGTGTTCTTTAGATGCACTTTCTAAGAAAAACACCCCCCCCCCAAAAAATCACTGAAATTCACTGAGATGTGGCAGTGAGTAAAGAGAAAGAGCACATCTACCATATTTAATAAAACAACTTTCTTCAATACTTTAATCCAGGATAATAAAAGAAAATGAAAACCAGAAAATAAGATGGTAATTTAAATAATTCACTAGAATTTACTAAGCCCCAAGTTTTGTGTAATAATGGAATTTTGGAGGCATTTTGATATATATACAAAGAATCACAAAGAATAGAGTTCTTAGAATAGCTTTCTTGCTGACAAAGAAAACCAAATTAATTTACTGGAAACCTGAGAATAGAGGAAAACTTGCCTCACTTGATTTTATATATATATATATATAGCTAACATCATACTTATTGATGAGAAACTTCACCTAAAATTAGGAACAAAGCAAGGATGTTCCTTCTCACCACTCCTATTCAGCATTGTATTCAGTATAGTCATAGCTAATACAATAATAAAAGGAAATAAAAGGCATGCAGATTGAGAAGAGGTAAGTAAAACTGTATTGGTTCCCAGATGACATTATTGTCTATGTAGAAAATGGAAAAAATAAAAAACAAAAAATGTCCAGAATTAATAAGTGGTTATACAGAGTTATAGGATACAAGGTTAATTTGCAAAAGTCAATTGCTTTCTTATATACCAGCAATGAATAATTGGAATTTGAAATTAAAAATAAAAAAAATACAATTCCATATATTAGCACCAAAATGTGAAATACTTAGGTATAACTATAACAACATATATAGAAGATCTATATGAGGAAAACTATAAAACTCTGATGAAAGAAATAAAAAACTTGAATAAATGAAGAGGTATTCCATGTTCATGGTTAGGAAGATTCCATATTGTCAAAATGTATGTTCTTCTCATCTTGATCTATAGATTCGGTGAGATTCTAACCAAAATCTCAGCAAACCATTTTATGGGTATTGACAAACTTATGAAGAAGAAAAACACCCAAAATGCCAACACAATACCATAGGAGAATAGTTAGAGGACTGACACTATCCAACAACAATTAAGACCGTGTGGTATTAACAGAAGAATAGACAATAGATAAATGGAGCCAAATGGAAAGCCCAGAAATAGACCCACACAAAAATAGTCAACTGATCTTTGACAAAGGAATAAAGGCAATTCAATGGAGTAAAAAGTGTTTTCAATGAAAGGTGCTGCAACACCTTTCATTTCCCATGGGCATCCCCATGGGAAAAAAAAGAAAAAGAAAGAAAGAAAAAAAAAAGAATCCAGATACAGAGTTTTTAATTTTCCCCAAAATGAACTCAGAATGGATCATGGGTAGACTTAAATGTAGAACACACAACGGCAAAAGTCCTAACATAGGAGATAAAAACTAGGTGACCCTGGTGTTGGTGATGACTTTTTAGATATAACACCAAATCCATGAAAGAATAAAATTGATAATTTGGACTCAGTTAAATTTAAAAACTCCTAGTTGGCTGTTTGACATTTTTTTCTGGGATATAAGCAAATCTATAGGAATTGATTCTGGCTTAGGTTTCAATTTGTTCAGGTAGGCTACCAAGACATTAGAGCTATCCAAGTAAGGCAATCACTTGAGCTAGTGTGAACAGATAATTTCCTAGCTTTGCTTCTGCTCTATGAAAGCCTTTCCCTCGCTTCTGTCAGAGATGCACTCTTTATCATTTTCAGTTTGGTGCTGCCATATTTGAATCAATATTGCCTCAAATAAACTCTTGAAAATAAAAAAAAAAAATCAAAAAACTCCTGATCTGTGAAAGAGATTGTTAAGAGGATGAAAAGACAAACCACCAACTGGGAGAAAATATTTGCAAAACACATCTGATAAAGGACTGGTACCCAAAATATACAAACAACTCTTAAAACTCAACAATAAAACAAACAACCCAGTTATAGAATGGGCAAATGATCTGGACAGACACTTCAACAAAGAAGATAACCACACAGAAAATAAGCACATGGAGAGATGCTCAACATCATCTGTCATCAGAAAATTGCAAATTAAAATGATAACTTCATATTACTACACACCTATTAGATAGCTAAAATCCAAAATACTCCAACCCCAAATCCTGACAAGGATGTGGAGCAACAGTAACTTTGATTCATTACTAATGGGAATGTAAAATGGTATAGACACTTTGGAAGACAGTTTGTCAGGTTCCTAGAAAACTAAAGATACTCTTATGATCCAGAAATTGAACTTTTTGGAACATACCCAATTAAGAGTAAAAAAAAGAAACAACAACAACAACAACAACACTCAGGTCTGCAGAAAACACAAATGTTTATAGGGGCTTTATTCATCACTGAAACATGGAATCAACCAAGATATCCTTCAATAGGTGAGGTGATAAACAAACTGTGGTATATCCCAGCAATGGAATATTACTCAATGATAAAAAGAAATAAGCTATCAAGCCAGGAAAAGACATGGAGGAAACTTAAATGCAAGGAGGGAAAGAAGCTCTTCTGAAAATATAGCATACTCATTCATGATTCTAAATACATGACATTTTGAAAAAGGCAAAACCAGGGTTTGGGGGAGGGATGAAGGGATGAATAGGTGGAGAATAGGTGACTTTTAGTGCAGTGAAACTATTCTGTCTGATAATGTAATGGTGGATGCATATCATCATTCATTTATCAAATCCTATAGAATGTGCAAGACAAAACGTAAACCCTAATGTAGACTATGGACTTTACTTAAAGATAATATATCAATAGCGGCTTGTTGATTGTACAAATGTACCACACTAATGTAAGATATTGATAATGGAAATCATGTGTTGGGGGTGACAGGATATATGGGAACTCTGTACTTTCTACTTAATTTTGTCAACCTAAAACTGCTCTGAAAAGTCTATTAATTAAACACAAAGAAAAATTATTGAAATTCACTGAGATGTGGCAGTGAGTAAACAACATTTTTTAATCATATTTAGTAGGTTGTATTTAGTACTTCAATCAAAGAGGATAAAGACCAGAAAATAACTGGTAACTTAAGAAATTTGCTAGAATTTATCAAGCCCTAACTTTTGTGTAATGGATTTTGGGGGGCATTTTGATACATACAGAATCACGGAAATAATGAAAGTTCATAGAATGGTTTGCTTGCTGACAAAGAAGACAAGATTAATTCAGGTGGTTAAGTAGGCTGACAAATATGTTCCCAGCATAGTGCTAACAAAGTGGCCGGCAGTTTGTGGTCCATGCTAAAAGTAGAATACAAAATGGATATAATAAGAATACAGAGATCTCAGAATGCATTGCACTCTGAAGTATTCAGGATGAGACTGGAGTTTGAGCTAATACTAAAACAAACAAAAAATAAAATCTGATAGGAAAATAAAAGAATAACAGGCAAAAACAGGGAGGGGCAATAACAGAGAGGTAGGAAGAAATATGACATGAAAAGGAATGTGGAAGTATATACCTCTTGGTTCTAGATCAGAAACATGGAGAGTTCTTGCCAAAAAAGGGATTAGTTCCAAGGAACTCTCAACATAAGATTCGTTGTTATGAGTCAAGCAAGACCACCAGATAGAGCAGAAGCAAAAGTGGCCTGGAGAAAAGCAGGGGTGGGTGGGTTAACAGTTCTTGTCTCCCAGCTGTCAAATGTGGGAGTGCATAGTGTCACAGGACAGTGAGTCAAAAGACAGTTGGGACTTCAAGGGAGACTTTAAACTTTTCAATATAGGCATCCCCTGAAGTTTTAACCACAGAAATAATAGCCAAAGGGTGCTTCTTAGTAAATTTTATGAAGTAGCCTGAAGACATTTCCTAAGTTAAGAACAAAATGAGCAATAGTACATAAATGTAAGGACATTACAGCAATTTATTTTATCTGGCAGTGTAAAATGACTTGAATAGCACTGCTGTTTTCATGGAAACTAATGGTGGTGGCCATTTTTTTTAACAGCTTTAATAAAATATAATCAACATATCATAAAATTCACCCATTGAAAATACACAAGTCAATGATTTTTTTACACTATATTCATGGAGTTGTGCAAATGTCATGGAAATAAAATTTGGGAACATTTTCATCACTTCCAAAAGAAACTGGGTGCCATCAGCAGTCACTGCTCTTCACTCCAACCCCCAACCTAGGCAACCTCTAGTCTACAGTATTTTATTCCTTTTTATTACCAAATAATATCCAGCTGTGTGGATATACCACATTGTTTACCAATTCTTAATTTGATGCACATTTATTTCCAATTTTGTCTATTATGAATAGTGCTGTGATGAACATTCACTACAAGTTTTAGTGTGAATATGTTTTCATTTCTTTGGTATATATCTAGGAGAGAAATTTCTGGGTAATGTAGTTAATCTACATTTAAATTTTGGAAGTTAAACTGCTTTCCAAGGGGTTGTACCATTATGCATCTTTATGCATAACATTTTTTTATCATATTTAATAGGCTGTATTTAGTACTTCAATCAAAGAGGATAAAGACTCTTTATATCAATAGTGGCTTGTTGATTGTACAAATGTACCACACTAATGTAAGAGGATCACAGTTTATGGCAACCCCGAGCTGAGAGCCCACTCCTCGGCTCCGTCTCTGCAGCTGGCTTCCCTTATCCAATACCTGGGAGCTCTGCCACACTCAGGCACCCCCGGTCTTCCTGTGACCCCGAGGGTCCTGAGACCACACTGTCTCAGCAAGTGTTCTACTCCCAGCTTAACCACTGGAGCAATGTCTCTCAGCGGAGCAGACTTCTGAAAGTTCTGATTTTGTGCTCCTCTGCTCTATCACTTTCCTGTAGCGGGCTGATGGAGGCTCCCTCCCCCACCATCTATCTTCCTGAATATCACCTCAGATTGACTGCTCCGCATGTCCTATCTTCCAGAAAGTGGTTACTTTTGTGTTCAGAGGGTTGCTGCTATTCTTTTCTTTGATCTCCTGTTGAGTTTGTAGGTGTTCAGAATGGTTTGATAGCTATCTAGCTGAGTTCCTGGGACTGGTTGAAATTTAGGTCTCCTACTCCTCCACCATCTTGCTCCTCCCAAATCTGCATCTATTTTCATCAGAGATACTGGCCTATAGTGGTGTCTTTATCTGGTTTTGGTATGAATGTGATGCTGGCCTCATAGAATGAGTCTGGAAGTTTTCCTTCTTCTATATTTTGAATAGTTTGTGTTATAATAGGTATTAACTCTTCTTTAAATGTCTGGTAAAATTCATCTGTGAAGCCGTCTGGTCCTGGACTTTTGTTCATTTGGACTTTTTGATTACTGATTCAATTTCTCTGCTGATGTGAGGTGATATTGCCTTCCAGGTTTGATTTGCATTTCTCTGATGATTAGTGATGTTGAGCATCTCTTCATGTACCTGTTGGGAATTTTATTTCTTTTTAAAAAAAAAAGTCTATTTGGGTTCCTCTGCTCACTTTTAAATTTAAAATTATTATTATTATTATTATTTGCTATTGAGTTGTATGAGTTTCTTATATTTTGTGGCTATTAAGTCCTTATCAGATAGATTGTTTGCTCTCATTTCATGAGTTGCCTGTTTTGTTGATTGTTTCTTTTGCTATTCAGTAGCTTTTAAGTGATGTAGTCTATTCATTAATTTTTATTTTTGTTGTCATACCCCCAAAAATTGTTTCTAAATCCAATGTCAAGAAGATTTTTCTCTATGTTTTTTCTAGAATTTTTACAGTTTCAGGTCTCACATTTAAGTTCTTAAACCAGTTCTAGTTAACTTTTGTGAATGGTGTAAAATGAGGCTCAGTGTTATTCTTTTGCTTGTGAATATCCAGTTTTCCCAACACTACTTTTTAAAAACACTGTTGTTTTTTTTTTTTTCCTACAGTGTATTCTTGGCTGTCTTGTAAAATCTTAGTTAACCATATATTTATGGGTTTATGTTGGGTCTCTCAATTCTATTTCCATTGGTCTATGTGTCTGTTTTTATGCCAGATTACTATAATTTTGAATTGTAGTCTGAGATCAGAAAATATGATACCTCTTGCACCTGGCGCTGTTAGGTTGGAATTAAAATGGTTTTTTTGAGGTTCGGTTTTTCACAAAAAAAAAAAAAAAAAAAAAAAATATGATGCCTCTGACTTTGATCTTCTTTCTCAGGATTGCTTTGGCTAGTAAAGTTTTTTTGTGGTTTCATACAAATTTGAGGACATTTTTTCTATTTTTGTGAAAAATATCACTGGAGTTTTGATAGAGATTGCATTGAATCTATAGATGGCTTTGGATATTATGTATATTTTAACAATATTAATTCTTCTAATCCACAAACATGGGATATTATTTATCTATTTGTGTCTTATTACATTTCTTTCATGAATGTCTTATAGTTTCCATTGTACAGATCTTTTACCTATTTCAGTTTTTCTTTAGTATTTTATCGTTTTTGAGGCTATTATAAATGATTGTTTTCTTTATTTCTCCTTTAGATATTTTGTTGTGAATGTATAGAAATGTAACTATTTTTGAATGTTTATTTTATATTTGGTAACTTTACAGAGTTCATTTATTAGTTCAAACAGTTTTTTGGTGGAGTCTGTAGGATTTTCTTTTTCAAAAAAATTTTTTTTTTGAGAGAGAGAGAGAGAGAGCAAGTGAGGGGTGGGAGCACAGGAAGAGGGAGAGAGAGAATCTTAAGCAGGCTTCCTGCTCTGTGCAGAACTGACACAGAGCTCAATCTCACAACCCTGAGATCATGACCTGAGCCCAAATCAAGACTGGAACACTTAACCGACTGAGCTACCCAGGTTCCCACCATCTGTAGGATTTTCTTTCTTTTCTTTTTTTAAATTTTATTTTATTATGTTATGTTAGTCACCATACAATACATCATTAGTTTTTGATGTAGTGATCCATGATTCATTGGTTAGTATAACACCTGGTGCTCCATGCATTATGTGCCCTCCTTGATACCCATCACCAGGCTAACTCATTCCCCCACCCCCCTCCCTTCTAAAACACTCAGTTTGTTTCTCAGTGTTCATAGTCTCTCATGGTTCATCTCTCCCTCCGATTTCCCCCCTTCATTTTTCCCTTCCTTCTCCTAATGTTCTCCATGCTATTCCTTATGTTCCACAAATAAGTGAAACCATATGATAATTGACTTTCTCTTCTTGACTTATTTCACTTAGCATAATCTCCTCCAGTCCCATCAAGATGTGGTCCATATAGACAATGTAGGATTTTCTATAATCAAGATCATGTCATCAAACAAAAACACTTTTACCTCTTCCTTTCTTATTTGGATGCCTTTTAGTTGTTTTTATTGCCTAATTGCTCTGTCTAGTCCTTCTACTACTATGTTAAATAGGAGTGATGAGATTGGGCACCCTTGTCTTGTTCATAATTTTAGAAAAAGCTTTCAGCTTTTTATTGTTGAGTATAAAGTTAACTGTAGATTTTTCACATGTGGCCTTTATTTTTGTTGAGGTATGTTAATTTTATACCCAATTTGTTGAGAGTTTTTATCATGAAAAGGGATGGATTTTATCGTGTTTTTTTTTTCTGTATCTATTGAGAGAATCATGTAATTTTAATCTTTTATTCTGTTAGTGTTGTGTATTACATTTATTGTTTTGTTATATGTTGAACGATTCTTGCATCCTGGGGATAAATCCCACTTGATCAGAGGGTATGATCCTTTTAATCATGTGTTTTTAATGTGTTGCTCAGTTTGGTTTATAGCATTTTGTTGAGAATTTTGGTATCTATATTCTTAAGGATATTGGTCTGTAGTACCCTACCCCCTTATGGTATCCTTAGCTGGTTTTGATATCAGGATAATGCTGGTCTCATAAAATAAGTTTAAGAGTATTCCTTCCTTATTCTCTTCTTCATCTTCTTTTTTTTTTTTTAAACATATAATGTATTGTTTGTTTCAGAGGTACAGGTCTGTGATTCAACAGTCTTACACAATTCACAGCACTCACCATAGCACATACCCTCCCCAATGTCTATCACCCAGCCACCACATCCCTCCCACCCCCCCACCACTCCAGCAACCCCCAGTTTGTCTCCTGAGATTAAGAATGAAGGGGGGGGGTGCCTGGGTGGCTCAGATGGTTAAGCGTCTGCCTTCGGCTCAGGTCATGATCCCAGGGTCCTGGGATCGAGCCCCGCATCGAGCTCCCTGCTTGGCGGGGAGCCTGCTTCTCCCTCTCCCTCTACTGTTCCCCCTGCTTGTGCTCTCTCACTCTCTCTATCAAATAAATAAATAAAATCTTTAAAAAAAAAAAAGAATGAAGGGGGGAAATCGGAGAGGGAGATGAACCATAAGAGACTGTGGACTCTGAAAAACAAACTGAGGGTTCTAGAGGGGAGGAGGGTGGGGGGATGGGTTAGCCTGGTGATGGGTATTAAAGAGTGCACGTTCTGCATGGAGCACTGGGTGTTATGCGCAAACAATGAATCATGGAACACTATATCAAAAACTAGTGATGTAATGTATGATAATTAACATAACATAATAATAAAAATAAATAAATAAAAAGGCAATAATTTAAAAAAAAGAGTATTCCTTCCTCTTTAATTATTTGGAGAGTTTAAGCAGGATTGGCATTAATTCTTTAGATGTTTGGTAGAATTCACCAGCGAAACAATCTGAGCCTGGACTTTTCTTTGTTAGAAAGTTTTTAATTACTGCTTCAATCTCCTTAGTTGTTATTGGTCTGTTCAGATTTTGTATTTCTTCATGATTTAGGCTTGGTGGGTTGTATTGCATTGTTCTAAAAATGTGTCCAATTCTAGATTATCCAATTTGTTGATGTATAATTGTTCATAGCCTTTTATGATCATTTGTGGGGTTTTTTTGGTAAATTACAGGTATAATTATAATGATAGTTATAATGTATCCTCTTTCATTTATAATTTTATTTATTTGAATCTTTACTCTTTTCTTGGTACATCTAGCTAAAGGTTTGTCATTTTTTTATCTTTTCAAAAAAGCAACTCTTCAGTTTTTTGTTTGTTTTATTTGTTTGTTTGGTTTTGTACTTTTTCTTATTGCGTTTCTAGTCCTTATTTCATTTATTTCTGCTCCAGTATTTATTATTTTCTCCTTCTGTTAACTTTGGGCTTAGTTTTTTCTTCTTTATTTAATCCCTTGAAGTGTAATGTTAGGTTGTAATTGAGATTTTTTTTTTTTAGAACTGATTTTGCTGCATCCAGTAAGTTTTGCTATGTTGTGTTTTCATTTTTGTTTGTCTCAAGAAATTTTTCATTTCCTTTTTATTTCTTCTTTGACCCATTGATTGTTCAGGAATATGTTGTTTAATTTTCATATATTTGTGAATTTTAAAATTTTCTTCCTATTATTGATTTCTATTTTCATATTGTAGCTGTCAGAAAAAGATACTATATGATTTCAATCTTCCTAAATATGTTAAGGCTCGCTTTGTGGTCCAACATATGATCTATTCTGGAGAATGTTCCTTGTGCACCTGAAAAGAATGTGTATTCTGATTCTGTTGCATGGACTGTTCTGTGTATACCTGTTAGGTCCATTTGGTCTATAGCGTTATTCAGATTTGCAGTTTTCTTATTAGTTTTCTTTCTGGATGATCTATCTAACATTGAAAGTGGGATATTAGGGGCACCTGGGTGGCTCAGTTGGTTAAGCGACTGCCTTCGGCTCAGGTCATGATCCTGGAGTCCCGGGATCGAGTCCCACATCGGGCTCCCTGCTCAGCAGGGAGTCTGCTTCTCCCTCTGACCCTCCTCCCTTTCAGGCTCTCTGTCTCTCATTGTCTCTCTCGTAAATAAATAAATAAAAGAAAAGAAAAAGTGGGATATTGAAGTTCTCTACTACTATTATATTGCTGTCTATTTCTCTTCAGTTTTGTTAATATTTGCTTTAAATATTACTCTAATGTTCAGTGCATCTATATTTACAATTTCTACACCCTCTTGATGTATTGACCCCTTTATAGTGACCTTCTGTGTCTCTTGTGATCAATTTTGACAGAGAGTCTATTTTATCTGCTACAAGTATAGCCACTTCTTCTCTCCTTTGATTACCATTTCATGGAATATCTTTTTCTACATCTTCATTTCAACCTATGTATGTATTTTAAGTGAAAGTGGATCTCTTATGGAAAGCATATTGTTGGATCTTTATTTTAAATCCATTTAGCCACTTTGTGTCTTTTAACTAGATGATATAGTCCATTTACCTTTGAAATAGTTATTGATGGACATGGACTTACTATTGCCATTTTGTTCATTGTTTTCTGACTTTTTTTAAGTTTTCCTTCTTCCTCTCTTGAGCTCTTCCTTCATGTTTATTATTATTATTATTTATTATTATTATTATTATTTTGTAGTGGTATGCCTTAATTCCTTTCTCTCTAACTTTTATATACCCATAATAGGTATTTTTTTCCTTTGTGGTTGCCGTGAGGCTAACATAAAACATCTTACAGATATGACAGTCTGTGTTAAGTTTATAATAATTTCCTTCTATTATATGTAAACACTCTATAGTTTTATTTATCCTCCACTCTAAATTTTCTGCTATCAATATCACACTTTACATCTTTTTATATTCTGAATCAACAACAAAATGTTGTAATTAGTTATTTTAATATGTACTTTTAACTTTTATACTAGAGATAAAAATGATTTACATGCGGGGTGGGCGGAGCAAGATGGTGGAGGAGTAGGAGACCTGGATTTCGTCTCCTCTCAGGAATTCAGCTGGATAGGGATCAAACCATTCTGAACACCTACAAACTCAACAGGAGGTCGAAGAAAAGAAGAGCAACAACTCTCTCATCAGAAAAGCGACCACTTTCTGGAAGGTAGGACGTGCGGAGAAGTGAATCCGAGGCGATATTCGGGAGGATAGACGGCGGGGGAGGGGCCTCCGGCGGCCGCTTCTGGCAAGTGATAGAGCCGCGGAGCACAAAATCGGAACTTTTAAAAGTCTGCTCCACTGAGGGACGTCACTCTGGTGGCTAAGCGGGGGGTGGAACCCTCCGGGACAGTGTGGTCTCAGGACCCACGGGTCACAGAAAGACTGGGGGTGCCTGAGTGTGGCAGAGCTCCCAGGTATCGGAGCAGGGAAGCCGGCTGCAGAGGCGGAGCCCAGGCGCGGGCTCTCAGCTCGGGGTTGCCATAAACCGTGATCCGCGACACAGTCAGGCCACTGCTCCTCCAGCAGGGACCCAACAAGCGGCAGATCCGGGGAGACTCACCTTCCTCCCCCGGGAGGAGCCGCGCGGGAGTGCGCCGCAGGGATCTGCTGGGTTTGGAGACTCCACCCGGGGTCGGGTGCCAGAGATAGAAACGCGCGGTCACAGGCCGGGTGAGCACGGAGTGCGGCTGGAGACCGGGGAGACGGGAGTGCCTGACGGCTTTTCTCTGGGGGCTCACTGAGAAGCGGGACCCCGAGTTCTCGGCTCCTCCGGGGCAGAGATTGGGAGGCCGCCATTTTCACTCTCCGCCTCCAAAGCTGTACGGAAAGCTCGCAGGGAACAAAAGCCCCGGAGAGCAAACCCCAGCAGATTACTTAGCTGGGAGGGGGCAAGGGCGGGGCAATTCTGCCTCCAGCAAAGACATTTGGAAACCAAGGCAACAGGCCCCTCCCCAGAAGATCAGCGAGAACAGCCAGCCAAGACCAAGTTTACCCATCAATGAGAACGGCAGAACTCCAGCTCTAGGGGACTACTGCACGTAGAATTCATGGCTTTTTTACCATGATTCTGTAGTCTTTCAAAGTTAATTTTTTTTTAACTGTCTTTTTTTCTTTTTTTATTCTTTTTGAATTTTTCTTTTTCCCTTTTTCAACCAACATCTTATCAATCCCTTTTTTTTAAAAAAAAAACATTTTTATTTTTCATTTTTAGAGTCATATTCTATCCCTTCATAGTAGTTACCCATACTTTTGGCTTATATATATAAGTTGTTCTCTCTTTAAAATTTTGAGATAGTTTCTTCTAACAGATCAAAATATACCCTAAATCTCTAGTATATGGTGTTTTCTGTTCCCCTGCCTGATCACATCCTCTCCCTTTTTTCTTCTTTTTTTAAATCCTCTTCTTTCTTTTTTCAAACAACTTCTTATCAATTCCTTTTATAAAATTTTTTATAATTTCCATCTTTACAGTCATATTCCATCCCTTCATCATATCAACACTTATTTTTGTACATATATAAGTTTTTCTTTCTTTAAAATTTTGGGAGGCACTTTCTTCTAAAAGACCAAAATACACCCCAAATCTAGTGTGTGGCACTGATCATATTTGATCACATTCTGGTTTTTTTGTTGTTGTTTTGTTTTGTTTGTTTTTGTTTTTATCTTTATCTTTTTCTTTTTTTCTTTTTCTTTTTTCTCTCTTTCCCTTTCTTTTCCCACTGCTTCAGGTTTTTTCTGATTTGTTTAGAGTATATTTTCAGGGGACGTTGTTACTCTGCTAGCATTTTGTTCTCTCATTAATCTATTCTCCTCTGCACAAAATGACAAGACGGAAAAAATCACCTCAACAAAAAGAACAAGAGGTAGTACCGACTGCCAGGGACCTACTCAATACGGACATTAGTACAATGTCAGATCTAGAGTTCAGAATCATCACTTTAAAGATACTAGCTGGGCTTGAAAAAAATATGGAAGTTATTAGAGAAACCCTTTCTGGAGAAGTAAAAGAACTAAAATACAACTAAGTAGAAATCAAAAAGGCTATTAATGAGGTGCAATAAAAAATGGGGGCGCTAACTGCTAGAATAAATGAGGCAGAAGAGAGAATCAGTAATATAGAAGATGAAATGATGGAAAATAAAGAAGCTGAGAAAAAGAGAGATAAACAACTACTGGATCACGAGGGCAGAATTCGAGAGATAAGTGATACCATAAGACGAAACAACATTAGAATAATTGGGATCCCAGAAGAAGAAGAAAGAGAGAGAGGGGCAGAAGGTATAATGGAGCAAATTATAGCAGAGAACTTCCCTAATTTGGGGAAGGAAACAGGCATGAAAATCCAGGAAGCACAGAGAACCCCTCTCAAAATCAATAAAAATAGGTCAACACCCCGACATCTAATAGTAAAACTTACGAGTCTCAGAGACAAAGAGAAAATCCTGAAAGCAGCTCGGGAGAAGAGATATGTAACCTAGAAGGGTAGAAACATTAGATTGGCAACAGACCTATCCACAGAGACCTGGCAGGCCAGAAAGGACTGGCAGGATATATTCAGAGCACTAAACGAGAAAAATATGCAGCCAAGAATACTATATCCAGCTAGGCTGTCATTGAAAATTGAAGGAGAGATAAAAAGCTTCCAGGACAAACAAAAACTAAAGGAATTTGCAAACACAAAACCAGCCCTACAGGAAATCTTGAAAGGAGTCCTCTAAGCAAAGAGAAACCCCAAAAGCAACATAGACCAGAAAGGAACACAGACAATATACGGTAACAGTCACCTTACAGGCAATACAATGGCACTAAATTCCTATCTTTCAATAGTTACCCTGAATGTAAATGGGCTCAATGCCCCAATCAAAAGACACAGGCTATCAGACTGGATTAAAAAACAAGACCCATCGATATGCTGTCTGCAAGAGACTCATTTTCGACCCAAAGACACCCCCAGATTGAAAGTGAGGGGGTGGAAAACCATTTACCATGCTAATGGACACCAAAAGAAAGCTGGGGTGGCAATCCTTATATCAGACAAATTAGATTTTAAACCAAAGACTGTAATAAGAGATGAGAAAGGACACTATATCATACTTAAAGGATCTATCCAACAAGAAGATCTAACAATTGTAAATATCTATGCCCCTAACATGGGAGCAGCCAATTATATAAGCCAATTAATAACAAAAGCAAAGAAACACATCGACAACAATACAATAATTGTGGGGGTCTTTAACACCCCCCTCACTGAAATGGACAGATCATCTAAGCAAAAGATCAACAAGGAAATAAAGACTTTAAATGACACACTGGACCAAATGGACTTTACAGACATATTCAGAATATTCCACCCCAAAGCAACGGAATACACATTCTTCTCTAGTGCCCATGGAACATTCTCCAGAATAGATCACATCCTAGGTCATAAATCAGGTCTCAACCGGTACCAAAAGATTGGAATCATTCCCTGCCTATTTTCAGACCACAATGCTTTGAAACTAGAGCTCAATCACAAGACAAAAGTCAGAAAGAACTCAAATACATGGAGGCTAAAGAGCATCCTACTAAAGAAGGAATGGGTCAACCAGGAAATTAAAGAAGAATTAAAAAAATACATGGAAACCAATGAAAATGAAAACACAACTATTCAAAATCTTTGGGATGCAGCAAAGTCAGTCCTAAGAGGAAAGTATATAGCAATACAAGCCTTTCTCAAGAGGCAAGAAAGGTCTGTAGTATACAACCTAACCCTACACCTAAAGGAGCTGGAGAAAGAACAGCAAATAAAGCCTAAACCCAGCAGGAGAAGAGAAAAAATCAAGATCAGAGCAGAAATCAATGAAATAGAAACCAAAAGAACAGTAGAACAGATCAATGAAACTAGGAGCTGGTTCTTTGAAAGAATTAACAAGATTGATAAACCCCTGGCCAGACTTATCAAAAGAAAAGAGAAATGACCCACATCAACAAAATCATGAATGAAAGAGGGAGATCACAACCAACACCAAAGAAATACAAACAATTATAAGAACATATTATGAGCAACTCTATGCCAGCAAATTAAATAACCTGGAAGAAATGGATGCATTTCTAGAGATGTACCAACTACCAAAACTGAACCAGGATGAAATAGAAAACCTGAACAGACCTATAACCACTAAGGAAATTGAAGCAGTCATCCAAAATCTCCCAACAAACAAAAGCCCAGGGCCAGATGGCTTCCCAGGGGAATTCTACCAAACATTTCAAGAAGAATTAATACCTATTCTTCTGAAACTGTTCCAAAAAATAGAAATGGAAGGAAAACTTCCCAACTCATTTTATGAGGCCAGCATTACCTTGATCCCAAAACCAGACAAAGACCCCATCAAAAAGGAGAATTACAGACCAATATCCCTGATGAACACGGATGCAAAAATTCTCACCAAAATACTAGCCAATAGGATCCAACAGTACATTAAAAGGATTATTCAGCATGACCAAGTGGGATTTATCCCTGGCCTGCAAGGTTGGTTCAACATCCGCAAATCAATCAATGTGATACAATACATTAACAAAAGAAAGAACAAGAATCATATGATCCTCTCAATAGATGCAGAAAAAGCATTTGACAAAGTACAGCATCCTTTCTTGATCAAAACTCTTCAGAGTATAGGCATAGAGGGTACATACCTCAATATCATAAAAGCCATCTATGAAAAACCTACAGCGAATATCATTCTCAATGGGGAAAAACTGAGAGCTTTCCCCCTAAGGTCAGGAACGCTGCAGGGATGTCCACTATCACCACTGCTATTCAACATAGTATTGGAAGTCCTAGCCACAGCAATCAGACAACAAAAAGAAATCAAAGGCATCCAAATTGGCAAGGAAGAAGTCAAACTCTCACTCTTTGCAGATGATATGATACTTTATGTGGAAAACCCAAAAGACTCCACCCCAAAACTGCTAGAACTCATACAGGAATTCAGTCAAGTGGCAGGATATAAAATCAATGCACAGAAGTCAGTGGCATTCCTATACACCAACAACAAGACAGAAGAAAGAGAAATTAAGGAGTCGATCCCATTTACAATTGCACCCAAAACCATAAGATACCTAGGAATAAATCTAACCAAAGAGACAAAGGATCTGTACTCAGAAAACTATAAAATACTCATGAAAGAAATTGAGGAAGACACAAAGAAATGGAAAAACATTCCATGCTCATGGATTGGAAGAACAAATATTGTGAAGATGTCAATGCTACCTAGAGCAATCTACACATTCAATGCAATCCCCATCAAAATACCATCCACTTTTTTCAAAGAAATGGAACAAATAATCCTAAAATTTGTATGGAACCAGAAAAGACCCCGCATAGCCAGAGGAATGTTGAAAAAGAAAAGCAAAGCCGGCGGCATCACAATTCCGGACTTCCAGCTCTATTACAAAGCTGTCATCATCAAGACAGCATGGTACTGGCACAAAAACAGACACATAGATCAATGGAATAGAATAGAGAGCCCAGAAATGGACCCTCAACTCTATGGTCAACTCATCTTTGACAAAGCAGGAAAGAATGTCCAATGGAACAAAGACAGTCTCTTCAACAAATGGTGTTGGGAAAATTGGATAGCCACATGCAGAAGAATGAAACTGGACCATTTCCTTACACCACACACAAAAATAGACTCCAAATGGTTGAAAGACCTCAATGTGAGACAGGAGTCCATCAAAATCCTAAAGGAGAACACAGGCAGCAACCTCTTTGACCTCAGCCGAAGCAACTTTTTCCTAGAAACATCGCCAAAGGCAAGGGAGGCAAGGGCAAAAATGAACTATTGGGACTTCATCAAGATAAAAAGCTTTTGAACAGCAAAGGAAACAGTCAACAAAACCAAAAGACAACCAACAGAATGGGAGAAGATATTTGCAAATGACATATCAGATAAAGGGCTAGTATCCAAAATCTATAAAGAACTCATCAAACTCAACACCCAAAGAACAAAGAATCCAATCAAGAAATGGGCAGAAGACATGAAAAGAGATTTTTCCAAAGAAGACATCCAAATGGCCAACAGACACATGAAAAAGTGCTCAATATCGCTCGGCATCAGGGAAATCCAAATCAAAACCTCAATGAGATACCACCTCACACCTGTCAGAATGGCTAAAATTAACAAGTCAGGAAATGACAGATGTTGGCGGGGATGCGGAGAAAGGGGAACCCTCCTACACTGTTGGTGGGAATGCAAGCTGGTGCAGCCACTCTGGAAAACTGTATGGAGGTTCCTCAAAAAGTTGAAAATAGAGCTACCCTATGATCCAGCAATTGCACTACTGGGTATTTACCCCAAAGATACAAAAGTAGGGATCCGAAGGGGTACGTGCACCCCGATGTTTATAGCAGCAATGTCCACAATAGCCAAACTGTGGAAAGAGCCAAGATGTCCATCAACAGATGAATGGATAAAGAAGATCTGGTATATATATACAATGGAATATTATGCAGCCATCAAAAGGAACGAGATCTTGCCATTTGCAACGACGTGGATGGAACTGGAGGGTATTGAGTGAAATAAGTCAAACAGAGAAAGACATGTATCATATGATCTCACTGATATGAGGAATTCTTAATCTCAGGAAACAAAGTGAGGGTTGCTGGAGTGGGGGATGGGGTGGGAAGGATGGGGTGACTGGGTGATAGACACTGGGGAGGGTATGTGCTCTGGTAAGCGCTGTGAATTTTGCAAGACTGTTGAATCTCAGATCTGTACCTCTGAAACAAATAATGCAATATATGTTAAGAAAAAAAAAAAGAAGAAGAAGAAGAAGGTAGCGGGAGGGGAAGAATGAAGCGGGGGAAATCGGAGGGGTAGACGAACCATGAGAGACGATGGACTCTGAAAAACAAACAGGGTTCTAGAGGGGAGGGGGGTGGGAGGATGGGTTAGCCTGGTGGTGGGTACTGAGGAGGGCACGTTCTGCATGGAGCACTGGGTGTTATGCACAAACAATGAATCATGGAACACTTCATCTAAAACTAATGATGTAATGTATGGGGATTAACATAAGAATAAAAAAAATGATTTATATGCCACCATTACAGTATTAGAGTACTGTGAATTTTACTTATCTTTATCAGTGTGTTTTCTATTTTATTTGTTTTCATGTTATTACTGAGCATCCTTTCATTTCAACTTGAAGAATGCCTTAAGTATTTCTTATAAGGCACTTCTATGGTTATAAACTGCTTTAGCTCTTGTTTATCTGGGAATGTCTTTATCTCCTTCAGTTTTGAAGGATAGTAAACTCTTGGTCTTAATAATTTGAGTCCTTTCTCTTCTTTATTGGTCAATCTAATTAAAGGTTTGTCAATGTTGTTGATCTTTACAATGAATTAACTTTTTATTTCATTGATATTTACTCTTGTTTTTCAATTTTCTATTCCAGTTATTTCCATTTCCCTTTATTATTACCTTTCATGTGCCCTAATCAGGTTTAGTTTGCTCTTCTTTTCTAGTTTCTTATGGTGAAAAGTTAGCTAAATGATTTGAAATCTTTCCTCCTTTTAATTTTTTCTTTTATTTTTTGAAGACTTATTTATTTATTTGAAAGAGAGAGAGCACCCACAAGCAAGGGAAGGGGCGGAAGGAGAGAAAGAGAATCTCAAGCAGACTCCCTGCTGAGCACAGAGCCTGACATGGGGCTCAATCTCAAGGCCCAAGATCATGACCTGAACCTAAAACAAGAGTTGGCTGTTTAACCAACTGAGCCACCCAGCTACCCATCTTTCTTCCTTTTTAATGTAGGCATTTGGAGTTGGCAGTTTCCCTCAAAGCACTGATTTATTTATATCCCATACATTTTGGTAAGTTGCATTTTAGTTTTTTTCATCTGGAAGTATTTTCTAATTTCCCTATAATTTCTTAATTGACCCATTGGTTACTTTTAAATGTGTTATTTAATTGCTACTAATTTGTGAATTTCTCAAATTCCCTTTTGTTATTTATTTCTAATTTAACTCCACCAAGTTAGAAAGCACATTTTGTATGATTTCAACTTTTATATTTATTGAGTATTGTTTTGTGGTAAATGATATCATCTATCCTGGAAGATGCTCCATGTGTGCTTAGAAGGCTATACATTCCACTGCTATTGGATGGAGTGCTCTGTAGATGTCTATTAGGTCTAGTTAGTTTATAATATTCTACAACTCTTTGTACCCTTGCTGATCTGCCTAATCATTGTTCTGCCATTATCATCTGTTCTAATCATTAATGAGTCTCATGATGAAGTCTCTGAGTATTAATGTTGTTATCTATTCTTCCCTTTAACTTGGTCAGTTTTGTGGGCTTTGTTGTTGAATGCATGTATATTTTTCTCAGTTTTATTGAGAAAAATTTACGTACATCACTGTAAGTTTGTCTAATGGCATGATGGTTTGATTTATATATATTGTAAAATGATCATTGCAATAAGTTTAGCTATCATTTATCATTTCATATGGGTACAATAAAAAGAAGAAAAAAGAAAGAAAATGAACAAAATTATCCTTGTGATGGAACTCTTGGGATTTACTCTCTTAATAACTTTCTTATATATCATACAGCAGTGTTAGTTGTAGTCATCATGTTTTACATTATATCCCTAGTACTCATTTAACTTATAACTGGAAATTTGCAACTTTTGACCACCTTTCTCCAATTTCTCTTCTTCCCACCCTCCACCTCTGAAAAGCACATGTCCAATATCTTTTTCCATGAGTTTTTTTTTTTTTAATCTACATATATGTGAGATCATATAGCATTTGTCTTTCTCTGTCTGGCTTACATCACTTCACATAATACTTTCAGGGTCCATCCATGTTATCATAAGTGGTAGGATTTTCTCTTTTTATGGCTGAATTAAGTATATGTGTATATAACCACAACTTCTTTATCCATTTATTCATTGGTGAACATTTAGGTTATTTCTATGTCTTGGCTATTGTAAATAATGCTGCTATAAATATGGGGGCACATATCTTTTTCAGTTAGTGTTTTCATTTCCTTTCAATATATTACCAGAAGTGATACTGCTGTATCATATGGTAGTGCTATTTTTAATTTTTTGAATATCCTCTATATGGCTTTCTGTAGTGTTTGTACTTAGCTATAATCCGATCAAGGGTGTAAAGGGTTCCTCTTTCTCCACTTTCATGCCAGCATTTGCTATCTCTTGTCTTTTTGATAATAACCATTTTAGCAGGTCTGAAGTAATACTTCATTGTGGCTTTACTTTGCATTTCCCTAATGACTAGTGATATTGACCATCTTTTATGTACCTGCAGGTCTTTCATATATCTTCTTTGGAGAAAAGTTTATGCAGGTACTTTGCCCATTTCTTAAATTGGGTTATATGGTGTGGTTTTTTGTTGTTTTTTTTTTTTTTGGTGGGGTTTTGTTTTGTTTTGTTTTTGTTTTTTTTGCTATTGAGTTATATGAGTTCTTTATATATTTTGGATATTAACCCCTTATCAGGTACATGGTTTGCAAATGCTTCCCCCCCCCCATTCTACATGTTGTCTTTTCACCTTGTTGATGATTTCTTTTGCTATACAGAAGCTTTCTGGCTTAATGTGGTCCCACTTGTTAGTTTTTTAATTTGTTGCTTGTGCTTCAGATGCCATATCAAAAGAGTAATTACCAAGGTCCATATCAAGGAACTTTGTTCCTCTGCTTTCTTCTAAGAGTTTCGTGGTTTCAGGTGTTACATTTAAGTCTTATCCATTTCAAGTTAATTTTTGTGAGTAGTAGAAGATAGGGGTTAAGTTTCATTCTTTTACATGTGAATATCCAATTATCCCCACACAATTTATTGAAGAGACTACCTTTTCTCCAATGAGTAGACTTGGCTCTCTTGTCAAATATTAGCTGAAAGTAGGTGTGATGGTTTATTTTTGGGCTCTCAATTCTGTTTCATTATTTTATTTGTCTGTTTTTATGTTATTACAACACTGTTTTGTACTATAGCTTTATGATATAATTTGAAACCAAGGAGTGGGATGCCTTCTGCTTGTTTTCTTTTTTCTCAGGATTTCATTGACTATTCAGGGTTTTTTATGGTTTTATATAAATTTTAGAAGTATTTTTTCTTCTTCTGTAAAAAATGCCATTAAAATCTTGATAGGGATTGCATTGAATCTATAAATGGCTTTTGGAAGTATTGACATTTTAATGATATTATCAATGCATATGTCTTCACAATTTTTATCTTCCTGATATATTTATTATCATTAATTGTCCTTCTTTACATGTGGTAACATTTTTTGTTTGTTTGTTTGTTTGTTTTAAAGCCTATTTTCCCCTATATTTGTACAGCCACTTCAGTTCTCTTATGGTTACTATTTGGATGACATTTGTTTTCCCACCCTTTTATTTTTGCCTTATTTGCATATTTTAATCTACAGTGTGTCTCCTACACAAGTCAATGGAACAAAATAGAGAACCCAGAAATGGACCCTCAACTCTGTGGTCAACTAATCTTGTACAAGGCAGGAAAGACTATTCAATGGAAAAAGGACAGTCTCTTCAACAAATGGTGTTGGAAAAATTGGACAGCCACATGCAGAAGAATGAAAGTGGACTACTTTCTTACATCATACACAAAAATAAACTCAAAATGGATGAAAGACTTAAATGTGAGACATGAATCCATCAAAATCCTAGAGGAGAACACAGGCAGCAACCTCTTTGACCTTGGCTGCAGCAACTTCTTGCTAGACATGTCTTCAAAGGCAAGGGAAATTGTTAGTAATTAATAAAACTATTAGGACTTCATCAAGATAAAAAGCTTTTGCACAGCAAAGGAAACAGCTGACAAAACCAAAAGACAGCCTACTGAGTGGGAGAAGATATTTGCAAATGTCTTATCAGATAAATAGCTAGTATCTAAAATCTATAAATAACTTATCAAATTCAACATGCCTGCCCCCCCAAAAAAAATCTAGTCAAGAAATGAGCAGAGGACATGAGCAGACATTTATTCAGAGAAGACACACAAATGGCCAACAGACTCATGAAAAAATGCTCCACATCCCTCAGCAACAGGGAAATACAAATCAAATCTCAATGAGATATCACTTCACACCAGTCAGAATCACTAAAATGAACAACTCAGGAAATGACAGATGTTAGAGAGGATGTGAAGAAAGGGGAACCCTCTTACAGTGGTAGTGGGAATGCAAGCTGGTACAGCCACTCTGGAAAACAGTATGGAGGCTTCTCAAGATGTTAAAAATAGAGCTACCCTATGACTAAGCAATTGCACTACTAGGTATTTACCAAAAAGATACAAACATAGTGATGTGAAGGAGCACCTGTACCCCAATGTTTTTGGCAGCAATGTCAACAATAGCCAAACTATGGAAAGAGCCCAGATGCCCATCGACAGATGAATGTATATCTATCTGTATCTATAGATGTAGATATATATTCAATGGAATATTACTCAGCCATTAAGAGGAATGAAATCTTTCCATTTGTAATGGTATGGATGGAACTAGAGGGTATTATGCTAAACAAAAGAAGTCAATTAGAGAAAGAAAATTTATCACATGATTTCACTCATGTGTGGAATTTAAGAAACAAAACAGAGGCTCATATGGGAAGGGAATGAAAAATAAAATAAGATGAAATCAGAGAGGGAGATAAACCATAAGAGACTCTTACCTACAGGAAACAAACTGAGGGTTGCTGGAGGGGAGGTGAGTGGGGGGATGGGGTAACTAGGTTATGGGCATTAAGGAGAGCACTTGATGTAATGAGCACTGGGTGTTATATACAACTGATGAATCACTAAACTCTACTTCTGAAATTAAAACAAAACAAAACAAAAACAAAAAGCCCAAAGAGCCCCTATGAATCAATAAAGAAAAATATAAATAATATACCACGAAAATGGGCAAATAATACAAATAGGCAATTCACAGAAAAGGAAAGATATTTTGCCTATAAACATTTGAAAACATGTTCAACCTCATTAGTAGAGAACAAATAAATACAATTTACACTAAAAAAAATAAAGTGTGTTTCCTGTGGACAGCATATGGTTTGATCTTATTTGTTAACTTAGTCTGAAACTCTCTGTTTTTTATTGCTTTTTTCAATCCATTTACATTCAGTGTTATCACCCATATGATGGACTTTGCATATGCCATTTTGCTGTTTGCTTTCTATATGACTCATGTCTTTTTAAAATTCCTCTGTCCTCCTTTATTGCCTTATTTTGCATTAAGTGGATATTTTCTTTCTTTCTTTTTTAAAGATTTTATTTATTTATTTGACAGAGAGCTAGAGAGAGAGCACAAGTAGGCAGAGAGGCAGGCAGAGGGAGAGGGAGAAGCAGACTCTCCACCGAGCAGGGAGCCCGACGTGGGGCTCGATCCCAGGACCCTGGGATCATGACCTGAGCCAAAGGCAGATGCTTAACCGACTGAGCTACCCAGGAGCCCCTGTATCCACTTTTATAGATGAGAAAACTGAGGCTCAGAGATAAGAGCTCAGTAGCCCAGGATGACAAGAAAGCAAGTAGCAGTGTTAAAATCATTGAGTTCTAGAAATATTAACAGCTTGTCCTTTATATGATACAGTATTAAACAAAACAGATATGATCTTGCCCTTCATAAAAATTAGTGAAAATTAATATTATATTTAACTCTATTATGTCACTGAAGCTTAATCTCATGAATTATTTTAAGTGGATTAAGGAAGATGAATAGAGGCAGGAAATCATTCATTAAAAAAAAAGGACAAAGAGACCAGCATATGTAAAGGACATACCACAGCTTCTAACACAGTAATCTAATAAGTCATGTTTGTTCTTTCCTTTCTGTTCTAACATTCACATAGGTTCTTGTTCAATTATTTACTGTTTTATACCATGTGCTTTAATCCCCATTAGTTGTGCTTGTTTATCTAGTCATTACCAATGGGCCAGGTAGCATACCTATCTATTTCTCATCCCTGTGGAATGTGGCACTAAGCATTGCCATTTAATGAAAGTCATTTCATTGTGGTGGCTGAGGAGGATCTTTCCTAGACAGGTTGGCTGGAATGAGGCTAATCTATTTTTCTCTGCTTTTTTTCCCCTCAAAAATGGGGAAAATCCCACTAGGACCATCATAGATGACTTAAGAGAAGAGTCACTAGTAATGCAAAAAAGCTGCACCTCTCAAATAAGCCAATATTGATTAAGAAGGAAACAGAACAGCAAGAGGAACTTGCCTTCACTGATTGTTGTCTCAAGGTTTCCAAGGTGATGATAGAAAGTGGAAAGTTCCGGGTTTTGAAATCAGACAGGTTTGGATTATTAATAGTAGCTCTTCCCTTTAGTCTCTTTGCTTCTTCCATAGTTATAATGCCCTCATATTAAAACAGAGGGTAACAGCATGTACCTTATAGGTTACTGCAAGGATTATATAATGCCTCCAGCACAGTGCCTTCTTCCTGGCCAGGACTTGGTGATCTGGAGTCATCAGGATCTATCTGTGCCTTCCCTCTGCCCCTGCAGCACCATCAGCACTGGCATCTTACCTCCATGGAATAGGAACACAGTACTTGACCTTACTTGCCCAGTGACTTTCTGTGCCACAAAACTGGCACACTGCTGGGTAGTTCCAGGTTCAGGCAGATGCTTCACTTACTAATTAGCAAAGTCAGAGCTCTTGCTAAATTACTGGCAGAATGTCTCATTACCTTTTATTCATTACTGGCTTCTAATTATTCTAAATTGTTTCTTAATGAGATTCTGTCCACTGGAAAATGGATGTGAAATGAGCAGGACACAGGATAGGCCTGCAGGGTGAAGCAGACTGTGCATGTTCCTCAGAGATGGTTGTTGCCACCAAGAGAGGATACTTTACCTGGAGGCTCTATTTCCTTGCCAGACTCCCCCAGGCCCACTTTTCCAGCCCTTGAAGAAAACACCTTCTCTCCATGGCTCTCAGTAAGGACAGACTATAATTTGTCAGAATAAATGTTTGTAGCAGACTTTAAGTCTTGAGTAGGAGGTCTCCCTTAAGGAAAGGTGAATAAAACCAGGCAGAATCTGCCTTGGTAGTTTCGTTTCCTTGGCTATTCTCTGTCCACATGGATCTGCCCCCAATCCCTCTGCAACCCAGAGCCTTCATCTTTCCTCCTCCCCTACCAGGATATGACCTGAGACAAGGCATTGCCCTTGGTTTCTTATTCCCCCCTTTATGTTACTGATTCTGTTCTTGCCAGGGGACTAAAGATGCTTCTTATAAAGTCTCATCTCCAACTGTAAATGAGTTATTTCTCTTAAAGAAAGGCAAGCTATCGCTTTGATAGTATGCAGCAAAATTTATAGTCTTTATCTCTACTCTCAAGAAATTAATCTAAGAAAATAATCACAAATAAAGACAAAGCTCAAGCTCAAGGATGGTGTTACACATTGAACTGTGTCCTTCCAAAGTTCATATGTTGAGGTCCTAACCCCCAGTACCCAAGTATGACCTTAATTGAAGATAAGGTCTTTATAGAAGTAATTAAGTTAAAATGAGGTAATTAAAGTGGGCCCCAACAAAATGACTGAAGTCATTATGAAAGGGGAAATTTGAACAGAACTGTGTAGAGAGAGAAGATAATGTGAAGACATTGGGAGAAGATGGCCATCTACAAATCAGGGAGAGAGGCCTGGGACAGAGTCTCCCTTACAGCCCCAGAAGGAACCAGTTCTGCCCACAGCTTGATCTCAGACTTCCAACCCCAGAACTGTGACAATGTGTTTCTCCTAAGTTGCCCAGTTTATGGCACTTTGTTATAGCAGTCCTATCAAACTAATGCAGATGGACAAAGAGATAAGGATAGCATGGGAAAAAAATAATCAAGTGAGAAAATAGGCTTAAAATGGATAGGCAGGATGGTCACATATATATAAACCAGACAAAAAAAACACATAGAAAGGTCATCGAGGAAAATGTTCAATCATACTAGTAACCAAAGAATGAAACTTTAAAGAACAAAGAAATACATCTTTTTCCAATCAAATTGGATTTTTTAAATCAAACTATTTAATTCTGAGGAGGTCCAGGGAGATGAGTTTTCTTATATGCTGCTGAAGTGAGTGTGTGTTGGTATAACTTTCCTGGAAACCAAGTTGCCCCCAAATTGGAGAACTTTAACATTTTTTGTGCTTTATGGGCTAATATTTCAATTTCTAGGAATGTATTCTTAGAAAATAATCATGGTTTTGAAGAAAGGTTAAGATACAAAGATTTTTAGTATAGCTTGATTCATAATAGGAAAACAAATAGAAGCAACAAAAATGCCCATGGTAAGAACCAATATGTAACTTCTGATATACTTGTGAAATTATGTATTATGAAACAAAAATGTTTGTAAGAATGTGTTTCATACTGTGAAAATGTGTTACCTGTTTTATAATATTAAAACCACTAAATGTATTTTTGAAGAAATGACTAAGATTTTATATAAATTATCTTTAGTTATAGGAGTGTGTATTATTTCAAAATTATTATTTTATTATTCCATATATAATGTAAAGTTAAAATGCATAATTATTTATGTATTGTGAATAATTTAATATTCTTTTTAAAAAAGAATTGAAAAGCATCATCAAGAAGATGTAATAGTGTATAAGGAATGGGTGTGGACATGAGGCTTTCCAGTATTCCTAAAATCAATTATGTACTTGACTGCATTTTATTGACCTTTTTGGACCCCAAGCAGAGATAAATAGTTAAGGAGCAAAACCACAGAGGCCTCAAGGGGGAAAAAGATTCTCAGGAAGGAGAGGCAAAAATATCTGACAGAGCGTAAATCAGAGAAGAGCAATGTGCTAGTTTACCATGCTAGTGAGGCCGTAGGCAGACTATGTCAATCACAGACATGCAGACAGCAGGACATGGTGGGCAGGCATCAGCTAGGTAGATGGTAGATGGTAACTTCTTGGCACTTGGGAACAAACACTGCCAGCTCACTTTCAAGGAAGAATTAAAACGAGTCTCCAGAGAAGCAGTTCTAAAGCTTTGGTCACAGGTTCCCTTCACTCTTTGCAAAATTCCTGAGCACACCTAAGATCTTGTCTATCCATAGTTTCTGTATTAGAAGTTGTGTCTGACATGTATTAATATATTTATTATTTATTTAAAAATAATAAACCCCTTTGATAATAAAATAAATTCTGTTTTATAAAAATTAACTAAAATGTTCTTCAAAAGAAAAAAAATGTAGTGAGAAAATTGGCATCAATTCATTGTTTTGCAAATCTCTTTAATGTGTGCCTTACTAGAAGACAGCTGAATTTTCTTGTTCTGCATGGAATCTATGGTGATACCATATGACAGATAGTCTCTAGAAGACCCTACTGTACAGTTGTGAGAGAATGGCAGTGGGAAAAAAAAGTGTGTGTGTATATATATATATATTTAAAAACACCTCTTTGGCATTATCATAAAAATGATTTTGAATTCATGGATCCACTGAAAGTATTTGGGGGACCTTAATATTTCCTAGACCAAACTTTGATAATCAATAGATATTGCCAGAGATAGGATAATAGGTAGATATGAAACTGCCCAAAGACCAGACCTACATTCCACAGATGCTATTCAGCCATCCTTAAGAAAAACTTCCTTCCATTTTTCCCAGCACTTGGAATCATTGAATCAGTGATAGCTCTGGAAAACAAAAAGCATGCCCCGGCAAACAGGACATGAAAAATAGGAAACAAATCAGATCTTATATATCAAAACATGCATAGGAATCTATATTCCAACATGTGAACACTGAGCAACTGCCACAGAAGTGACAGAGATTATAGCTTAGAGCCAGTGGCAGTGATAAGTAGGAGGTGGGACAGATAATCCTGAGAGTGTCTAGTCAAGTAGCTACCATCCTCTGTAGAGAATCTGGGGACCACTGCAATTACTCCACAGAACACTGAGGTGTTGTGTGTGGGTTTGTTGAGTCAAGATCGTGGCTCAGGTAGGTGGTATCACCCTTGAGGTCAGGGGGGTCCCCACACCCAGCAGAAAGCCTTCTGGCTGCATATCTCTACTGCACAAAACCATAGAGTGGTTTTGGGACAACACACACTTCATACTGTGAAAATATTTCAATTTCTGGGAATGTATACGCCTCCCAAGCAATGTCTGAAGACAGCATGTCGCAGGGGGAACTGGCAAGTAAACACTGATGCTCTAAAGCAAAGACCAACAGATATTCGAGAATCATCCAGAATTTGCACAAAACCACTCTATGAAGCCAAATCTCCAAAGACGACCAGAAGTATTCATTTGTTCAACAAATACCTATAGATCAGGAATCAGGTACCAATATGGATATAGTGTGATTTATTTAACCAGTCTCTTATGATAAACAGATTTTAATTTTGTTGATTACTATAATCCTCACTAAAATTAACAGCTTTGTAAAAATAAAAATAGTAACTTACAATGTATATTTGCTAATATCAGCCATCGTTTCAAATTGTTATATACATTTTCATTTATTTAAGTCTCATGGCTTTCTTTGGTGTTGGTTTTATTATCATTTGTACATATTTGTGTAATATATCCATAAGGATCCTTGGTGTAAGTAGAAATGTTGAGTGTAAGAGACATGCAAATTTTAAGTTTTGATCAATTTGTCAAATTATCTTCAAGGTATTTGTATAAATTTACTTTTGTACAGAGTACATAACTTTTAATTTAAACAGATCTATCCCTCTGCCAAAAATAGGTAATAGCTCCAATTTTCCTGCCAATACTAAATTGATATCGGTATTCTTTTTAGTTTTTGTCTTTTGGGTCAAGAAAAAAAATCCCATTGCAGTTTAAATTTTTAAATATTACTTAAATTTTATTTGATTATTTATGAAGTTGTATATTTTTAAATGTTTATTGATGATTTGTGTTTTTAATATGTAAATTGCTCATTCATAGCCACTACCAAATCTTCTATTAATTTTTCTTTTGTCATTGATATAGGCACTCCCTACAACTATGAATTGTTCATCACATAAATTTTCACTATTTTTTCCCATGTTGTCACTTAAAGATTTATATGATGCCTTTGACAGTACCCAAATTCTTAATATTTAATAAATCAAATCTCAAAGACTTTTTCCTCAATGGCTTCTGACTAGGCTCCATTTTATGCTCAGACTTTTGACATTGTAGTTAATTTTATCTTTTCCTTTTCTAAAAAAAAAAAATAAGTCAATATTATTTTAGCTAGAAAAATCCATAATTTAAACATTCACATGCTCAGATTCAATGGACCAAAGTCATAGATCTCCTACATCAACAAATCAGCCATCCATTGGATTAATAACTCCATGAGTCCTTTGACAGCCACTAAGAATCCCTTTTGTTGAAGATTGCCAGGCACGAAATGTTGGTTATACACCTATCCTTCCTCCATGTGGCTCCTAGGAGAAAGGGCAGGGGTTCCGTAACCTCAGGTAAACACCACTATCTCCAAAGAGACATAATAAAGTATGGAGCAAACATGTCTATGCTCTTCTTCTCCTGCTCATGAGGGACAGTGTGCTGGGGCAGAGGAGCACAGTTTGTGAACACATTTTTCAAGTCTTCCTCTAGGAGGGACTTGAGGAAAGATACTGAATTTAAGGTTCCACAGCCTCTAGGTATGATCCAGCCCAGAGCACTGGAGGGGACTAGTCAAGGCACCCCTGTGGGCATAATTCTTGGGAAACCAAATGGAGGCTTTGGAATCATGGCTAGTATTTTTCCATCAAAATGAATACAATTTTGTTGTGTACTCATTGCCCTTACTGAAGGTATAGTGCATTTCCCCAGCCCTCAGCTGGCCTTAGTGAGACTTCCTACACTTCCCATTATGGGACAGATAACTCTTCAGCTAGAAGAGCTTAGTGCCTCTCATAATTCAGGAGATCTCACTGGTCAGCCTGTCCACAAATGGTATCACTCCAGGAGAAAATTCAAAGCAACAAAGCCTTCCCACCAATGAGACTCCATTCTCAGAGGGCCTGCAGCATCAGCTAGGCATTTGGAAAGACAGTGAAATTTGGGATAAATTGAAGTAATTTGCTTCCAAGAGATTTCCATCAATTGTACTTGAGTTAGAGGAAACTTTGCCCAAGCTATTTTTCTCAGCCTGATGCCTAGAAATTTTATCATCTTGTTTACCTAGCAAGTGAGGCTGTCATGACTGGAATAAAATATAGAACCCAGAAGTCACTCCAAGTATAAGCTGAATTATGAATTTGGACTGGCAAAGGGTACCAGAAATACAGGGCCAGGGAAAAAGTGCTGAGGTAAAGGAGCATATTGAGAGAGAGAAAGATTGAATAGTGTTCTCTACCAATCGTTTGCAATTAGTACTCACTACCTTACTTGTTTTTTCATTGTTTGACCTTATCTTATAATAATTTTAGATTTACAGAAGAGTTGTGAAGTTAATACAGACAGTGCCTATATGCCTTCTTTCCCTTACATTAGCAGCTTACCTAACTATGGTATAGTTATCTAAACTAATAAACTTATATCAGTATAACACTATAAGGTAAATTACAGACTTATTTAGATTTTGCCAATTTTTGCACTAATATATATTTTTCTGTTACATGATCTAGTCCAAGATACCATGTTACATTTAATCATTATGCCTCCTAAGTTTTCTCCAATCTGTGATTTTTATCCCTCATTTTTTTTCTTGTTTTTCACAACCTTGCCACTTTTGAAGAGTACTTGTCAGATATATTTGCAGAAGCTATCTCAATTTGGGTTTGTCTGATACTTTCTAATATTAGACTGTTTTCCTTTCTCATCTCATCATATCAGGGAGTACCTAATGTCAACACAATTTGTCACTGGTGATATTAATGTTGATGGCTGAGTTCTGGTGGTTTTTGGCAGGTTTTCCCCTTTGCATACCCTACCTCAATGGTTCTCAACCAGTAGTGATTTTGTGTCCCTGGAAATACTCAGTAATGTCTGGAGACATATTTGGTTGTTACAGATGGGAGAGGACAGTACTATTGGCATCTAGTAGGTAGAAGTGAGAGATGCTTCTGAACATCTTATATTGCACAGAGTAGCCACTACAGCAGAGAAGAGTGAGGGCTGAGAGACCCTGTTCTACCCATTAGCAGCAACAAACTACTTTCAGCCCATACTCAACAGGAAGTGAAATGAGCTTTACCTTGTAGAAGAATACTAACAAAGAATTTATAAACATATGTGAAAGCCAGCACAATAATTAAATATTTTGCAGGAGATACTTTGAGGCTATGCAAACTCCTGTTTCTCCTTAATGTACCACCCACTAATTTTAGCATTCATCAGTTGCCTGGAGCAATTATTACTGTGCTGTTCTAATGGTAATTTTCTATTTCCCTCATTGCTTTTGCATTTATTATTTCTGCCTTGCTTTTTAAATTAGCTTTTCATGTAACTATAATTTGAGTATAAAGAATTAGATTTATTTCTTGTGTCACTAGTAGAATTGGCCCCAAATATATTTTCCTGCCTTATCCATTTACATCCTCATTTATTTACTTATTCTTCTATTTATTCAACAAATATTTATTGAGCATTTACTGCACCCTATGCATTGCTGTTCTAGGCCTCGGACATATAGTAGAAAATGAAATAAGCATAATCCTTGTCACGTGGACCCTACCGTCAAATGAAGGAAGACACTGAACAAGTGCAGAGGTCAGGAAAATGCTTTTACAGAGGCAAATAATAATAATATAAGTCTCTGTGTATCAGCCTCCAGAGATGCAGATCAGGCAGGGAGGGGTGGAGTCTGGGGGTGAGGAGTGCATGGATCATGACAAAGGGGCACTAGATGCAGGTGGCTTAACTAGAATTTACGGGTAGGTGGTTTTAGCTCTGACAGACAGAGAACACTCTAGCATCATAACTACTGAACCTCAGTCTGAGTGCTAAGGGATATCCCAGCCTTCTCAATCCTAGCCCTCTGGGCTGGGCACCATCCCTCAGGATCAGTGCAGAAAGAACTCCTGCTTAAAATCAGATGGTTTCTAGACCCCTTTGTCTCTCAGTGGGTAGGGGCCTGAGGTTGCATCTTCCACTGAGTAATGGATGGACTGGCTTGGCTAAGGGGCCTCCATAATCCCACATTTCAGATAACAGTTGTGCATCATTCATGTAGAAAAGACCACACACACACATCTCAAGCAATGGGATTCATTGGGTATGTGATTTTTTTCCCATTTAATTCCTTATGGAAAATGCCTCTATATGTGGCACAAGAGTATTCTTTAAAATATATATATCCATACTCTTGTTTTCTCAAACAGGAAACAGAATATTGGGGATTCAAGCATCATCAATATTAAGGTCAATTATTTCACTCTTCTGTAAATACTGCAGGTGGTCTTGTTTGGGCGAAAAGTCCTGAAATATGACCTGGTTCTCTGCTTACTTGCCTCCCACTCCAGGCAGTGGGTTATCTCTTGTGTTATCAATGTGTCTACTAGGGTATGCAGGAAAAATAATTATGTCTATATCTTTCTTTTTAATTTCCTCTTCATCCCTCTCCCTTACCCTTTCTTTCTTCACCCTTTCTCCTATCCTTGCTTATACTATTCAGAAGCATGAAGTAAAAGGCACTCATGAGATGATGCAGTTATCCAATCACTAGATTCTTTTGGTTCAGAGCCTGCAACATTAGCACATAAGAGAATGTGTTCCCAGGTTTATGTTGCCTAGACCCAGGGGCTATGGATTAACCAGACCCTGCTAGGTAGCTTTTATTAAGCATCCTCCAAGTAAATTATTTTTTATCAACATTTTAGCAAAATCGTGTCAATATGGAAGACTCTGAATTAAAGCATACCAGTCCTTCTGTATAGTTCTTGTTATTTTTCTTAAAGTCTTCCCTAGATGTGATATATGGAGTAAAATACATTTCAATCACATCTGGATTATGTTTGCATGTGCTCTGGAGGGAGTGACCAGTTCCCAGATGAAGGCAGAATGTTTTCTCTCCCCAGAAAGTTCCCTTATGCCTCTCCCTGTCAATACTCACTGTCACCCTACCTCCACAGTATGGGTTATTACTTCCCAGCTTCCATCACACTGTACTTGTTGATGTAAAATTCTATAGTGCATACATAATTTATAAAAAAGGAATCAGTGTGTATGACCTCTTGGGTCTGGCTTATTTTGCTCTATACAATAGTCCTCCCCCCGCCCCCGCCCTTATCCACAGTTTCACTCTTCATGGTTTCAGTTATCTGAGGTCAACCATGGTCCAGAAGCCGAGGATCTTCTCTGATGTGTTGTCAGAAAGTCAGTAGTGGCTTCACCATATATCACAATGCCTACATAATTCACCTCAATTCATTTCATCAGATAGGCATTTTATTATCTTACATAAGCACAAGAAGTATGACTACAAGACAATAAGATATTTTGACAAAGAGAGAGACCACATTCATGTAACTTTTATTGCAGTCCCTAATTTATAAATTAAAATTTATCATAGGCATGCATGTATAGGAAGAAATATAGTATATTCAGGGTTTGGTTCTATCTGCAGTTTCAGGCCTCCATTGGAGGTCTTTGTCTTTGAAAGAATCCCCCATGGACAAGGGGGGCTATGTATAATGTTTTGAGGGTCAACCCTATAGTTAAGTGTAGCAATCATTTTGTTTTGTTTTGTTGTTTAATCATCATTTGATACTCCATTGTATAAATGTGTGACATTTTTTTGGTCCATTCTTTGTTGGACATTTGGTTTATTTTCAGTTTTGATTATTACAGGTTAAACTGCTATGAATGGGCTTATATGTGAATTTTGGTGAACATACACATTCATTTTTGTTGGATATTGCTATAGCTTGAATTGTGTTTTCCAAAATTCATATTGTTGAAATCCTACTGCATGCATGCACATACATGTACATACATGCACATGCTCGTGTGTTCATGTACATATGTACCCATACCCACATGCATGCATGCATACATGTTGGCACACATGCACATGCAATTCGGAAACTGGGTTGCTGCATTTATAATTTGTTTAGATAAGGTCATAACTGGAGCAGGGTGGTGCCTAATCCCATATGTCTGGTGTCCTTATTAAAAAAAAAGGAGGAATTGGACATAGGTACACAAACAGGGAGAATGACATGAGAAAACTGGAGAACTGCCACAAGCCAAGGATCTACCAAACACTAGGACAGAGTCCTGAAGAGCTCCTTCCATTCTGCCTTCAGAGGGAGCATGGTCCTGCTAATAGCTTGATCTTAGACTTCTAGCATCTGGGACTCTGAAACAATACATTTCTGTTTATGCCACCCAATTTATCATACTTTGTTATGACAGCCCTAGAAAACTAATATAGGTATTCATCTAGAAGTAGAATTATGGGAACATGGGGTAAGAATTGGTTAAACTTTATTCAAAACCGTTAGTTTCTCGATGTTATTACACATTTTACAATCTGAAAAGCAGTGTATGAGAGGTTCACCTGACCCATTCCCAACATTTGGATTCTTTAATTTTGGTCAATCCAGTGAGTGTGTAGTGATATACCACAACATGTTTTTTGTTTGTTTGTTTGTTTTGTTTTGTCTTATTTTTCTTTCATTTCTCTGATAACTAATTAATTCACGTGAACATCTAATCATATGTTTATTAGCCTTACAGATAATTTCTTCTGTGAAGTGTCTGTTCAAGTTCTTTGTTAATTTTTGTATTCAGTTGTACATTTTCATTGATTGTTGTACATTTTTACATATTCTTTTTTTTAAAGATTTTATTTATTTATTTGAGAGAGAGAGAGAGAGAAAACATAAGTTGGGGGAAGGGCACAGGGAAAGGGAGAAGCAGACTCCCCACTGAGCAGGGAGCCCAACACTTGGGGCTTGATCCCAGGACCCTGAGATGATGACCTGAGCCAAAGGCAGATGCTTAACCAACTGAGACATCCAGGTGCCCCCATTTTTACATATTCTGAATAGAAGTTTTGTTAGATGTATTTGTTGCAAACATTTTTTCTCAGTCTATGCTTGTATTTTTGCTTTTTAAATGGTGTACTTGACAAGTAAAATTTTAAATTTTGATGAAGTAAATTTTATTTTTTCTTCTTTGATTAATGTTTTCCACACTTTTTCTAAGAAATTTTTGCCTACTCCCAAGACCATGAAGACATTTTCTTACGTCTATTTCCAGAATTTTACAGTTTTAACTTCTTTCACAGATAGCTTTAAAGTTAACTTCTGAGGATGGTTGAAGTGTCAAAGTTAATATTTTTTGACATGGATATCCCAAGACATGAACAGCTGCCATTTAGCCAGGTTGGGTGATGTTGGGCTTGGTGTAAATACTTCTGGGCTTAGAAGGAGGGTGGAAGTGAATTAGGGCCGCTAGATCTCAGTTTCAATCAGAAGATCCACTTAAATGTAACCAAATGGTGGATGCAGAAATCAAGCTTATTTTTAAATCAGTGGCAGAGCATCAGTGCCACTTGAAGCATGTGGCTGGATACATCTATGTGTCTTTACTCTTGCCCACTCATAGAGCCTCCACCCTCAAATCAGGGTGCACATGCTGCTGCAGCACACACTCTGCCCTATCCATCCTTCTAGGTTGGATTTGAGATCATGGAGTAGTGAGAATCTGCATCTAAAGTGCCAGATGAAAACAGCCATCTGGGGAAGGGGGTTAGCAATGCAGCTGCATGTGTGCATGTGTGCCAACATGTATGCATGCATGCATGTAGGTATGGGTACATATGTACATGAACACATGAGCATGTGCATGTATGTACGTGTATATGCATGTGTGCTGTGTGTTCATGTGCACATGCACTCTCTAGAATGTGGATCTGGCCATATTGTAGGGCCCACTCCCTTACAACTCCAGAACTCCTCTAGAAAAATGAACTATGTGCCCACCACGAATCCTCAAAATTGACCTTTTCTTATGTATTTTATCTCCTCTTTTTTCCAACATTTTGTTTACTTTCTTTCATTTTATCTTTCAAGTTTTTGGGGGGGTGGTGTGGGTGGGAAACTGTATTTTAAAAAAAATCTTACGAGTTTCTTCCTTCCTCTTCCTGTCTTCCTTTCTTTCTTTCTGTCTGCCTTTCTCTCTCTCTCTTCCTTTCTCTCTAGCTCACTCTCTTCCTCCTCCCTTTCTGGCAGACTTCCTTCCTTCCTCCCTACCTTCCTACCTTCCCTCCTTCTTTTCTTCTTTACTCCTTCCTTTTGTCTATCTTACTTCTTTAATAGCTTGTTGCTGTTTTATGGGAGGAATATAATTCCAAACTTCACCAAGGATACTAGACTTCTTGTTTTATATGTTAATTTATTTTCCATTTCCTGAATTACATTTCCTCCACTGTCAGTTTTTGTTACTTTTCTTTTGGCCAGTCAATTATTCAGCAAATATTCATCGAACATCTTCTATGTGCAACCATGGTTTTCTGCCCCTTGGTGTACATCAGTGGTCTTTCCTTAAATGTCTGGTTTCCTTGGTTGTCATGTTTCATTTCATATTTTTTTATACATTTTTTTAGATTTTATTTATTTGAGAGAGACAGACAGAGATAGTGAGAGAGAGAGCACAAGTGGGGAGGAGAGGGAGAAGCAGGCTCCCCACAGAGCAGGGAGCCCGATGTGGGACTCGATCCCAGGACCCTGGGATCATGACTTGAGCCGAAGGCAGACGCTTAACCGACTAAGCCACCCAGACACCCTCATTTCATATTTAAGAGTGAAGAATGGTAAGCCTGGTTGGGAGCATGTGAATATGGATAGGGATTGTCCACTGAAGGTCTTTACCTTGAAATGAGCAGGTTGGGGCCCAGCCAGCTTTATTGGGTGGAGGAAGGAGCAGGGCCAGATCATTGCATGCTTTTCTCAGGCCTTCTAACAGCCTCATCAGACACTCTAGTTCTCCCCAAGAGTGTTCAAATTTTTTATAACTTTTCACCTTTCTGCCTGGAGAGAGCTTGTCTGGCTACTGAGACTCCTGTGTATTTCTCTTGTTTATGGGTGATGGTGCAGTGATGAGAGCCACTACTCCACACACAAAACTTAATTCTCTATGTTCCTTCCATTAGACCTATAGTCACCAAATGCAAAACCCCTCAGGGTTGAGCAGGGCAGATTGACACCATTCAGCAGTTCCATGTTTCTCCCAAGCTGTGAACATTCTTCTATCTTTCCTCTGTCTTGAACTTAGTTAAATTCTCTTTCTCTGCCAGTGTCTTCTTGCATCTTCTTGCTTTGCTATCATTTAAATGAAATCTCAAGAAGGAGAAGATATAAATGCATGTACTCAGTCTACGATTTGAAACTAAAAGTCTGATTGGGACTTTCTGTATGTGTAGGTTAAGTGGAGAAGAACCAATATTTTCATAATGTAGAGCTTTCCCAATCAAAAGCATTGTATGGCTTTCTGTTTGTTCAGATTTTTTAATCTTTGGTACAATTTTTTGATTATCTTGATATGTGTATGAGGTTTGTTTTTCACATGTCTTTGTTTTCACTAATGTGAATGGGGAATATTTTTTTCTAGAGAATTTTATTATTGGTTTGTGATGCCACATCATAAATTTCATTATTAGTTTTTGTTAATATTGATTTAACATCTTTAATTGAACTCATGTTAGTTCACTAATTTTTCAACTAATACCTTGTATGTTAAAATAAACTACCTTACTATCTGCAAAAGAAAAAAAAAAGACAGTTTTGATTTTTCCTTTCTAATATTAAATTTTGGTTAGTTGGCTGATTATATTAGCAAGAGCTTTCAGTACAATAAGAATTAGTAGCAATGAATGAATGAATGAGAGTAGAAGAACAAATTCTTACCTTAAAACTGTCTCATGGGAATGCCCTGGTATTTGGTCACTAATTATGATGTTTCCTTAGATTTCTTGGAGAAAATGTTTTATCAGTTTATTCCTGGCTTACCTGTAGTTTAGGGTTTGTTGTTCTTTTCAGAAATGTAGGTTGAATTTTGGTAGTTATTTTTCACCTTTTATCATATGCTTGTGTTTTCTCTTTTTATTTTTTCTCAATCTTAAATACAGTTTTATTTAAGACATTGTTTTTCCACTTACAGCCCAGTGTTTATAAAGTGCAATGTTTATTTCCTTTCCCTGTGCATATATTCCATATAAAAATATCAAGAATGTCCAGTTTATTTACTATAGCAGCTCAACTTTAAAAGTGCCATGGAATTTGCTACAAATTTGGGTCCTTCAAATGTTTTGTGTGGAAGAATGTTAGACCTTTTCTCAGGTTGGCTTATTCAACCTCTTCAATGGTGGGCCAGAAGAGGCACCACCAGATGGAGGAGCTCCATCACCAGGGAAATCCCCAGGCATTCCTCCTGACATGCCTGCTGCACTCTGGTACAGTTTGGTAATGATGGGGTTGCAGACTTTCTCCAACTCTTTCTGCTCATGTTCAAATTCTTCCTTCTCTGGAGACTGGTTCTTATCAAGCCAGTTGATGATTTCATTACACATATCAAGAATCTTTTGTCTTCACCATGGATCTTGCCCTGAAGTTTTTCATCTTCAAGATCTGCTTTCATGTTGAATGCATAAGATTCAAGTGAAATCTTGGAAGACACCTTGTCCTGCTGCTTCTCCTTTTCAGCTCAATGTCTTCCTTGCTCAAGTGGCCCTTGTCATTAGTGATGATAATCTTGTTCTTTTTTCCTGTACTCTTATCCACAGCAGAGACACTGAGGATGCAATTAGCATCAATATCAAAAGTGACTTCAATCTGAGGAATGCCTTGCCAGGTAGGTTGTTATCCTTGGTCATAACATGCTTACCTTCATAACCTAAATGAGCACACCAGGCTGGTTGTCAGAGTAGGTAGTGAAGGTCTGCATCTGTTTGGTAGAAATGGTAGTATTGTGCTGGATAAAGACAGTCATGATTCCTCCAGCACTTTCAAAGCTAAGAGAAAACTGAGTGATATCCAACAGCAGCAAATGAACATTTTCAGATTTGTCTCCAGAAAGGATGATGCTTGGATAGCTGCACCATTAGGAATAGCCTCATCAGGGTTGATGCTTTTATTCAGTTCTTTTCCACTGAAGAAGTCTTACAGAAGTTTCTGAATCTTGGGGATAGGGGTAGGACCACCCATCAGGACAATATTGTGGATCTGACATTTATATAGCTTGGCATCCTGAAGTGTTTTCTCTATAGGGTGCAGGGTGCCACAGAACAGGTCAGCATTTAATTCCTCAAATCAGGCATGAATAATAAGATATAGAAGTTGATTCCTTCATACAGAGAATCAATCTCAATACTGGCCGGGGTGCTAGAAGAAAGTGTATGCTTAGCATGTTCACAAGCAGTATGGAGGTGTCAGATTGCCTTCTTGTTCTCGCCAATGTCTTTCTTATGTTGCACTTGAACTCTGCAATAAAATGGTTGACCATTAAGTAATCAAAGTCTTCTCCACCTAAGTTGGTGTCTCCCGGTGTAGATTTGACCTCAAAGATCCCATCTTTTTTTTTTAATTTAATTTAATTTTATTATGTTATGTTAGTCACCATACAATATATCATTAATTTTTGATGTAGTGATCCACGAAGGCACGTACTGCATGAAGCACTGGGTGTTATATGAAAACAATGAATTGTAGCTCACTACATCAAAGATCCCATCTTTTTTTTTTTTTAAAGATTTTATTTATTTATTTGAGAGAGAGAGAATGAGAGAGAGAGAACACCTGAGAGGGGATAGGGTCAGAGGACGAAGCAGACTCCCTGCCGAGCAGGAAGCCCGATGCGGGACTCGATCCAGGGACTCCAGGATCATGACCTAAGCCGAAGGAAGTCGCTTAACCAACTGAGCCACCCAGGCACCCAAAAATCCCATCTTTAATAGTGAAGATTGACATATCAAAAGTGCCACATCCTAAGTCAAAAATAAGCACATTCTTTTCAGCTTCAACATTTTTGTCTAAATCATAAGCAGTAGCAGCAGCAGTTGGCTCATTGGTGATTCTAAGTACATTAAGACAGCAATAATTCCAGCATCTTTGGTAGCCTGACACTGAGAGTCATTAAAGTAAGCAGGTATTGTAACAACTGCTTTGGTAACAGTCTTCCCACGGTAAGCCTCTGCGATTTCCTTCATCTTTGTCAAAACCATAGGGGACACCTCCTCTGAATAGAAACTTTTTGTTTCTCCCTTGTATTCTACTTGAATTTTGGGCCTGCCATCATCACTCACCCCATGAAGGGCCAATGCTCCATATCAGATTGGACAACAGCATTGTCAAATCTACATCCAATAAGGTATTCAGCATCAAAAACTGTGTCAGTGGGGCTCATTGCAACTTGGTTCTTTGCAGCATCACCAATCAATTGTTCAGTTTCAAAGGAGACATAACTTGGGGTAGTTCAGTTTCCCTGGTCATTAGCAATTATTTTCACTTTCCTGTTCTGGAAAACACCCACATGGTAAGTGGTGCCAAGATCAGTGCTTTAGACACAGTTGCTTCCATGTGGGCCTGGCACGGCTTGTGAAGAAAACAGTCTGGAGAGCTAGCGCTGTGTTCAGTGAAGGTTTTCTTTTTAATTTGCAGAATTGTACTTCTAGTCTAGTAATCTTTACAATATTTTCAAAGTTTAATCAGTCTCTTCAAGTTTTCTATTTCTCTTGGAGCTGCTTTTAATCATTTCTCCCCCTAGGGAGGACATCCATTTTCTGTAGGTTTTCAAATTTATATATAAAGCCATTCATATTTTGTATTTCCTTATGGTTTATTGCCTCTGTATTATTTGCTTCCTTTCTCAATCCCAATATTTAAATTTAGTCTTTCTTCTCAATCTTTATTGGATCACAATTGCTAATTTCATTTTCTTGATCTTCACAGAACTTGATTTTGGCTTTATTGATCAAATAGTATTATTTTTCTATTATTTGTTTTTTACGGTATTAAATTATATTTGTTTATTTTGATTTTTTTTATTAGTTTCTGGTGTGTCTTAGTTATTTTACTTTTGGTCTTCTTGTTTTCCCCTGGGTATTCCTTTAAGGAAGCTTGCAGGTTCTGACCTTCCCAGCAGGACCTAAGGAGGGAGCCCCAGGCTCTCTCACCAGTTCTCATCAGATGTGGGGCAGAAGGCAAAGGGGTAGAAAGTGCACCATTTGGAAGCTGTCATCACAGAGTTGGGCTTGTTAGTATACATGTGTAGATATTTGTGTCTCTGGGAAAATGCCAAGTTGGGCAGTTGTTTATTATGTTTAGTTTTTTAAGACACTAAGTATAAACTCTTCCAGAGCAGCTATAACATTTCACATTCCAACCAGCAGTATATGAGAAATACAGTTTCTTTACAGCATCGCCAGTATTCATTATTGCCACTCTGTTTTATTTTAGTTGTTCTAATAGATGTTTACTGACATGTCATTGTGATCTTAATTTGCATTTCCCTAATGGCTATGAGGTTGAACATCTTCTCCTATGTTTATTTGTCATCTGAATATTCCCTTTAGTGAAATGTCTTTAAATATATTTTGCTTATTTTCTAATTGGAGAGGTTATTTCTTTAATGTTCAGTTTTTTCATATATTTTCCTTCTTATTTATTAATTTTTATTGTTATGTTAATCACCATACATTACATCATTAGTTTTTGATGTAGTGTTCCATGATTTATTGTTTGCGTGTAACACCCAGTGCTCCATGCAGAACATGCCCTCTTTAATACCCATCACCAGGCTAACCCATCCTCCCACCCCCCTCTGCTCTAGACCCTCAGTTTGTTTTTCAGAGTCCATCATCTCTCATGGTTCAACTCCCCCTCCGATTTCCCCCCCTTTGCTTTTCCCCTCCTACTATCTTCTTCTTCATTTTTTTTTATAACATATATTGTATTCTTTGTTTCAGAGGTACAGGTGTGTGATTCAACAGTCTTGCACACTTCACAGCACTCACCATAGCACATACCCTCCCCAATGTCTATCACCCAGCCACCCCGTCCCTCCCACTCACCCCCCACTCCAGCAACCCTCAGTTTGTTTCCTGAGATTAGGAATTCCTCATATCATTGAGGTCATATGATACATATCTGTCTCTGATTGACTTATTTCGCTCAGCAAAACACCCTCCAGTTCCATCCACATCATTGCAAATGGAAAGATCTCATTCCTTTTGATGGCTGCATAATATTCCATTGTATATATATACCACATCTTTTTTATCCATTCATCTATCGTTGCACATCTGGGCTCTTTCCACAGTTTGGCTATTGTGGACATTCCTGCTATAAATATTGGGGTGCACATACCAATTCGGATCCCTACATTTGTATCTTTGGGGTAAATACCCAGTAGTGCAATTGCTGGATCCTATGGTAGCTCTATTTTCAACTTTTTGAAGAACCTCCATACTGTTTTCCAGAGTGGCTGCACCAGCTTGCATTCCCGCCAACAGTGTAGGACGGTTCCCCTTTCTCCACATCCCCGCCAACATCTGTCATTTCCTGACTTGTTAATTTTACCCATTCTGACTGGTGTGAGGTGAGATCTCATTGAGGTTTTGATTTGGATTTCCCTGATGCTGAGCGAATTTGAGCACTTTTTCATGTGTCTGTTGGCCATTTGGATGTCTTCTTTGGAAAAATGTCTGTTCTGGGGTGCCTGGGTGGCTCAGTGGTTAAGCATCTACCTTCGGCTCAGGTCATGATCCCAGGGTCCTGGGATTGAGCCCCGCATCGGGCTCCCTGCTCAGCAGGAAGCCTGCTTCTCCCTCTCCCACTCCCTCTGCTTGTGTTCCCTCTCTCGCTGTGTCTCTCTCTGTCAAATAAATAAATAAAATCTTGAAAAAAAAAAAGAAAAATGTCTGTTCTGTCTTCTGCCCATTTCTTGATTGGATCATTTATCCTTTGGGTGTTGAGTTTAAGAAGTTCTTTATAGATTTTGGATACTACCCCTTTATCTCATATGTCATTTTCAAATATCTTCTCCCATTCTGTTGCTTGTCTTTTGGTTTTGTTGACTGTTTCTTTTGCTGTGCAAAAGCTTTTTATCTTGATGAGGTCCCAATAGTTCATTTTTGCCCTTGCTTCCCTTGCCTTTGGTGATGTTTCTAGGAAGAAGTTTCTTCGGATGAGGTCAAAGAGGTTGCTGCCTGTGTTCTCCTTCAGGATGTTGATGGATTCCTGTCTCACACTGAGGTCTTTCAACCATTTTGAGTCTATTTTTGTGTGAGGTGTAAGGAAATGGTCCAGTTTCATTCTTCTGCATGTGGCTGTCCAATTTTCCCAACACCATTTGTTGAAGAGACTGTCTTTTTTCCATTGGACATTCTTTCCTGCTTTGTCAAAGATGAGTTGACCATAGAGTTGAGGGTCCATTTCTGGGCTCTCTATTCTGTTCCATTGATCTATGTATCTGTTTTTGTCCCAGTACCATATGGTCTTGATGATGACAGCTTTGTAATAGAGCTGGAAGTCCGGAATTGTGATGCTGCCAGCTTTGCTTTTCTTTTTCAACATTCCTCCAGCTATTCGGTATCTTTTCTGGTTCCATACAAATTTTAGGATTATTTATTTCTTTGAAAAAAGTGGATGGTATTTTGATGGGGATTGCATTGATGTGTAGATTGCTCTAGATAGCGCTGACATCTTCACAATATTTGTTCTTCCAATCCATGAGCATGAAACGTTTTTCCATTTCTTTGTGTCTTCCTTGATTTCTTTCATGAGTATTCTATAGTTTTCTGAGTACAGATTCTTTGCCTCTTTGGTTAGATTTATTCCTAGATACCTTATGATTTTGGGTGCAATTGTAAATGGGATTGACTCCTTCATTTCTCTTTCTTCTGTCTTGTTGTTGGTGTATAGGAATGCATTGATTTCTGTGCATTGATTTTATATCCTGCCACTTGACTGAATTCCTGTATGAGTTCTAGCAGTTTTGGGGTGGAGTCTTTTGGGTTTTCCACATAAAGTATCATATCATCTGCAAAGAGTGAGAGTTTGACTTCTTCTTTGCCGATTTGGATACCTTTGATTTCTTTTTGTTGTCTGATTGGTGTGGCTAGGACTTCTAATACTATGTTGAATAGCAGTAGTGATAGTGGACATCCCTGCCGCATTCCTGACCTTAGAGGGAAAGCTCTCAGTTTTTCCCCATTGAGAATGATATTCGCTGTAGGTTTTTCAGAGATGGCTTTTATGATATTGAGGTACGTACCCTCTATCCCTACACTCTGAACAGTTTTGATCAAGAAAAGATGCTGTACTTTGTCAAATGCTTTTCCTGCATCTATTGAGAGGATCATATGGTTCTTGTTCTTCCTTTTATTAATGTACTGTATCACATTGATTGATTTGTGGATGTTGAACCAACCTTGTAGCTCAGGCATAAATCCCACTTGGTCATGGTGAATAATCCTTTTAATATACTGTTGGATCCTATTGGCTAGTACTTTGGTGAGAATTTTTGCATCCATGTTCATCAAGGATATTGGTCTGTAATTCTCCTTTTTGATGGGGTCTTTGGTTTGGGGATCAAGGTAATGGTGGCCTCATAAAATGAGTTTGGAAATTTTCCTTCCATTTCTATTTTTTGGAACAGTTTCAGAAGAATAGGTATTAATTCTTCTTGAAATGTTTGGTAGAATTCCCCTGGCAAGCCATCTGGCCCTGGACTTTTGTTTGTTGGGGGATTTTTTATTATTGCTCCAATTACCTTAGCGGTTAAAGGTCTGTTCAGGTTTTCTATTTCTTCCTGGTTAAGTTTTCTTAGTTGATACACCTCTAGGAATCCATCCATTTCGTCCAGGTTATCTAATTTGCTGGCATAGAGTTGCTCATAATATGTTCTTATAATTGTTTGTATTTCTTTGGTGTTGGTTGTGATCTCTCCTCTTTCATTCATGATTTTGTTGATTTGGGTCCTTTCTCTTCTCTTTTTGATAAGTCTGGCCAGGGGTTTATCAATCTTGTTTATTCTTTCAAAGAACCAGCTCCTAGATTTGTTGATCTGTTCTACTATTCTTTTGGTTTCTCTTTCATTGATTTCTGCTCTGATCTTTATTATTTCTCTTCTCCCGCTGGGTTTAGGCTTTATATGCTCTTCTTTCTCCAGCTCCTTTAGGTGTAGGGTTAGGTTGTGTATTTGAGACCTTTCTTGTTTCTTGAGAAAGGTCTGTATTGCTATATACTTTCCTCTTAGGACTTCCTTTGCTGCATCCCAAAGATTTTGAATAATTGTGTTTTCATTTTCATTTGTTTCCATGAATTTTTTTAATTCTTCTTTAATTTCCTGGTTGACCCATTCATTCTTTAGTAGGATGCTCTTTAGCCTCCATGTATTTGAGTTCTTTCTGACTTTCCTCTTGTGATTGAGTTCTAGTTTCAAAGCATTGTGGTCTGAAAATAGGCACTGAATGATCCCAATCTTTTGGTACTGGTTGAGACCTGATTTGTGACCTAGGATGTGATCTCTTCTGGAGAATGTTCCATGGGCACTAGAGAAGAATGTGTATTCCATTGCTTTGGGATGGAATGTTCTAAATATGTCTGTGAAGTCCATTTGGTCCAGTGTGTCATTTAAAGTCCTTATTTCCTTGTTAATCTTTTGCTTAGATGATCTGTCCATTTCAGTGAGGGGGGCTGTTAAAGTCACCCACTATTATTGTATTGTTGCCGATGTGTTTCTTTGCTTTTGTTATTAATTGGCTTATTTACATGGCTGCTCCCATGTTAGGGGGATGGATATTTACAGTTATTAGATCTTCTTGTTGGATAGACCCTTTAAGTAGGATATAGTGTCCTTCCTCAACTCTTATTTCAGTCTTTGGTTTAAAATCTAATTTGTCTGATATAAGGATTGCCACCCCAGCTTTCTTTTGGTGTCCATTAGCATGGCAAATGGTTTTCCACCCCCTCTCCTTCAATCTGGGGGTGTCTTTGGGTCTAAAATGAGTCTCTTGCAGGCAGCATATCAATGGGTCATGAGTTTTAATCCAATCTGATAGCCTGTGTCTTTTGATTGGGGCATTTAGCCCATTCATATTCAGGGTAACTATTGAGAGAGAGGAATTTAGTGCCATTGTATTGCCTGTAAGGTGACTGTTACTGTATATTGTCTCTGTTCCTTTCTGGCCTATGTTGCTTTTAGGCTCTGTCTTTGCTTAGAGGACCCCTTTCAATATTTCTTATAGGGTGGTTTCGTGTTTGCAAATTCCTTTAGTTTTTGTTTGTCCTGGAAGCTTTTTATCTCTCCTTCTATTTTCAATGACAGCCTAGCTGGATAGAGTATTCTTGGCTGCATATTTTTCTCATTTAGTGTTCTGAATATATCATGCCAGTCCTTTCTGGCCTGCCAGGTCTCTGTGGATAGGTCTGTGGCCAGTCAAATGTTTCTACCATTGTAGGTTACAGTCTCTTCTCCTGAGCTGCTTTCAGAATTTTCTTTTTGTCTCTGAGACTCGTAAGTTTCACTATTAGATGTCGGGGTGTTGACCTATTTTTATTGATTTTGAGGGAGGTTCTCTGTGACTCCTTGATTTTGATGCCTGTTTCCTTCCCCAAATTAGGGAAGTTCTCTGCTATAATTTGCTCCAATATACCTTCTGCCCCTCTCTGTCTTTCTTATTCTTCTGGGATCCCAATTATGCTAATGTTCTTTTGTTTTATGCTATCGCTTATCTCTCAAATTCTGCCCTCATGATCCAGTAGTTGTTTATCTCTCTTTTTCTCAGCTTCTTTATTTTCCATCATTTGGTCTTCTATATCACTGATTCTCTCTTCTGCCTCATTTATCCCGCAGTTAGAGCCTCCATTTTTGATTTCACCTCATTAATAGCCTTTTTGATTTTGACTTGGTTAGATTTTAGTTGTTTTATTTCTCCAGAAAGGGTTTCTCTAATAACTTCCATGCTTTTTTCAAGCCCAGCTAGTATCTTTAAAATCATCATTCTGAACTCTAGTTCTGACATCGTAGGAATTTCCATATTGATTAGGTCCCTGGCAGTCTGGAGTGCCTCTTGTATTTTTTGTTGAAGTGATTTTTTCCGTCTTGTCATTTTGTCAAGAAGAAAATAGATGAATGAGAGAACAAAATGCTAACAGGGTGACAATGTCCCCAGAAAATATACTCTAAACAAATCAGAAAAGACCAGAAACTGGGGGAAAAGAAATGGAAAGAAAGAAAAAGAAAAAGAGCAAAAAAAAGAAAAAGAACAAGATAAAAGCAAACAAAAACAGAACAAAACAAATAAAACAGAATATGATCAAATATGATCAGGCTGGTGCATAGATCAGTGCTACATACTAGATTTTGGGTTTATTTTGGTCTGTTATAGAAGAAAGTGCCTCCCAAAATTTTAAAGAAAGAAAAACATATATGTACAAAAATAAGGGTTAATACGATGAAGGGATGGAATATGTCTGTAAAGATGAAAATTATAAAAGATTTTATAGAAGGAATTGATAAGAAGTTGGTTGAAAAAAGAAAGAAAAGGATTTAAAAAAAAAAAGACAAAAGAAGGGAGAGAATGTGATCAGGCCGGAGACTAGGACAAAGCCATACACTAGAGATTTAGGGTATATTTTGATCTGTTAGAAGAAACTGCATCTCAAAATTTTAATGAGAGAACCATATGTATGCCAAAAATAAGGGTAACTACTATGAGGGGATAGAATATGACTCTAAAAATGAAAAATAAAAAGTGTTTTTTAAAAAAGGGATTGATAAGGGGCACCTGGGTGGCTCAGTTGGTTAAGTGACTGCCTTCAGCTCAGTTCATGATCCTGGAGTCCCTGGATCGAGTCCCGCATCGGGCTTCCTGCTCGGCAGGGAGTCTGCTTCTCCCTCTGACCCTTCTGACACTCCCCCCTCTCATGCTGTCTCCCTCTCAGTCTCTCTCTCTCAAATAAATAAATAAAATCTTAAAAAAAAAAAGGTATTGATAAGATGTTGGTTGAAAAAGGGAAAAAGTAAATTTCCAGAAAAAAAAGTTAAAAAAAAATTAACTTTGAAAGCCTAAAGAATCATGATAAAAAGGCCATGATTTCTATGTGCAGTATTCCCCTAGGGCTGGGGTTCTGCCATTCTCATTGATTGGTAAACTTGGTCTTGGCTGGCTGTTCTTGCTGATCTTCTGGAGGAGGGGCTTGTTGCCGTGGTTCCCACATGTCTTTGCCGGAGGCGGAATTGTCCTGCCCTCGCCATTCTGGGCTAAGTAATCTGCTCTGGTTTGCTCTTGGGAGCTTTTGTTCCCTGCAAGCTTTCCATGCAGCTTTGGAGGATGAGAGTGAAAATGGCGGCCTGCCAATCTCCGCCCTGGAGGAGCTGAGAAGTCAGGGCCCCATTCCTCAGTGCACCCCCAGAGAAAAGCAGTCACTCACTCCCATCTCCCCAGTCTCTGGCCACACTCCGTGCTCACCTGGCCTGTGACCAAGCGTTTCTATCTCTGGCACATGACCCCGTGTGGAGTCTCTAAACCCAGCAGATCCCTGCAGTGTGCTCCCGCACCACTCCTCCCAGGGGAGGAAGGGGAGTCTCCCCAGATCTGCCGCTTGTTGTGTCCCTGTTGGAGGTGCAGTGGCCTGACTGTGCTGTGGATCACAGTTTATGGCAACCCCAAGCTGAGAGCCCACTCCTCGGCTCCGTCTCTGCAGCTGGCTTCCCTGCTCTGATACCTGGGAGCTCTGCTGCACTCAGGCACCCCCAGTCATTCTGTGACCCTGAGGGTCCTGAGACCACACTGTCCCACGAGGGTTCCACCCCCCGCTTAGCCACTGGAGCGACTTCCCTCAGCAGAGCCAACTTCTAAAAGTTCCAATTTTGTGCTCCGCTGCTCTGTCACTTGCCAGAAGTGGCTGACTGGGGCCCCCTCCCCCTGCCATCTATCCTCCTGAATATCGCCTCGGATTCACTTCTCTGCACATCCTACCTTCCAGAAAGTGGTTGCTTTTCTGTTCAGAGAGTTGTTGCTATTCTTTTCTTCGATCTCCTGTTGAGTTCATAGGTGTTCAGAATGATTTGATCCCTATCCAGCTGAATTCCTGGGACCAGAGGAAATCCAGGTCTCCTACTCCTCCGCCATCTTGCTCCTCTCATTTATTTTCTATCTAAATCCTTCTCCAGGTATGTGCTTTGCAAATATTCACACCTAGTCTGTAGCTGGTCTTTTCATCCTCTTAATGGCATTGTTCACAGTGGAAAAGTTTTAATTTTGATGAAGTACATTTGATATGAACAAAGACATCTCTATTTATTTGATTTTGTTTGTTTTTTCATAAGCATTTTATAGTTTTCAGGATACAAATCCTGCCTGCGTTTTGATAGATTTACACCTAAATATTTCCTTCTTTTTCTAATCAACTATAAATTATATTTTTAATTTTAGTTTCAATATGTTAATTGCAAGTTTAAAAAAATAGTTAAATTTTATAAAGTTTTAAGTTCCAGTTAGTTATTAGTTTCAGGTGTACAATTTAGTGATTCAACACTTCCATACATCACCCAGTGCTCACCTGGACAAGTACACTCCTTAATCCCCATCACCTATTTGACCCATCCCCCACTCACCTCTCCTCTGGAAACCATCAGTGTGTTTTCTATAGTGAGTTTGTTTCTTCATTTGCCTCTCTCTTTTTTCTGCTTTGCTTCTTTGTTTTGTTTCTTAAATTCCACATGAGTGAAGTCATATGATATTTGTATTTATCTGAATTATTCCCCATTGTATGGAACCACAAAAGGCCTTGAATAGCCAAAGCAATCTTGAAAAAAAAAAAAAAAAAAACAGCTGGAAGCATCACAATTCCAGACTTCAAGTAGTATTACAAAGCTGTAGTCATCAAAACAGCATGGTAGTGGCACAAAAAATAGACACATAGGTCAATAGAACAGAATAGAAAACCCAGAAATAAACTCACAAGTATGTGGTCAATTAATCTTCAACAAAACAGGAAACAATATACAGTGGGAACAAGATAGTCTCTTTAACAAATGGTACTGAGAAAACTGGACAACAACATGTGGAAGAATTATGTGTAAGAATGTGTAAGAACTTTCTTACACACAGATAAAAGTAAATTCAAAATTGATGAAAGACCTAAATGTAAGACAGGACACCATCAAAATCCTAAGAAGCACAAAGGCAGTAACTTCTTTGACATTGGCCATTGCAATTTCTTTCTAGGTATATTTCCTTAAGCAAGAGAAACAAAAGCAAAAATAAACTGTTTGAACTTCATCAAAATATAGTTAATTTTTATATGTTAATCTTGTGTTCTACAAACTTTTTGAGCTCATTTATTAGTTTCAGTTTTGTTTGTAGAATCATTGGGATTTTCTGCATGGACTGGCTTGTCTGCAAATAGAAACAGTTTAATTTTTTTTCCAAACTATATGTCTTTCATTTCCTTTTCCTGTTTTGTGCTGTTTGGAACTCCCAATACTGTGTTGAATTACAATAGTGAGAGAAGGGATCCTTGTCTTTTTCTCAATTTAAGGAGGAAAGCACATTCAGTCTTTCACCACTAAATATGATATAAATTGTAGTTTTTCTACAGATGATCTTCATTAAGTTGAGGCTGTTTCCCCTCTACTTCTAGTTTGCTGAGAATTTAAAAATCATAAATGGTTGTTAGATTTTGTAAAATATTCTCTTATTCACCAAATGATATTATTAAATACTTTCTCTTCAGCTTGCTGACATAGGGGATTGCACTGCTTGATTTTTGAATGCTTGAACCAGCTTCATATACTTGGAATAAAACCCAGCTGGTCACATGTATTATATTTCTCACACGTGTTGATTTGGTTTTCTAATATTTTGTTGAGGAATTTTGCACATGAGTTCAAGAGAAATATTGGTGCATATTTTTATTTTTTTGTACTGTCTGTCTGGTTTTGCTACCAGTAAAGTATTGTTTCAATAAAATAAGTTGGGGAGTGATACCTCTTATTCTTTTCAAGAAAAGATTTACCTTAAAATTAGTGTTAATAGTTTAAATGTTTGGTATACTTGGCCTTAAAAACCATAAAGGTCAAGAGGTTTTTTTTTTTCTCCCTAGAAAAATATTTTCCTTATAAATTCAATTTTATTGATAATTTAAAAGCTATACAAATTATTTATTTCATTTTGGGTGAGTTGTGATAGTTTGAGTTAGATTTTGAAGAATTGGTCCATTTCACCTAAATTGTCAAATTTATGTGTATAGAATTCTTCATGGTATTCCATGATTATCATTTTGAAGTCTTCAGAATCTTTAGAAATGCCACCAGTTTCATTCCTGATATTGGTGATAAGTGTGGTTTTTCTTTTTATTGTTATGCTTGCTAGCAGTTGTCAATTTTATTGATCTTTTTAAAGAACTAAACTTTATTCCGTTGATTCTCTCTATTGTTTGTCTGCTTTAATTTTAATTGATGTGCTCTTATCTTTATCATTTCCTTTTTTCTCCTTGTTTTAGGCTTACTTTGCTCTTTTTTTTTTTCTAGTGTCTAAAGAGACCAGCTCCTTGTTATTAACCTATGTATGATTTTCCAGGCCAACCACAGGCAGTTAAAAAGGCTTTACCTGCTCTCCCCACAGCAGACTTGGTGCATAGCCAGTGCAGTGTAGTCCCTAAAAGGAGTTGAATTCAGGACTCAGGGCCCCTAGCTGGCTGTGTTCTTACACACAGCTGTATTCTTAGGCTGCAGGCACCTCCACTCAGAGGCCTCTTGATCTGGGGCCTTCAGCCAATGCCTCCCTCAAGTGCCACTTCTGAGCCCTCCTTATCATGGGAAGCAGAGAAAAAAATTTTGAAGAAACTTTTTCTCCACTCTGGCTCAGTCCTTTCCACTCCTAAGTGTCCCTTCAATCTTCCCTAGGCCCTCTGGTTTTGTAAAATGCAGAAGCCTTTTGTTCAGGTCTCCCTTAGCAGTGAGACAATCCCAACATCTGGTCTCCCTGATCCCTCATTGGTGCTGTCCCATGGTGGAAAATGAAGCAGGGAGTAGCCAGTGCTTTCTCTAGCTTAACCTCTTGCTTATACTATTGTAGTAAGTGTTTAAAAACTTGACTATTATTTAATTTTAATTTCTTATATTAACTGATTTCTTTGATATCTGCTGGCTTGGCTCTCTCCAGCTCAGCTGAGCTCCTGACAAATTAGCACATAGTAAAACACCTGAAGATCTCATGAATCACCTTTCAATTTTCGATTTTATTTTATTTTATTTTATTTTATTTTATTTTATTTTATTTTATTTTATTTTATTTTATT
>NC_058405.1:82526606-82575747 GCF_002201575.2 Neomonachus schauinslandi
TTTTATTTTATTTTATTTTATTTTATTTTATTTTATTTTATTTTATTATGTTATGTTAGTCACCATACAGTACATCATTAGTTTTCGATGTAGGGTTCCATGATTCATTGTTTGCACACAACACCCAGTGCTCCATGTTATACATGCCCTCCTTAATACCCATCACCAGGCTAACCCATCCCCCCACACCCCTCCCCTCTAAAACCCTCAGTTTGTTTCTCAGAGTCCATAGTCTCATGGTTCATCTCCCCCTCTGATTTCTCCCACTTCATTTTTCCCTTCCTTCTCCTAATGTCCTCCATGCTATTCCTTATGTTCTACAAATGAGTGAAACCATATGATAATTGACTTTCTCTGCTTGACTTATTTCACTTAGCATAATCTCTTCCAGTCCCATCCATGTTGATGTAAAAGTTGGGGATTCATCCTTTCTGATGGCTGAGTAATATTCCATTGTATATATGGACCACATCTTCTTTATCCATTCATCTGTTGAAGGGCATCTTGGCTCTTTCCACAGTTTGGCTATTGCGGACATTGCTGCTATGAACATTGGGATGCCTATGGCCCTTCTTTTCACTACATCTGTGTCTTTGGGGTAAATAGCCAGTAGTGCAATTGCTGGGTCATAGCATAGCCCTATTACTAGCAGAGAACATGGGACGTTCCAAATGGGTGCTTAGCAGATCATTTGCAAGAGTATGAAGGTCCTTCAAGGCATTTTTCCCATAGGTCATGGAAGGTGCTAGAGGATCCCATGTGGCACTTTGTTAGTCATGCCAATGGGTCTTGGGGAGTGCTGGAAGAAGCCACTGGGTATTTTAGGAAGATGCTAAGGGACTGTTCATGTAAGTTATTTGGTTTTGGGGGGAATTTTGGTACTTCTCTTTAGCCTCCAGCTCCCTGGCTAAGCTCCCCCAGTGGGCTGGTTTAGAGATACCACAGAGGAGTTCAGAGAAAACTGGGAAGCAGCTCTCTAGCCAGTGCTTGCAGTACTCTGATGACAGGACCAGAGATAGTTGGTGGGCTTCCATAGGTTTAGAAACTAAGCAGGTCTCTGGCACTAATCAGCTCCCTGAAAGACAGCAAATTGTGAAGTTTCAGAAGGAAAAATGTGGGGTCCTTTGAGATCACTTTGTCCAGTGACCCTGAGGAGATCTTTGAGAATTAATTAAATGCCCTTCAGAGGTAATTAGTAAAGGAGAGTGGCATGGCGTGGCAGATGCGTTACTAAAAACCCCTCCTTCAGATTGCCCTGACAACAGTCACTCTCAGGAAAACAGAAAACCCAGGCTGCTGCAATAGCCTTCTGAGTGGAGAAACCTAGGCTTTGCTTGAATGAACCTATCCTGTGCCATCCCTTGGAGTCCTGGCTGGGAAACAGCTATCTATCCAGCTTGGTGCTCTTCTTTGCTCTCTATTCCCACCCCTACCTCAGAAAACTCATGATCAAATCCTGACAGGTGACACTACAGAAGTTTATACTTTGGCAGATCCTATGATTGATAAAGGACTGTGTCCTCTGCCTCTCCCTGTGGGTCTGAAGATAGGTGGGAAGGACTCATTTTCTTTTGCTCAGACCTCTCAGTGTTCAGAAATAAATAACACTAGTGATTGGTAAGTGGATGTCCTTCTGCCCCCAGGAGAGACCATAGGTCTTATGCCAAGGTTAGAAGTCCTTGGGGAGATGGGAAATTTGCATTTCTTGGACCCTTTAGATGCTGGTGCACAGGAAGCACAAACCCCCTGCACCAAAGTGAGGGGAAAACAGGTCTCCGGTTTTGGGTCTGAGGTCACCAACACCAGAATCTTTGACCTAGCCTGATTATGAGTAGGTCCTTTTGGGTCTATAAACCTCTGTTATGGCCCCTGCTATTGATTTATTGGTATTGATATATTGTCTATGTGCCCCTGTCAGACTTTACTCTCAACCATTAACAGGAATTGCTACAGTTATAAACCTGACTCATGGGCTACAGCTAATGTCCTGGCCATTTGATCAAGCTACGGGCAAGACTTAGGCTGGCATATTAAAAAAATATATATATATTCAGCACTATAAGTATCTCTCTTAGCACTGCTCTATCTGTGATCTTCAAATTTTTATATGTTGTCTTTTTGTTTTAATTCAGCTCAATGTATTTTTTATTTCTCTTGATTCTCTATGAGCCATGAATTATCTAAAAGTGTGGTTTTTAATTTCTAATTATTTGGAGATTTTTCTGTTATTGTTCTATCATTGATTTCTAGATTTATGGTCAGAAAACTCTCTATGATTTCAATTTTTTTGATTTATTGAGTTTTGTTTTATGGCCAAAGATATAGTACATATTTATCAAATGTTCAGTTTATTATTTAAAAGAGTTTATTCTGCCTTTGGGGGTATCTTGTTCAATAAATGTTGATTAGTTCATTTTGGTTGATGGTGTTACTGAGTTCATTTATTTACTTGTAGATTTTCTCTCAATTGTTTAGAGGGAGATGTTGAAGTCTCAGGTTGTAATTGTGAATTTGCCTATTTCTTTTACTTCTAAGTATTTTTCTTTGCATAATTTTCATCTTCATTGTTTGGTGTGTCTGCTTTGGGTTTACCATGTCTTAGTGGGTTGATCTTCATCATTAGGTAATGCCACTTTCTGTGCATTTTTTTCTCTGAAATCAAATTTATATATTAATATTATCTCTCCTACTATGATTGATGTTTGTATGGTAACTTTTTCATCCTTTCAACCTATGGATATCACTATATTTGAAGTGAGTGTCTTGTAGACAACATACAAATAAGTCATATTTTTGTTCTTGACAATTTCTGTCTTTTAATGACTATATGAAGGCCATTTATATTTAAGGTAATTATTACCATTTTAAGGCATACATCTATCATTTCATTTGTTCTTCTGTTTGTTCTTAATGTTTTTTGTTCTATTTATTTTATTGCCATCTTGTAGTTTATTTAAATATTTTTAAAAATACAATTTTCATTTATGTATAGTGGTTTTTTTAAGTGGTTTAAGTGTGTCTCCTTACAATTTTTTTTAAAGATATTATTTATTTATTTGACAGAGAGACAGCAAGAGAGGGAACACAAGCAGGGGGAGTGGGAGAGGGAGAAGCAGGCTTCCCACTGAGCAGGGAGCCTGATGTGGGACTCGATCCCAGGACCCTGGGATCATGACCTGAGCTGAAGGCAGAGGCTTAATGACTGAGCCACCCAGGTGCCCCACAAATTTCTTTTATAAATGTATGTATATTGGTATTGTATTATATATACATAACTTGTCAGAGTCTGCTAGTATTGACATTTTTCCAGCTCAAATGGATTACAGGAAATTTATGTTCCTTTAAACCTCCCCCATTATAATATAATCATATAAAATATTCCCTGTACATATAGTGAGAACCCCATCCGACAATGTAAAAATTTTTCTTCAAACATCTAACACAATTTATAAAACTCAAGAAGAAAATTCAAAAAGGAAAAAAGAAAGTCTATTGTATTCATCTCTGTCTTTTCTCTTACTGTCTTCCTTTTCTGATATTCTCAAATTCCTGTTTTTATCACTTCCTTTCTGTTTAGAGATCTTTCTTTAGCCATTCTTTTACAGTAGATCTTCTCATGAAAGATTCTCTTAGTTTCCTTTCATCTCATGATGTCTTGATTTCCGTTTCATTCCTGAAGCATATTTTTACTGAATCCAGAAATCTGGAATGACAGTTTTCTTTTCTTTTTAAGATTTTTTTTTTATTTGAGAGAGAGAGAGTGAGAGAGAGAGAGAGCACAAGTAGGGGGAGGGGCAGAGGCAGAAGGAGAAGCAGACTCCCCGCTGAGCAGGGAGTCCAATGCGGGTCTTGATCCCAGGACTTTAGGATCCTGACCTGAGCTGGAGACAGATGCTAAACCGATAGAGCCACCCAGGCACCTCAGCAGTTTTCTTTTAGTACTTGAAAAATGTGCCATTTCTGTGTTCCTAATGAGAAATGTACTGTCATTTGAATTGGTTTTTCTTTCCAGGTAACTTTTATGTTTTCTTTCGCTGCTTTCAAGACGTTTTCTTGTCTTCAGTTTTCAGATGTTTTAATAGGATGTGTCTTAGTGGAGATTTCTTTTGGTTTATACTGTTTGAAGTATGTTCAGGTTCTTGAATCTGTAGACTTATATTTTGGTCAAATTTAGGACATCTTTAGCCATTATTTATTCAAATACCTTTAAGCCCCACTCTCTTTCTTCTTTCTTCCTGGGACTCTAATGATTAAAAAAAAAAAGTAATTGTTATAGCCTTACAGGCCCCAGAAGTTCTGTTCATTTTGCACAGGCTATTTTTAAGTGATTGTTTAGACTGGGTAATTTCTATTGTTCTATCTCTAAGTTTCTCTTGTATTTTCCTTTCTGCTGCTGTGCCCTCCTTTGAGGTTTTATTTCAGTTACAGCATATTTCAATTCTATAGATTGAATTTGGTTCTCCTTCATATCTTCTGTTTATTTGCTGAGATTTTCTCTTTTATTTATGAGGATTTCTGCTTTTTTATTTATTCCAAGTATGTTCTCAATTGCTAACAAACATTTTTTCCTAATGACTACTTTAATTTTTGTCAGATAATTCTAACAGCTGTGCTCTCTTAATGTTGGCATCTGTTGATTCAGTTTGAGATCTTGTTTCTTGGTATGATGAGTGATTTTCAACTATAATCTGTGCATTTTGGATGTATAAGTTGTCTATGGATATTATTTAAATCTTGTTTTAGCAGACCTCCTGTGACACAACTCTTTCAGGTGAAGGGGTTGCTTCCTTGTTACAGCCATATAGGATGGAAGTTCCAGTTCTCTGTTCGGTTTCCATTGGTACCACCCCCTGCTACTCTTTGGATGCTGATGTATCTAACAGTTGTCCTTCTACTCTATACTTTTCAGAGTATTCTTAATGTTTGTTTTATATAAACTCTAGGTTTTTTTGGTTGTATTTGAAAATATAAGGATAAGTACATGTACTTTATCTTTCTAATACTTAGATCCAATAATTTGTTTATAATTTAAATGCTTTGAATTTCATTATCAGGTAATAATATCAATGGCTCATATCTTCTTGGTGACACTTGGCCCTAAACACATTGTCTAAGTTCTGCCTTTTTGTTTCTATCTGTCGATAATTGTATGTCCCTTTCTTGCAAACTTTCTTGTATCCTTTTCCTTTGTTCTGCTCTTACTGTATTTTTTTGCAAACAAATATAAGTTTCTATGTCTTTATAAAGGCAATTCAATTAGTCAGCTTTATTTTTATAATTTATATGATTCAATGTATCCCCTCTACCTTATTTCATAGCTGCCATATGTAATAATTTCAGTTTGTTTTTCTTACTTTTTCAGCTTCCTTTTGTTAAACTGACCTTTTTTTTTTAAGATTTTATTTATTCATTTGAGACACAGAGATACAGAGAGAGAGAGAGAGAGCATGAGCAGGGAGAGAGGCAGAAGGAGAGGGAGAAACAGGCTCCCCACTGAGCCAGGAGCCTGATGCGGGGCTCGATCCCAGGACCCTGGGATCATGACCTGAGCCGAAGGCAGACGCTTAACCATCTGAGCCACCAGGTGCCCCCTTTATTTTTTTCCAAAGATTTTATTTATTTATTTGATAGAGAGAGAGAGAGCACAAGCAGGGGGAGGGAGTGGCAGGCCGAGGGAGAGGGAGAAGCAGGCTCCCTGCAGAGCAGGGAGAGCCCAATGTGAGACTCAATCCCAGGACCCCAAGATCATGACCTGAGCTGAAGGCAGTCGCTTAACCAACTGAGCCACTCAGGCACCCTAAATTGACCTTTTTAAAAAAAAAGAATTCTTGCTTGCTCTCTTGTAATTTGGCAGTGTTCCTAATCTTATTTTACTAGTGTTTTTCTTATTGCTTTGTTTTAAAGATTAATGACTTTATCATTTGGGTGAAAACTCCAACAACATGGAAAAGTGAAAAGACAACTAAAAATATGAACCCAGGTGCCACCAGTCAACATTAGTTTTACTTAATGTTTATTTAAACATTATTCCAGATATTACCCAATGAAATTAGCTGAAATATATGTAAATATACATAATATTGTATATAATATATAAATACTAATAATATATATCACATAATAATGATATATAATATATTATATATATATTGATATATAAATGGACTCATACTGAAAATAGTGTTGAATCAAACATTAAGTGGGAGATATTGTTGATCATGGCCTTCACCACAGGAGATATGATATTCTAAGACATTCTTCTTAAGTTAAAGAGAGGAAAAACTAATGGGGGGGGGAGAAACTGGTTATTTATTGCCACTCTGTAATTTGAAAGGGATTTCATCTTTATACCAGTCTATGCTTGCTCTCCAATCAGTGATGAAGACAACAGCTTATCCACACTTGTTCCTTTTCCTCTCAACACTTCTGGTGGGTCTCTGGAGGTCCCAGCCTCCCTTTTCCTTTCAACCACAGCAGTATCTTAGAACAAGATGGGAGTGGGATCCCTCTTGCCTCATTTTTATGCCCTTCCCCAGTGTGTGAGGAAGAGCAGTGTGGGGGGCCCTGCCCTGGTAAAGAAAGTCAGAAGTGCATCCTCTGTGATCTTTCCAATGTGCCAATGCTTCAATTTAATGCCTGCTCCATCATCAGCTGTGCTAGTTGTTTCAGGAATCTAAACTCTCTGGATAGCCATCTTACTTCCCAGGCATTTCCAGGTATAATGGTGCTTGCAAAAGGAATTTGAAAAGAGCAGTTTGATGCACATATTTAAGATGATCACTCTTTTCAATATTTCTCTATACTTCTTTCTATTTTTAAATAATAGGAAACTCTTAAATAATAGGCAGCTCTGGCTTTCCCTCCTTCCCAGGATCCCTATAATAACACTACTCTGATCTGTCTGCTCTCTTTCTCTTTCACTTTTAATCATTAAATAATAAGGTACTTTCAAACTTTAGCCTTTTCTTTTTTTCCCTCAGCCTACAGTCCCTCAGTACCTCCTTTTTGCAGCAGCCTTGGGACCTTCAGCACACAGCTCCTGTCACCCATGCTTTTGTAAGACAGAAGTCTTTTTTATTTATTTATTTATTTATTATTTTTTGAGAGAAATCCTTTTGTATTTCATCCTGATAATGATAGTGTGTGCCTTTTTGGCACCTTTGAGCACAAGAGTTCTCAAATTTTAGTCATTCTTTCTAGGAGAATCATTAGTGAGGCTGAGGCTTCAATTTGGTGAAGGCGAATGTGTAGGCAATGAGCTTAAATCATTTGCTCAGGGTCATATCCTGACTCAAGGGCAGAAACGGAGATAGATATAAGCAAGTTTTTAAAGTTTCTAAGTCTTCAGGAATACAACCCCTCTGACTGAGAATATTGTTGAGAATGTATTACACTGTTGATCTTTGCTATTTTCTCTCCACTTCTAACCATTTTAGGACACTTCCTAGGAACCTACCCTCTAGCTTCCTGTTTATTCACAGCCTCCATTCTGAAACCATATTCAAGAATATTAACCTGGTTCTAAGTTTTCTCAGCTTTTTCACATCTTCACTCCTACCACAGATTGTTATATAAACACAAGTCTTCATTTTTCCAGGATAAGTGCCCAACTGTGGATTTGCTGTGTTATATGATAGTTGCAACATTGAGTTGTTTATAGGAAACTCCCAAACATTTTTAAGTTACTGCATCATTTTATATTCCTACCAACACTATGTGAGTGATCCAGTTTCTCTTCATTCTTGCCAATATTTGGTGTTGTCACCATATATTTTTAAACATTCTGATAAGTGTGTAATGATATTCCATTGTGGTTTTAATTTTTATTTTCCCAATGCCTAATGATGGTGGATATCTTTTCATTTGTTTATTTTCCATCTGTATATATATCCTCTGTGATAAAATATCTCTTCATGGTTTTTTTTACCCATCTTTACAAAGATTATTGGATTGGATTGGATTATTTCTTTAAACTTGAGTTTGGTGGGGAGATATACATAGATATAGAGATATAAATACAGATAGATATATCTCTATATAATATATTGTTATATCTGTATATAATATACCAATACATTAAAATTTTATATTTAAGTATGTGGATACATTTAATTAAATTTCCTATAAGGTGTGAAGTTTAGGTTGAGATTCATTTTTCTTTGCTTATAATGCCCTGTTGCATTGACTACATTGGTTGAAAAGGCTATTTTTTCTCTATTGAATTTCTTTTTCATCTATGTATCAATGGAAAAAAAAAATGAACCTGAACAGCATGGCTAATCAGCATTATATAACTGACGTTTATAAAATATTCCATATGGCATCATACACATTCTTCTAAAATTGACATGAAACATCCACTAAGATATACCCCACTCAAACCATATAAAAGTAGTATTAAAAAAACCTATTTTAAAAAGTAGAAAGCAAAGTATGTACTCAGATCACAATGGAATTAAGCTAGAAATCAATAACTATAAATTAAAAATGGTGCAAATATTTGGAAACTAAGCAGTAGGCTTCTAAATCACATGTGGATCAAATAATAATCTCTGTGCCTATCCCTCTGCAATATCACATAGTCTTGACACTGTGTGTCACACTATATAAGAAGTTTTGACAACAGGTAGATTGATTCTTTCCACTCTGCTTTTATTTTTCAAAATTCTTTTAGCTATTTTCATTCTTTTATCTTTCAATATAAATTCTATAATAATCTTGTCTGTATCTAAAAAAAAATCTTGGTTTTGATAAGAAATTGTTTTTAACTTGTGTATCTATCTGGGGAGAATTGGTATCTTTTACATTAAGTCTTCTAATTCATGATCATGGTATGGCTCTCCATTTATTTAGATTCCTGTTGGTTCATTTCATCAACACTTTACAGTTTTCAGGATACAAATCCTGTACATGTTTTGTTAAATTTATACCTAAACATTTCACAATTTTTTTTGTTAAAAATTTTATTTATTTACTTGAGATGGACAGAAAGAGCAAGAGAGAGAGCACAAGCTGGGGAGAAGGGGCAGAGGGAGAGGGAGAAGTAGGCTCCCCACTGAGCAGGGAACCCAATGCAGGGCTGGATCCCAGAACACCAGGATCATCATCTGAGCTGAAGGCAGACATTTAACTGACTGAGCCATCAATGTGCCCCAACATTTCACATTTTAAAGTGACTGTAAGTGATATTTTATTTTTAATTTTAGTCTCTATGTGTTCATTGTTAATATGTGTGTGTATATATATGATTATTTTTTCTGTTATCTAGTAAACTGCAACTTCACTGAAATTACTTATTCTAAAGTAATTTTTTCAGATTCCTTGTGATTTTTTACATAAACAATCATGACAATTGCAAGTCGGGATAATTTTCTTTATGTCTTTGCAATCTGGTCGTCTTTTACTTTCATTTATTGCTTTATTGCACTCACTAAAACATGAAGCACTATGTTAAATAAGAGTGATAAGAGTGGTCATCCTTGCCCTGTTCCTGATCCAATGGGAAAAACTTTCAGTCTCTCACCATTAAGTATGATGTTAGCTATAGATTGCAGATGCTGTTGATCAGTTAAGGAAGTTTCCTTCTATTCCTATTTTCTGAGAATTTTTATCATCAGTCATTGTTGAATTTTTCTAAATGCTTTTTCTGCATCAATTAATGTAATATGATTTTTCTCCTTTAGCATGTTAATATATGGATTACATTGATTAATTGTCAAATACTGTATGCCTCACATCTCTGGAATAAACCACACTTCTCACAGTGTGTAAATTTTTTATTTATTGCTGATTCCTACATTTTGTGAAGAATTTTTGCATCTATATTGGTGAGTGATATCGTTTTTCTCCTATATGTTGTCTTTTCTCTCTTATCAATTTAAAGATTTTCTTTCTTGCTTTTCATTGAACTTTTACTATGATCTATCTTGGTGTGGATTTCCTGTTTAATTCTATTTGGAGTCAGTCAGCCTCATGAATCTATAGGTTTATGTCTCTCTTTCCAAATTTGGGAGGTTTTCATCAATATTTAAAGTATATTTTCCAACCTCACCCTCTTCCCCTCTCCTTCTGCAACTCCTATGAAATGATTAGATGTTTTGTTATACTCCTATAAGTTCCTTAGGACCTTAATTTTTTCAGCCTGTTTTCTCTCTGTTCAGACTGTACTGTTCTATTTTCTAATTGACTAACTCTTTTTTAGTTTTTAATTTTATTTTATTATGTTATGTTTGTCACCATATAATACATCATTAGTTTTTCATGTAGTGATCCACGGTTCATTGGGTTTTTTATTGTTATGTTAATCACCATACATTACATCATTAGTTTTTGATGTAGTGTTCCATGATTCATTGTTTGTGTATAACACCCAGTGCTCCATGCAGAATGTGCCCTCCTTAATACCCATAACCAGGCTAACCAATCCCCCATACCCTTGCCCTCTAAAACCCTCAGTTTGTTTCTCAGAGTCCATAGTCTCTCATAGTTCATCTCTCCCTCCAATTTCCCCCCTTCATTTTTCCCTTTCTTCTCCTAATGTCCTCCAATGCTATTCTTTATGTCCCACAAATAAGTGAAACCATATGATAATTGACTTTCTCTACTTGGCTTATTTAACTTAGCGTAATTTCCTCCAGTCCCATCCATGTTGATGTAAAAGTTGGGTATTCATCCTTTCTGATGGTTGAGTAATATTCCATTGTATATATGGACCACATCTTTATCCATTCATCTGACTAACTTTCTTTTGTCCCTTCCATTCTGCTATTGATTGCATCCATTGAGCTTTTTATTTGGGCTATCATGTTTTTCATTTTACAATTTCCATTTGGTTTTTCTTTATAGTTTTGATATCTTTACTGAAAATTTTTATTTCATTAGCTTCTTTTACCTTTCATTTGTTTCCCAAATGTTTGTGATTTCTGTGACACATTTTTATCATGGTTTCTTTAAAATTCTTTTCAGGTATTTCTAACATCTCTGCTATCTTGATGTTGATATTTATTTATTTATTTTATTTTTTTTAAAGATTTTATTTATTCATTTGAGAGAGAGAATGAGATAGAGAGCATGAGAGGGGGGAGGGTCAGAGAGAGAGGCAGACTCCCTGCTGAGCAGGGACCCCGATGTGGAACTCAATCCCGGGACTCCAGGATCATGACCTGAGCCGAAGGCAGTCACTTAACCAACTGAGCCACCCAGGCGCCCTTGATGTTGATATTTATTGTCTCTTTTCACTTTGAGATCTTCCTGGATCTTGGTATGATGAGTGGTTCTTGATTGAAATTTGAGAATTTTTAGCTATAATTTATGAGACTGTGGGTCTTATATAAGCCTTTTGTTTTAGCTGGCCTCCTCTGATACCACAGTGCTGGGGAAAGAGAGGTATGTCATCTCATTACTGCCAGGTTGGAGTAGAAGTCCAGGTTCCCTACTTGGCCCCAACTGACACCTGAAGTGGGAAGGCTTGTGGTTATAGGTGAAGGAGAATGGGAGTCTGGCCTTCCTATAGGCCTCCAGTGATGTCTCCTTGTCAAGAAGAGGTAAGAATTCCAGTTTACTTCTCCCCATGTTGCCCCCACTGGCACTGGGAAGATGTGTGACCTTGTTACCACCGAGTAGTTGTGAAAGTCTTGACTCTCTCCCCGGCCTCCTCTGACTAACCCAGTGGAGGTGGGGGTGGGGAAGTAAAACATCTTAATGGCTGGGTGCTTCTGAAAGTCCAATCTTCTCCTTGGTCTCCACTGCCACCCATGGCAAGAGGAGAAGGCCCATCACTGCTCAATGGGGCCAGATCCTAACCCCCTACTTGGCCGTGACTGATACTAACATGGCACCAGGAGAGTATAGGTGGCAAGGGTGGACATTTAGAGTCCCCCTTGACATTTGCTGTCCTGAGTTGAGGTGGGCCCCCTTTTTTTCTTCTCTGTTTGGCTTGAGTAGAGTAATTATTATCTGAAAGGTTTCTGTCTTACTAGGCTGACCCCTTTCTTGGTGCTTTGGGTAGAGTGAGCAGGGTTTGTGTGTGTGTGTGTGTATGTATGTTTTTGTTTTGTTTTGTTTTGTTTTAATTTTCATCTCCTTGCATTTCTGGGTTGTTGGCTTCTTCAGCTCCAACTCTGGGATATATAATGCAAAAGGAACCCAGGGAACTTATTACTGTGTTGTTCCCTAGGTCCTGAAAATTCCTAGTTCATTTGATTTATTCTTTTCACCTTTCAAAAATTTCTTATGTTTGTTTTCTATATAAAATGTCCAGGGTTTTTACTTGTACTTAGTGGGAGGGAAACGTGTATATTTTATCTTCTCAACAGCTGATAACCTTTTGATATGGGAGAAGACGAACACTAAAAAGATTGTTGATTTTTTCAGATCCCCAGGTAACTGCAGAAATGAAACTGGAAAGAATTTTTTTCCATTTTCCTTGAAATTCTGTGTTCTTTCCAACACACTATGCTAGTAGTGTGTATTTGAGCTCTGAATAAACCGGCACATTATTGTCTAATCATTTCATGCATTTAACTTTGCTACATTAAAAAAATAGCTAAAAATCCCATCATCTATTTGCTAATCAACAGGTGAATGCATAACCAAGTTCTGAACATTAAAACAATAAAACACTATTCTACAATGAAAATCAATGAATTACTGAGACATGCAGCAACACATGAATCTCAAAAACATTACACTCAGTAAAAGAGTATACACTGTAAAATACAATTTATACAATGCTCTAGAATTGGCAAAACTGAGATATGATTAAAGAAATCAGATTTGTGATTGACTAGTGAGGGAACTGCTTGTAAAAGAGCATGAAAGAATTTTCTGGGTTTATAAAAAATTCCCATACCTTGGTCAGGATGTGGATTAGACAGAAGTATACATTTGTTAAATTCATTATACACTTAAAACCTGCTAATTTTATTGTATGTAAGTCCAACTTCAATAAAATTAACATCTGGCCAAAAAAAAAAAAAATGGTTGGCTACACCACAGATTTTGCTTCTGTAATTTCCAAAGTATGATAACCATACTTAAGTGTAACATAATGAAGTGGAAGTGGATTTTCATCCTTGATGAAGCGTCTAGGAAGGAGAGTAGCCAGAGTGTTGGAGACCATATAATCTATCTCATTGGTGCTTAGCAAATAAATGAATAGTTGGAGGAGAATTCTGTCATGCACTAGAGGACCCCACTCTCCCTATGAATGATTCAGGAGGGTTGGAGCAGACTGTGTCAAAAATAAAGGCAAGGATACATCATTTCCTTATAGTCAAGTATCATGTATCTTCCTCCCCTATAACAGTTTAATAGGACACAAACGAGTCAGATGCAAGATAACCTAGTGTGAAAAGGGCAATATTCTATTTCTTCATAGAAGTCGAAGGTGAGCTGACATAATATCATGAATCAAGCTCTAAATAGGTAAGTGTCCTGTCCCAGATTGCACATCGTTTGGTAGTAGAAACTCTTCATTGAAATGTTTAATTCACAACCCTGGACTCTTCTGCTGAGGGAAATTCGGGAAGGTCTCTTTGTACCAACGGTGCAGGACCATGTACACCTACAGGACAGAAACTGAACTAGAGGTGGCCAAATTGGGGGTGGTAATGGCCTCATTACCATTATCTGTGTGTGTTTCTGAGTACCTGCAGACTGAAACATCATGCTCTGTGTCTAGATTAGATGGCCTACAAACCTCAAGTCAGAATCATAGGTGGGCATTAATTGTTTTATTCATTAATGCATGTCAGATTCTCCACTAGCTTGGGAGGGGAGTGGTAAGAATTAAAGAGCAATTAGCATGTGAAAATTGAATCAACAATGTAGAGGAAAAAAATGCAACAGTGAGAAGTCACCCAGACTTGTCATTAACTGAGTGGAATTCCTCTTCTATGCTGTCTGTGCCAAGGAATTTTATCCCATTGAGCCAAAGCTCACTGATCTATCTAGCAGTATTTTGGATTAAAAATGACCAAACAAACAAAAAACCTTTAACATGGTTGTAGAAAATAATTCTATTCCTACAGCCACTGTTGATAGAGGTACTGCTGCATAATAATGCCATATGGCCATGCTCCAATTTCAAATCACACCCTGAGATTAAGAAATGTCCCAATTATTCATGAAGTAATATCATATCAGAAAAACTAATTTGCAATTTCACGCTTGTCCAACAAGGTCATGCCTTTGCTTTCTGACTCTCCAGGTGCATGCACACTCAGGCACATGAGCACCCACTCACTCAGCTGTAATGACATCACTCCTGGTTGCAGTCTCTGTCCCACAAATGTACAGAAGCCTGGAACTTTGGGTTCCAATTTGCCTCATTCATGCTGACTTCCTCTGGCAAGAGGCTATGACACTGAGCAAACCTTCCAGTGAGCTGATAGGTGAGGCTCACTGTGAGTCTCCTGTCTTTTCTCTCACTCTCTGTCCCTATGCCTGATAGAATCCACTTTCCACTGTGTCTCTGAGGAAGACCAAAAAAGTTGATATTGCTTCCTACCCCTAACAGGATTCTACTGTAGTTACAACATTTGAAAGCCAATGTTTCCAGTGTTTTTTATAATATTTTCCTTCAGTAAACTCCTAGTCATGACATCTTGGCCTTCCTGTTTGGCAGGGCACATGAAGGTGAAGGTGGTTTTTTTGCTGCCATTAAGGGAAAGGGATGGCCACTCCCACTGAGGACAAGAAGACCCCACCTGCCTGGCCCTTTAGGAAAACCCTCTGCAGAGAGTTACTCTGGACTAGTTCTTAAAGTATGAATTGGAAATAGCAAAGATGGAGCATGGAGTCTGTAGGAATAGGGACTTAGAAACTCCCCACCCCCACAGCGTGTCCCTTCCCACCTGAAGGTGTCCAAGACCCAGCTGGCCAGGTAGAGGATGAACCCTTTTGCACTGGCTTACTTTCTTAAGGAGAAAACATTTCTCCTGAGGTCATGAGAAAGCTGTTTCTTACACGGTGGAATGAGTCAGTCAGGAGAAACCATTAGGTAAAGCTAAATGGCATGGGTTAACTGCTCCCCTAACCAGTTAGATTTATTTCTAAAACAAGATTACAAATCTATTCTAATTGAATAGATTTAAGTCTGAAATAGGCTCAAGTTTATCCTTCAGGATAAACAACAGTCTTTGGATGACTCAGATGCCTGGTCTTACCTATTGCATTTACTCACTTCCTTCTGTAGAAAGAAATGAGGTCTTGTTGCACTGTGGATGTTTTGTTCATTTGTTTTGTTTTGTTTTGCATTTCTAGGAGGGAGGGAGTTTGTGGCAATTCCCATTTATCCCATACAATCTCTGGTAGGATGCCAGCTCATATCTCAGCTGTGAAATGATATTTGGTGTATAGTATCCTATATTTAATAAGAGCTCAACATGGATAAACTGAATTTAAGATACCACAAATAACAAAGGAGGACACTCACAGTCTATACAGATTATGTTATTTATTATTGAACCATTTATTTATAAATAAATAATATAATAAATGTTATTATATAATTTACAATCAGATATAATTAAGTTTATGATATAATTTTGAATCCACAAGGATACCATTTAAAAAACAAATGATTTTGAGTTAAAAACCCTCAAATAATAAAATTGATGAATTAAATTACTTCTCTCAGGATTTGAGACAATTATGCTGTCAGTTCTGTTCCATTTTATGTCCATAGTTCAAGACCCCCTCAGTAATTCTCACTGCTCTAATAATCGGCTTCAATTAAAGAAGTTAATAGTAATTAATTGTAATGGGCTAGACATGTGTTCTGTCTGATCTAGGTATTGTAGTGAGCTCTAAGGGCCTGCCAGCTGTGATCGGGAAGCCATGGCTTTAAGGACCACACCTGTTTTGTTTAGTCTCTCTGCTGTACCTTGTGATACATGCCACAGCAATTGCTTCCAGGACAGGATTTATTCAGTCAAATCAATGTTTTTGTGCAATTCTAAGAAAGGAACAAGCAGGAGTCTTGTTGAGCAAAAGCAGACCCAAGAAGAATAAATAGTAGTAATCATAGAACATCATGGATGAGCCAAGTCTTCTTGGCCAATTCCTCAAGCCTCTGAAAAAGAAAGAACAAGACCTAACATTTAATGGAAGCTCAGGAAATATCTGTGGAGTAAATGCATGCTTTTATGACCTTGTTACATCTTATTCATTCATTTCCCTATCTTTGACATTTAGGTTTTAAAGATATGGCTCCTTTACCTGCACCTGTGCTAGGGTTTCTCTAGAATCTATTCCTAGATGAGGAGTTCTAGGCTGAAGATTATGCACATTTTTAACATTAATAGATACAAATTATTCTCCAAAGTTGTGTTCTAATGTTTCTTCATGCTGATAGTATAGGATGGTTCCTTTTTCCTAGAACATTTGCCATTTGACACCTGAAATTAGGATGGTTGGGGAGTAGTTCTATTTAATTCCTTTTAATGTCATTAAAGCAGTATGTCAAAAATAAATAAATAAATAAATAAAGCAGTGTGTCAGACCTGATAACTACCTTCCAAATATCCATTCTTCACTACCCCCTTCTTTTACAAAGGAACTTGTGTGTCATACATTGTCTTTAGCAACATCCTTAGCTTTGAATTTCCAACTTCCCCTATAGCAAGTGAAAGTTCCAACAAATAAAATGTTGGCAGAAATCCCATAGAAGAGCACATATTCATGAATTAAAAGGTTCAGCCTTGTTGGAAAAATGTTTCTCTGCCCATTTGTACCTTTAGAATCTGCCTGAAGAGTATATGAAACTAAGAGACACAGCAGCCACCTTGTGACCATTAGATGACACGTATGAGGATGAAATTTTACCAACTGTAGTGGATTCTGGGTTCTCACATATCTGTCCTCCAGTTATTGAGAATAACAGCTGAAAACACAACTGCCTCTCTTGTAGGAAATTTCCCTTGACCTAAGGGAACAACCCTGCCCATAGTTAACCCACCCAGGGGCAAGGTGATGGCAATGATGGATTGATGTGAAGTTATGGAGGCCCCACTGCTGTATCTACTTTTGGGATGACTCCAAAGGGTATCGCTGTTCCAGAGCTCTAGTAAGATTAACTGAGTCATCAGTTGAAACTGTTTGGTGTTCAGCTTCTCCCTTTGGCCAGACCTGCCTTCCTCATGTTCTTATTGCTGTACCTCCTGAAACGTCTCCCCAGTGAACCCTCTGTAGGCAATGCCTGGTTTCAGGATCTGTTTCCAGTGTACGCAATCAAAAACACTCAGAAAGCACAGCAGAGCATAAATGTTGAAAAAGCCTGATATCACCACTCAGATATTACGTCTGCTCTGAACTCCTTCCATATGTTTTGTATTTTATGACAAATAAAACTCTAAATATTTAAGCTACTATCATTTGAATTTCTTTTCCTTATAACTGGATACAATCTTAATTGATAACTGCAACCTCACATCCTTGGAAAGGGGTCAAGGTCCTGTCAAAAATGAGAGTGTTAGGAGTTATGATGCTTTCTCTTACATTATGGGGGTTATGAAATTAAGGTGAAAATGATTCTATGGTTTTCAGCTTTCTCTCCTTTTCACTTCTCCAAACCTACTTCTATTTTATGCTTTAGTGATATGGAAGTACCTGTCAGATTGTGTTTTCTTCCTCTTTGGCACATGCTGCTATTTCAATCTGAGAAGTTTCCCATGCAGTCAGAAAACACATCATCTTCTACAACCCAGTGCTGGTTCATCACTGTCCTTCCTTGGATGTCCTATGTTTTTACTATCCTTCTGTGGCAGACATGGCTTCTTGCCTGAACAATGCCCATTATCCCCTCTACCTTAATGGGATGGTTTTGAGATATGTCAATGTAGCTAAATTGAAACTACCTTTCCCAAATACTTTTCTGTATAGTTTTGGATAAGGGTTTACCAGAAAATAAAATAATTTGTGTAAGATTTGCATGGCAGAGATGAAGCAGCAGGAATTGTTTATGCTCTGAAGTTCCTGTAGGGTACCAGGTGCTGCTGCCCTCATGTGTGTTGTCTCTGCCTTGTTGGCTCACCTTGTTGGCTCATGGCTCCTGCAGTTCTACCAGATTGCTTCCTTCAGCTGCTCTGAGTCCTGGGAAGAATGAATACATCACTCCTTGGCAAGGGGCACCAACTTTTCCCTCAGGTCACCCATGCCATTAAGGTTGGAGACAGTGAGAGACAGATGTAGGTTTCACTTTATCCGTATAAGTGGCATTTTGTCCTCATGGGCTCCAGCCATGCTTGCAGATTCCAGTTTATCTTTGTAATTCCCTGTAGTGCTTCTATGACTGAATCCTGACTGATACACTTAATAACAAATTCCTGCTTTATTCAGAGTGTCAATATACTCAGCTAAAAAACTACCCCACACTCCACTACAGTATGACTGGCTAATGAAATGTAAATAGATATAACCAGAGAGGGCTTCTGGGAAAGTAGAATGACTGTTTTTTTTTGCTCATTGATCTTCCCTTTCTTCTAACCTATAAGGTTAGAGCTTCAGCAGCCATATTGTGATCTTGAGGGAGGAACATACCAAGATGGTGAAGCAGAAAGAATGAGGGAGCCTGGGTCTTTGGTGACTTCTTAGAGCTTGTATCACAGCCTTGGACAGCCAACTCTGGACTTCTTTATGTGAAAGAAGTAGCCCATAATTTAAAAAAACAAACAAAACAAACAAAAAAACCCTTCTGGAGTTTGGTCTGTGGTCACCAAACACGATTTCTAATTGATTTAGCTTTTCTTCCCTCCCTCCCTCCCTTCCTTCCTTCTTTCCTTCTGGTCTTTCTGAAGTCACTTGTCCTGTAAAGCATATTTGCTTATATATGTATCCCTCTGACTAAGGAGTTGAGCACAGTGGAAATTTCATTCCTCATTGTTAACCTCAGGTCCTGGTATTGCAGCCAGCACATAACAGGCATGCAGTCTTTTAACTGTAATTGAACTGAAGATTGACATGGTCCCTTGAAGAAACTGAAGTCCACTGAAAGAAGGAGCATTTTGCAAATCTCACACTGATGCAGCACATCATGAGTCCTGTTTTTTCCCAACCATTTTCCCTGTACCTATCTATCCTAGAAGTCTAAAGTAATTATATTTTGGGTTTATTCAAACTTTCATTATTCCGTGCCCCATCTATACTCATTCCCTAGTGACTTTTGTAGGTTTTTTTCAAAATGTTGCAATCAAAGATCATGTTCACCTAATTGGGTGCCAGGCTCTTGGGAAGAAAGAGATCTATGAACAATGTGGTAATAACCAGCATTCCACCCTTGCCTTTGCAGAGCTGAGGTGCTGGTGCTTGGCTAAGTAGTGAGGTGCTTTCCAGAGCATTTCTCACTCTTCCCCCTGCTCTACTATCCCAAAATGAACATCCCTTGGAAAGGTCCAGGGACCTTTGCTTAATCCAGATTTCCTGGGGAAAATGTGTTAAGAGAATGAATGACACAGTATTTAGATTGTCAACAATTTCTTATTATTTTTCTTTTTTTTTAAGATTTCATTTATTTATTTGACAGAGAGAGACACAGCGAGAGAGGGAACACAAGCAAGGGGAGTGGGAGAGGGAGAAGCAGGCTTCCTGCCGAGCGGGGAGTTCGATGCAGGGCTCGATCCCAGGAACCTGGGATCATGACCTGAGCCGAAAGCAGACACTTAACAACTGAGCCACCCAGGCACCCCTCTTATTATTTTTCAGCTTGTAAGGACTTTTTCTCCATCCCAGGATTGAATAACAATTTGCCTCTATATCTTCTAGTTTCTAAGTTTCATTTTCTATACTTAACTTGTTATTATACTAAAACTTTATGTTGGTACACATAAAGTGAGAGGTGAGAATTTAACTTTTTTCTCAAAATAATTGATCAAATATTCCTGATTTAATAAGCTTCAATTATACTTCAGAAGTTTTGTGTGTGATTAAAATCATCTTTAAAAAACAAAAAACAAAATAAAATAAAATAAAATCATTTTTATTTTAGTTTTCATTGTACAAGTAACCATTTGAATTGTCAAAGGCTAGAAAACAAAGGTAGGTCAACTTCTTTGATCAATCTCCCTATGCTATGTACATATAGTGTGGGAACAGAATCCTGATGACATTGATTACTAACAATTTTGCAGATACCATTGTGGTTATTTTATATACATATTTAAAAACTTACTATGCTATAATGGTTTATAGTCTCACATTCCCTTTACTCTGTCCCTTTACTAATATTTATGGCATTGATAGTTGTGGGGTTAAGTTTATGTGTCAATTGGCTGGGTTATTGGGCGCCTGAGATCTTGTCAAGCATTATTCTAGGTTTTTCTGTGAGGATACCTTTGGATGAGATTGACATTTAAAACAGTAGACTTTGAGTGAAGTAGATTTCCCTCCTAAATATGTGTGGGCCTCATCCAATTAGTTGAAGGCTTGAATAGAACAAAAAGACCTCCCTTGAGCAAGATAGAATTGTCTGGCAGAACTGACTTTCAATCTTATTTGAAATATTGGTTTATTCTGGTTCTACAATGAACTGCTTTGAGACTGGAACTGTGGCATCAGTTCTCTTGCCATCTCCAGCCTGCTGGCCCACCCTGTAGATTTACGATTTGCCAGCCACCATAACCATATGAGCCAATCCTTAAACATACCTCTCTATGTAAATTTAAAAGATTATATATATATATATATATATATATAATTTTTATATTTATATATGTTATATATTATATATAAATAATATATAACATATAATTTATATTTAAATTATATTTATATATATCTATTTTATATATAAAACATACATATATTTTATATATTTAAAAATATGTTTATATATTATATATAATATATAATATATATTTTAATAATTATATATATATTTCTTGTTTTTTTGTTTTTGTTTTTTATTATGTTATGTTAGTCACCATAGTACATCATTAGTTTTTGATGTAATGTTCCATGATTCATTGTTTCCATATAACACACAGTGTTCCATGCAATATGTGCCCTCCTTAATACCCATCACCAGGCTAACCCAAACCCCCACCACCCTCCTCTCTAAAATCCTCAGTTTATTTCTCAGAGTCCATAGTCTCTCATGGTTCATCTCCCCCTCCGGTTTCCCACCTTCACTTTTCCCTTCCTTCTCCTAACGTCCTCCATGCTATTCCTTATGTTCCACAAATAAATGAAACCATATGATAATTGACTTTCTCTGCTTGACTTATGTCACTTAGCATAATCTCCTCCAGTACCATCCATGTTGATGTAAAAGTTGCGTATTTCTCCTTTCTGATGGCTGAGTAATATTCCATTGTATATATGGACCACATCTTCTTTATCCGTTCGTCTGTTGAAGGGCATCTCAGCTCTTTGCACAGTTTGGCTATTGTGGACATTGCTGCTACAAACATTAGGGTGCATATGGCCCTTCTTTTCACTACATCTGTGTCTTTGGGGTAAATACCCAGTAGTGCAATTGCTGGGTCATAGGATAGCTCTATTTTTAATTTTTTGAAGAACCTCCACACTGTTTTCCAAAGTGGCTGTACCAACTTGTATTCCCACCAACAGTGTAAGAGGGTTCCCCTTTCTCCACAACCTCTCCAACATTTGTTGTTTCTTGCCTTGTCAATTTTTGCCATTCTAACTGGTGTAAGGTGGTATCTCAATGAGGTTTTGATTTGAATTTCTCTGATGGCTAATGATGTTGAAAATTTTTTTCATGTGTCTGTTAGCCATTTGTATGTTTTCTTTTGAGAAGCGTCTGTTCATGTCTTCTGCCCATTTTTTTTTACTTATTTGTTTTTTGGGTGTTGAGCTTGAGAAGTTCTTTATAGATGTTGGATATCATCCCTTTATCTGTACTGTCATTTGCAAATATCTTCTCCCATTCCGTGGGTTGCCTCTTTGTTTTGTTGACTGTTTCCTTAGCTGTGCAGAAGCTTTTTATCTTGATGAAGTCCCACAAGTTCATTTTTGCTTTTGTTTCCCTTGTCTTTGGAGATGTATCTTGAAAGAAGTTGCTGTAGCTGATGTCAAAGAGGTTACTGCCTATGTTCTTCTCTAGGATTTTGATGGATTCCTGTCTCACATTGAGGTCTTTCATCCATTTTGAGTTTATCTTTGTGTATGGTGTTAGAGAAGGGTCGAGTTTCATTCTTGTGCATTTGGCTGTCCAATTTTCCCAGCACCATTTATTGAAGAGACTGTCTTTTTTCCATTGCATGTTTTTTCCTGCTTTGTCAAAGATTATTTGACCATAGAATTGAGGGTCCATTTCTGGGCTCTCTATTCTGTTCCATTGATCTCTGTGTCTGTTTTTGTGCCAGTACCATGCTGTCTTGGTGATCACGGCTTTGTAAGATAGCTTGAAATCAGGCAACGTGATGCCCCCAGCTTTGTTTTTCTTTTTCAGTATTTCCTTGGTGATTCAGGGTCTTTTCTGATTCCATACAAATTTTAGGATGTTTGTTCCAGCACTTTGAAAAATGCCATTGGTATTTTGATCATGATGACATTGAAAGTATAGATTGCTCTGTGCAGCATAGACATTTTAACAATGTTTATTCTTCCGATCCATGAGCACGGAATGTTTTTCCATCTTTTTTTGTCTTCTTCAATTTCTTTCATGAGTGTTCTGTAGTTCCTAGAGTATAGATCCTTTACCTCTTTGGTTAGGCTTATTCCAAGGTATCTTATGGTTTTTGGGCTATTGTAAATGGAATTGATTCTCTAATTTCTCTTTCTACAGTTGCGTTGTTAGTGTATAAGAAAGCAACTGATTTCTGGGCATTGATTTTGTATCCTACCACATTACTGAATTGTCATATGAGTTCTAGTAATTTGGGGGTGGAGTCTTTTGGGTTTTCCACATAAAGTATAATGTCATCTGTGAAGAGAGAGTGTTGGATGGTTCAACATTCACAAATCAATCAATGTGGTAGAACACATTAGTAAGAGGAGAGAGAAGAACCATATGGTCCTCTCAATTGATGCAGAAAAAGTATTTGACAAAATACAGCATCCTTTCCTGATTAAAACTCTTCAGAGTATAGGGATAGAGGGAACATTCCTCAATTTTATAAAATCCATCTATGAAAAACCGACAGCGAATATCATTCTCAATGGGGAAAAGAGCCTTTTGCTTAAGATCAGGAACACGACAATGATGCCCACTCTCACCACTATTGTTCAACATAATACTATGTTGATCAGAAGTCCTAGCAACAACCATCAGACAACAAAAAGAAATAAAAGGTATTCAAATTGCAAAGAATAATTATATATATATTCAAATAATTATATATTTATATAATATATAAATTATATATATATATACACACACAAAATTTCCTCTTGGTTCTCTTTCTCTAGGGAATCCTGACTAATGCAATAGTTTAAAGAATATCTCTGTGAGTTTTAAACTTCCAGGTACCATATTTTTCTTAAGGTGAGATTCATGTAACATAAAATTTACCACTTTACAATTGAACAATTCATTGGCATTTAGTACTGTAACAGTGTTTGCAACCACAATGTTTACAATGTTTACCTACTAATATGAGGTACTAGTCTACAAAATTTTTTGCCTATCATTTTTTTTCAAGCTTTGATATCTTGGTTATTATACTGTGTCATTCAAATGTGGTGGGAGTTTTGAAAGATTTGAGCTCCACAGAATGGTTTGCATATCATAGGATATATCTATTTCTTTTTTGAATCATCAAATAAAAGGCTCTTGAGATTTTTTAAAAGATACTTGTTTAATATGGGATATAAAGGCATTCAATATATTTCTTAATTATTTTAGAAATGTTTTTTTCTTTAAAAACATGTTATTTGAGGTTTTAAGAATTAGTATATTATTATGTACATTAGACTCATAACTTTTTACTGTCTTCTGAAATTTATTTCTGTTGCAGTTAGGAATAAAATCAAAGAAACAGAGTTATATGACTATTCATATAGTAAGACCTTAGCCATTGTTGATGTCTGTTGAGAAGTCTTTACTCTTGTCTGTATGCAGCACTGAAACTGATCAGTTAGGCCAGCAGTTGAGAAGAAAGGATGGCAATGCTCTAGTTCATGGATAAGATGACATAGACCCTGCTTCTCTCCTCTCAAGACAAATACACTGGAAATAATGCAACAGGCAATTATAAAAGGAATCTCAAAGGTGAGAAGAGGAAGGTCAACTGCCAACAATTTAAGGATTTGAAGAATGACATTACAATGAGTCTGGTGGGCTTTAATTTTATCTCTTATATAAGATTGGGTGACAGAGAAATCCTACAACCCAGAATCACCAGCCATGGACAGAAAGAAAAAAAAAAGGAAAGAGAACAAGAAAAGCTTGATTTCTTAGCAAAGGGACCAGCAAATGGAAAACCCAGTGGTGACGTGGTGGGAAAACCCATCCCCAGGAGTAGTGGCAGCTGATATCTCCACAAGAGCATTTCCAGCAGAACCTGGCAGGCCAAGCTTTCCCAGCCTCCAAGCCATGCACTGCAGCTGATCTGATCTGCTCAGAACAAGGGAGGGCCTCGAGAACCTGCATGCTAAACTTAAACAAGGTGACTGCCTGTTAAAAGAGAAGATTTAAACAGGACCCAGAGACTCAAAATATGTAAAATATCCAGATTACAATAAAAAATCACCAATCATACCAAGAACATGAAAATCATGACTTAAATGAAAAAGACAACCAATAGACCCTACATTGAGGTGAACTTGAGAAGAGGTTGGATTTGTTTGACAAAGATATTAGAGCAGCCATCATAAAATCACTTAAACAAGTAGTTATGAATTTTCTTGGAAGAAATTAAATAAATAAAAAAAAGATGAGCTCAGCAAAGACACAGAAATTACGAAAAAGGAGCCAGATAGAAATATAGAACTGAAAAATACAATAACCAAAATAGAGAACTTGCTGGAAGTACTCAGTAGTTGAGTAATATGACAGAATACAGAATTTATGAACTTGAAACAGGTAATAGAATGTACTCAATCTCAACAACAGAGAACCAATAGACTACAAAGAACAACAGCAACACCACCACTACTGAAACAGCCTCAGGCATCTGTGAAACTATAACAAAAGACCTAATATTTGTATCTTAGGGGCCCATAAAGAGTGGAGAAAGAATTAGGTGTTGAAAATATATTTGAAAAACTAATAGTTTAAAACATCCCAAATTTGGTATAAGACACAAACTCAGAGTCAGAAACTTGAGCACACCCCAAATGGGATAAACCCAGAGAAATTCATGCCAACACACATCATATTTAAACTTCTGAAAACTAAAGAAATTATCTTAAAAGCTACCAGAGAGAAACAATGCATTCCCTACAGGGGCAGGCACCCGTTTAAATAATGGCTGACTTCACATCTGATGATAAGGAGGACAGAAGAAAGTGGTATCCCATTTTCATGTACTGAAGGACATGGCTCTTACTTGATAATCTTATATTTTTAAGACTTTTTTGATGAAAAGTTACTTTAGTTATATTCATTCTATCTTATTTAATAGTAAGAGGATCTCTGGACTTCAATTATCTTGTAAATATGGCTTTGACTTTGTATCATGTTTAGTATATAATGATTCCTTTTTTTTTTTTTTACTGTTATTTAAGTAGCCTATGCCTTAAGTTTTTTTTAATTTTTTCTTCGTTTAAAAGTCTTTAAAAATATCCTTAAAGAAGATTTAGTTATTATTTTATAGTTTAATTTTATTTATTGTAGTTTACATTATTTTCAAGTCCATGATCAATTTTCTTAATAATTGGTATATTATTGAAAACTCTTTGTATACTCTATGGGTAAGTAAAATGATTTATTTCTATAGAAAAATGCCTGTTAAATAATCAATATTTGCTTTTTCAACTTATTTGGCCACCCCAAACAAAATGTGTTTCTATATATGATTCTAGTAAATAATGGCTCTCTTTGTTCTAAAGTACCTGGATTATTTGGAGTTGGTCAAATGCTATTATTAAGGAATTATTAAGTGCATTAAGGCTCAATAGGTTTCAGCTCTATGATGTAAAGATATGCTAAAAAGCATATCACTCTTTCCCTTAGTACAAGAAACAAGCTGGACAAACTGCAAATTAATGACTTTTCTTGAGCCAGAGAACTGAGGTCATAGGGCAGATAGTTAACCTGAGATCTACAGAGAAAGATAGTACTCTGCAAGGAGACAAAGCAAGATAATTTTCCTGGAACAGAAACTGTGGAATGCCTCACATGCCAGTAAGTGAAATAAGTGAATCAGAGAACAATAATTATCATATGGTTTCACTCATATGTGGAATATAAGAAACAGCACAGAGGGTCATAGGGGAAGGGAGGGAAAACTGAATGGGAAGTCATTAGAGAGAGGATACAAATCATGAGAGACTCTTAACTATAGGAAACAAACTGAGGGTTGCTGGAGGGCAGATGGATAGAGGATGGGGTAATTGGGTGATGGGCATTAAGGAGGGCACATGATGTGATGAGCAACTGGGTATTATACACAACTGAGGAATTACTGAACTCTACATCTGAAGCTAATAATGTACTATATGTTGGCTAATTGAATTTAAATAAAATAATAAAAATAAAAAAGGAAAATTAAAGTAGAAAACTTTAACCATTTTCTAAAGTCTAATTGTGGGTTAACATGAGTGTGAAAGTCTCTAGGGGCTGAGACCATAGGGATTGTAACATCCTCTTGTGGGCTTTTTCTCCAGGAGCTCCTCAGGCTCCATCTGGCTGTGGTAACTATGAAGACCCCAGAGAAGGTTTCACTTGTGGTCTGGTTGAGGGAGGGTAATAGAAACCACAGAGAAATCTCCCCAAACCCATCACTAAACAAGGAAAGCCTCAGAAACATACACACTCTCTTGTTTACTCTCCACCAGCATGTTAACAAGTGCTAAATTAAAATAAAAGCTAGAAAAACTGAGAGAGGAAGACAGTCTCTGGAGGACAGTATAAAAAGAAGACCCTAAACCAAGAGAGACAAATATAGAGAGACAAGTGATATGGACCTTCAGGGCAATAAGAGTAACAATAAATTTTAAACCCAGGCTCCCAAATGGTTTTAAACTTGAGTAACACACAAACCTATACCAAAGGCCTCACTGAAGAGAATTTGCACTCATCATAAGTATAAAAAATACTTACCTCAAGAAACCAGAAACACAGTAGATCAGATCAATGAAACTAGAAGTTGGTTCTTTGAAAGAATTAATAAGATCAACAAACCACTGGCCAGATTTATCCAAAAGAAAAGAGAAAGGACCCAAATTAATAAAATTATGAATGGAAGGGGAGAGATCACGACTAACTCCAAAGAAATAGAAACAATTATTAGAAATTATTATCAACAGGGGGGCGGAGCAAGATGGTGGAGGAGTAGGAGACCTGGATTTTGTCTGGTCTCAGGAATTCAGCTGGTTAAGGATCAAACCATTCTGAACACCTACAAACTCAACAGGAGATTGAAGAACAGCAACAACTCTCTGAACAGAAAAGCAACCACTTTCTTGAAGGTAGAACGTGCGGAGAAGTGAATTCGAGGCGATATTCGGGAGGATAAGTGGAGGGGGAGGGGGCCTCCGTCAGCCGCTTCTGGCAAGTGATAGAGCAGTGGAGCACAAAAATCAGAACTTTTAGAAGTCGGCTCCGTTGAGGGACATCACTCCAGTGGCTAAGCGGGGGGGTGGAACTCTCGTGGGACAGTGTGGTCTCAGGACCCTCAGGGTCACAGAAAGACCGGGGGTGCCTGAGGGCAGCAGAGCACCCAGGTATCAGAGCAGAGAAGCTGACTGGAGAGAGGGAACCGATTGGGCTCTCAGCTTGGGGTTGCCATAAACTCTGATCTGTGGCACAGTCGGGGCACTTCACCTCCAGCAGGGACCCAACAAGCAGCAGATCCGGGGAGACTCCCCTTCTTCCCCCGGGATAAGTGGCATGGAAGCACATCGCAGAGATCTGCTGCGTTTGGAGACTCCACAAGGGGTCAGGTGCCAGAAATAGAAACGCTCGGTCACAGTCCAGGTGAGCACGGAGTGCGGCAGGAGACCGGGGAGATGGGACTGATTGACTGCTTTTCTCTGGGGGCTCACTGAGGACCGGGGCCCTGAGTTCTTCGCTCCTCTGGGGTGGAGATTGGGAGGCCACCATTTTCACTCTCCTCCAAAGCTGCACCGAAACCTTGCAGGGAAAAAAAGCTCCCGAGAGCAAACCCAAGCAGATAACTTAGCCCAACCGGCAAGGGCGGGGCAATTCTGCCTCTGGCAAAGACATTTGGGAACCATGGCAACAGGCCCTTCCCCCAGAAGATCAGCAAGAACAGCCAGCCAAGACCAAGTTTACCGATCAATGAGAATGGCAGAACTCCAGAGCTAGGGGAATACTGCACATAGAATCCATGGCTTTTTTACCATGATTCTTTAGTCTTTCAAAGTTAATTTTTTTAACTCTTTTTTTTTTAATTTTTCTTTTTCCATTTTTCAACCAACAACTTATCAATCCCGTTTTAAAAAAAAATTATTTTTCATTTTTAGAGTCATATTCTAACCCTTCATAGTAGTTACCCTTATTTTTGGCATATATATATATAAGTTTTTCTCTCTTTAAAATTTTGAGATACAGTTTCACCTAAAGGATAAAAATATATCTAAATCTCTAGTGTATGGCTTTGTTCTAGTCTCCTGCCTGATCACATTCTCTACCTTTTTTTTCTTTTTTTTTAAATCCTTTCTATTTTCAAACAACTTCTTATCAATTCCTTTTATAAAATTTTTTATAATTTTCATCTTTACATGCATATTCCATCCCTTCATCATATCAACCCTTATTTTTGTACATATATTTTTCTTTCTTTAAAATTTGGTGAGGCACTTTCTTCTAACAGACCAAAATACACCCAAAATCTAGTGTGTGACACTGATCTATGCACCAGCCTGATCATATTTAATCATATGCTGTTTTTTTTTGTTTCGTTTTGTTCTGTTTTTGTTTGTTTTTATCTTTATCTTTTTCTTTTTCTTTTTTTTGTCTTCTTCTTTTCTTTTTCTTTACCTTTCTTTTCTCCCGGCTTCAGGTCTTTTCTGATTTGTTTAGAGTATATTTTCTGGGGACGTTGTTACCCAGTTAGCTTTTGTTCTCTCATTCATCTATTCTCCTCTGGACAAAATGACAGGATGGAAAAAATCACCTCAACAAAAAGAACAAGAGGTAGTACCGATGGCCAGGGACATACTCAATATGGACATTAGCATGATGTTGAATCTAGAATTCAGAATCATCACTTTAAAGATTCTAGCTGGGCTTGAAAAAAGCATGGAAGTTATTAGAGAAAACCTTTCTGCAGAAATAAAAGAACTAAAATCTAACCAAGTCGAAATCAAAAGGCTATTAATGAGGGGTAATAAAAAATGGGGGCATTAACTGCAAGGATAAATGAGGCAGAAGAGACCATCAGTGATATAGAAGACCAAATGATGGAAAATAAAGAAGCTGAGAAAAAGAGAGATAAAAAACTACTGGATCACGAGGGCAGAATTTGAGAGATAAGCAATACCATAAGATAAAACAACATTAGAATAATTGGGATCTCAGAAGAAGAAAGAGAGAGGGGCAGAAGGTATATTGGAGCAAATTATAGCAGAGAACTTCCCTAATTTGGGGAAGGAAACAGGCATCAAAATCCAGAAGGCACAGAGAACCCCTCTCAAAATCAAGAAAAATAGGTCAACACCCCAACATCTAATAGTAAAATTTACGAGTCTCAGAGACAAAGAGAAAATCGTGAAAGCAACTCAGGAGAAGAGATATGTAACCTAAAAAGGTAAAAATATTAGATTGGCAACAGACCTATCCACAGAGACCTGGCAGGCCAAAAAGGACTGGCATGATATATTCAGAGCACTAAATGAGAAAACTAGGCAGCCAAGAATACTATATCCAGCTAGGCTGTCATTCAAAATAGAAGGAGAGATAAAAAGCTTCCAGGACAAACAAAAACTAAAGGAATTTGCAAACACGAAACCACCCTACAAGAAATATTGAAAGGGGTCCTCTAAGCAAAGACAGAGCCTAAAAGCAACATAGACCAGAAAGGAACACAGACAATATACAGTAACAGTCACCTTCCAGGCAGTACAATGGCACTAAATTCCTATCTTTCAATAGTTACCCTGAATGTAAATGGGCTAAATGTCCCAATCAAAGACACAGGCTATCAGATTGGATAAAAATACAAGACTCATCGATATGCTGTCTGCAAGAGACTCATTTTAGACCCAAAGACACCTCCAGATTGAAAGTGAAGGGGTGGAAAACCATGTACCATGCTAATGGATACCAAAAGAAATCTGGGGTGGCAATCCTTATATCAGACAAATTAGATTTTAAACCAAGGCTGTAATAAGAGATGGGGAAGGACACTATATCCTACTTAAAGGGTATATCCAACAAGAAGATCTAACACTTGTAAATATCTATGCCCCAAACATGGGAGCAACAAATTATATAAGGCAATTAATAACAAAAGCAAAGAAACACATTGACAACAATACAATAATAGTGGGGGACTTTAACATCCCCCTCACTGAAATGGACATATCATCTAAGCAAAAGATCAACAAAGAAATAAAGACTTTAAATAACACACTGGACCAAATGGACTTCATAGATATATTCAGAACATTCCATCCCAAAGCAATGGAATACACATTCTTCTCTAATGCCCATGGAACATTCTCCAGAAGAGATCACATCCTAGGTCACAAATCAGGTCTCAATTGGTACCAAAAGATTGGGATCATTCAGTGCCTATTTTCAGATCATACTGCTTTGAAACTAGAACTCAATCACAAGATGAAAGACGAAAACAACTCAAATACACGGAGGCTAAAGAGCATCCTACTAAAGAATGAATGGGTCAACCAGGAAATTAAAGAAGAATTAAAACAATTCATGGAAACAAATGAAAAGGGAAAACACAACTGTTCAAAAGCTTTGGGATACAGCAAAGGCAGTCCTAAGAGGAAAGTATATAGCAATACAAACTTTTCTCAAAAACAAGAAAGGTCTCAAATACACAACCTAACCCTACACCTAAAGGAGCTGGAGAAAAAAACAAAAACAAATAAAGCCTAAACCCAGCAGGAGAAGAGAAATAATAAAGATTAGAGCAGAAATCAATGAAATAGAAACCAAAGAGTAGTAGAACAGATTAACAAAACTAGGAGTTGGTTCTTTGAAAGAATTAACAAGATTGATAAACCCCTGGCCAGACTTATCAAAAAGAAAAGAGAAATGACCCAAATCAACAAAATCATGAATGAAAGAGGAAAGATCACAACCAACACCAAAGAAATACAAACAATTATAAGAACATATTATGAGCAACTCTATGCCAGCAAATTCGATAATCTGGAAGAAATGGATGCATTCCTAGAGATGTATCAACTACCAAAACTGAACCAGGAAGAAATAGAAAACCTGAACAGACCTATAACCACCAATGAAATTGAAGAAGTGATCAAAAATCTCCCAACGAACAAAAGCCCAGGACCAAATGGCTTCCCAGGGGAATTCTACCAAACATTTCAAGAAGAATTAATACCTATTCTTCTGAAACTGTCCCAAAAAATAGAAATGGAAGGAAAACTTCCAAACTCATTTTATGAGGCCACCATTACCTTGATCCCCAAACCAGACAAAGACCCCATCAAAAAGGAGAATTACAGACCAATATCCTTGATGAACATGGATGCAAAAATTCTCACCAAAATACTAGCTAATAGGATCCAACAGTACATTAAAAGGATTATTCACCACGACCAAGTGGGCTTTATCCCTGGGCGGCAAGGTTGGTTCAACATCTGCAAATCATTCAATGTGATACAATACATTAACAAAAGAAAGAACAAAAACCATATGATACTCTCAATAGATGCAGAAACAGCATTTGATAAAGGACAGCATCCTATCTTCATCAAAACTCTTCAGAGTATAGGTATAGAGGATACATACCTCAATATCATAATAGCCATCTTTGAAAAACCTACAGTGAATATCATTCTCAATGGGGAAAAACTGAGAGCTTTCCCCCTAAGGCCAGGAACATGGCAGGGATGTCCACTATCACACTGCTATTCAACATAGTATTGGAAGTCCTAGCCACAGCAATCAGACAACAAAAAGAAATCAAAGGCATCCGATTCAATAAAGAAGAAGTCAAACTCTCACTCTTTGCAGATGATATGATACTTTATGTGGAAAACCCAAAAGACTCCACCCCAAAACTGCTAGAATTCATACAGGAATTCAGTCAAGTGGCAGGATATAAAGTCAATGAACAGAAATGAGTGGCATTCCTATACACAAACAACAAGACAGAAGAAAGAGAAATGAAGGAGTCTATCCCATTTACAATTGCACCCAAAACCATAAGATACCTAGGAATAAATCTAACCAAAGAGGCAAAGGATCCATACTCAGAAAAGTATAAAATACTCATGAAACAAATTAAGGAAGACACAAAGAAATGGAAAAACATGGATTGGAAGAACAAATATTGTGAAGATGTCAATGCTACCGAGAGCAATCTACACATCAATGCAATCCCCGTCAAAATACCATCCACTTTTTTCAAAGAAATAAATAATCCTAAAATTTGTATGGAACCAGAAAAGACCCTGCATAGCCAGAGGAATGTTGAAAAAGAAAAGCCAAGCTGGCGGCATCACAATTCCGGACTTCCAGCTCTATTACAAAGCTGTCATCATCAAGACAATATGGTACCGGGACAAAAACAGACACATAGATCAATGGAAGAGTATAGAGAGCCCAGAAATGGACGCTCAGCTCGATGGTCAACTAATCTTTGACAAAGCAGGAAAGAATGTCCAATGGATAAAAGACAGTCTCTTCAACAAATGGTGTTGGGAAAATTGGATAGCCACATGCAGAAGAATGAAACTGGACCATTTCCTTACACCACACACAAAAATAGACTCCAAATGGTTGAAAGACCTCAATGTGAGATAGGAGTCCATCAACATCCTAAAGGAGAACACAGGCAGCAACCTCTTTGACCTCAGCCGAAGCAACTTCTTCCTAGAAACATCGCTAAAGGCAAGGAAAGCAAGGGCAAAAATGAACTATTGGGACTTCATCAAGATAAAAAGCTTTTGCACAGCAAAAGAAACAGTCAACAAAACCAAAAGACAAGCGACAGAATGGGAGAAGATATTTCCAAATGACATATCAGATAAAGGGCTAGTATCCAAAATCTATAAAGAACTCATCAAACTCAACACCCAAAGAACAAAGAATCCAATCAAGAAATGAGCAGAAGACATGAACAGACATTTTTCCAAAGAAGACATCAAAATGGCCAACAGACACATGAAAAAGTGTTCAACATCACTCGGCATCAGGGAAATCCAAATCAAAACCTCAATGAGATACCACCTCACACTAGTCAGAGTGACTAAAATTAACAAGTCAGGAAACGACAGATGTTAGCAGGGATGCAGAGAAAGGGGAACCCTCCTACACTGTTGGTGGGAATGCAAGCTGGTGCAGCCACTCTGGAAAACAGTATGGAGGTTCCTCAAAAAGTTGAAAATAGAGCTACCATACTATCCATCAATTGCCCTACTTGGTGTTTACCCCAAATATACAAATGTAGGGATACAAATTGGTATGTGCACCCCGATGTTTATAGCAACAATATCCACAATAACCAAACTGTGGAAAGAGCCAAGATGTCCACTGACAAATGAATGGATAAAGAAGATGTGGTATATATATACAATGAAATAATATGCAGCCATCAAAAGGAATGAGATCTTGCCATTTGCAACGACGTGTTTGGAACTTGAGGGTGTTATGCTGAGCGAAATAAGTCAATCAGAGACATGTATCATATGACCTCACTGATATGAGGATTTCTTAATCTCAGAAAACAAACTGAGGGTTGCTGGAGTGGAGGGTGTGGTGTGAGGAAGGGGTGGCTGGGTGATAGACATTGGGGAAGGTATGTGCTATGGTGAGTTCTGTGAATTGTGCAAGACTGTTGAATCACAGATCTGTTCCTCTGAAACAAATAATGCAATATATGTTAAGAAAAAAAAAAGAAGAAGAAGAGGCAGGAGGGGACGAATGAAGGGGGGAAATCGGAGGGGGAGACAAACCATGAGAGATGATGGACTCTGAAAAACAAACTGAGGGTTCTAGAGGGGAGGGGGGTGGGAGGAGGGGTTAGCCTAGTGATGGGTATTAAAGAGGGCACGTTCTGCATGGAGCAATGGGTGTTGTGCACAAACAATGAATCATGGAACACTACATCAAAAACTAATGTTGTAATGTATGGTGATTAACATAACAATAAAAAATTTTAAAAAAATAAAAGAAATTATTATCAACAACTATATGCCAATAAACTGAGTAATCTGTATGAAATGGATGCCTTCCTGGAAACCTATAAGCTGCCCAGACTGAAACAGGGAGAATTTGACAATGTGAATAAGCGAATAACCAGTAACGATATTGAAGCAGTGATCAAAAACTCCCAAAAAAACAAGAGTCCAGGGCCTGATGGGTTCCCTGGGGAATTCTACCAACATTCAAAGAAGAAATAATACCTATTCTACTGAAGCTCTTTCAAAAAATAGAAACAGAAGGGAAACTCCCACACTCATTCTATGAGGCCAGCATTACCTTAATCCCCAAACCAGGCAAAGACCCCATCAAAAAGGAGAATTTCAGACCGATATCCCTGATGAATATGGATTGCAAAATCCTCAACAAAATCCTAGCTAATAGGATCCATCAATACATTAAAAGGATCATCCATCACGTCAAAGTGGGATTTATTCCCGGGATGCAAGGGTGGTTCAACATATGCAAATCAATCAGTGTGATAGATCACATTAATAAGAGGAGAAAGAAGAACCATATGGTCCACTCAATTGATGCAGAAAAAGCATTTGACAAAATACAACATCCTTTTCCGATTAAAACTCTTCAGAGTATAGAGATAGAGGGAACATTCCACAAGTTCATAAAATCCATCTATGAAAAACCCACAGCGAATATCATCCTCAATGGGGAAAAGCCAAGAGCCTTTCCTTTAAGATTGGGAACACTTCAAGGATGCCCACTATCGCCACTATTGTTCAACACAGTACTAGAAGTCCTAGCAACAGCAATCAGACAACAAAAAGAAATAAAAGGTATTCAAATGGGCAAAAAAGAAGTAAAACTCTCTTTTCACAGATGACATGATACTTTATGTGGAAAACCCAAAAGACTCCACCCCCAAATTACTACAACTCATATGGCAATTCAATAATGTGGCAGGATACAAAATCAATGCACAGAAATCAGTTGCTTTCTTATACACTAACAATGCAACTGTAGAAAGAGAAATTAGAGAATCAATTCCATTTACAATAGCACCAAAAACCATAAGATACCTTGGAATAAACCTAACCAAAGAGGTAAAGGATCTATACTCTAGGAACTACAGAACACTCATGAAAGAAATTGAAGAAGACACAAAAAGATGGAAAAATATTCCATGCTCATGGATCGGAAGAATAAACATTGTTAAAATGTCTATGCTACCCAGAGCAATCTATACCTTCAATGCCATCCCGATCAAAATTCCAATGACATTTTTCAAAGTGCTGGAACAAACAATCCTAAAATTTGTATGGAATCAGAAAAGATCCCGAATTGCCAAGGAAATGTTGAAAAAGAAAAACAAAGCTGGGGGCATCACGTTGCCTGATTTCAAGCTATATAATAAAGCATTGATCACCAAAACAGCATGGTACTGGCACAAAAACAGACACAGAGATCAATGGAACAGAATAGAGAGCCCAGAAATGGACCCTCCATTCTATGGTCAAATAATCTTTGACAAAGCAGGAAAAAACATGCAATGGAAAAAAGACAGTCTCTTCAATAAATGGTGCTGGGAAAATTGGACAGCCAAATGCACAAGAATGAAACTCGACCCTTCTCTAACACCATACACAAAGATAAACTCAAAATGGATGAAAGACCTCAATGTGAGACAGGAATCCATCAAAATCCTAGAGGAAAACATAGGCAGTAACCTCTTTGACATCAGCCACAGCAACTTCTTTCAAGATACATCTCCAAAAGTTAGTGAAACAAAAGCAAAAATGAACTTTTGGGACTTCATCAATATAAAAAGCTTCCGCACAACCAAGGAAACAGTCAACAAAACAAAGAGGCAGCCCACAGAATGGGAGAAGATATTTGCAGATGACACTACAGATAAAGGGCTGGTATCCAAGATCTATAAAGAACTTCTCAAACTCAACACCCAAAAAACAAATAATCAAGTCAAAAAAATGGGCAGAAGATATGAAAAGACACTTCTCTGAAGAAGACATACAAATGGCTAACAGACACATGAAAAAATGTTCATCATTAGCCATCAGGGAAATTCAAATCAAAACCACATTGATATACCACCTTACACCAGTTAGAATGGCAAAAATGGACAGGGAAAGAAACAACAAATGTTGGAGAGGTTGTGGAGAAAGGGGAACCCTCTTACACTGTTGGTGGGAATGTAAGTTGGTACAGCCACTTTGGAAAACAGTGTGAAGATTCCTCAAAAAAATTAAAAATAGAGCTATCCTATGACCCAGCATTTGCACTACTGGGTATTTACCCCAAAGACACAGATGTAGTGAAAAGAAGGGCCATATGCACCCCAATGTTCATAGCAGCAATGTCCACAATAGCCAAACTGTGGAAAGAGCCAAGATGCCCTTTGACAGATGAATGGATAAAGAAGATGTGGTCCATATATACAATGGAATATTACTCAGCCATCAGAAAGGATTAATACCCAACTTTTATATCGACATGGATGGTACTGGAGGAGATTATGTTAAGTGACATAAGTCAAGCAGAGAAAGTCAATTATCATATGGTTTCACTTATTTGTGGAACATAAGGAATAGCATGGAGGACATTAAGGTAGTTCTTTTTTTTTTAACTTTTTGAGGAACCTCCATACTGTTTTCCAGCATGGCTATACCAGTTTGCATTGCTACCAACAGTGTAAGAGGGTTCCCCTTTCTCCACATCCTCACCAACATCTGTTGTTTCCTGAGTTGTTAGTTTTAGCCATTCTGACTGGTGAGAGGTGATATCTCATTGTGGTTTTGATTTGTATTTCCCTGATGCAGAGTGATGTTGAGCATTTTTTCATGCTTCTATTGGCCATTTGTATGTCTTTTTTGGAGAAATGTTTGTTCATGTCTTCTCATTTCTTGACTAGATTTTTTTGTGTGTGGTGTTGAGATTGATAAGTTATTTATAGATTTTAGATACTAGCCCTTTATCTGATAAGACCTTTGCAAGTATCTTCTTCAATTCCATATGTTGCCTTTTAGTTTTGTCAACTGTTTCCTTACTGTACAAAAGCTTTTTACCTTGATGTAGTCCCAATAGTTCATTTTTGCTTTTGTTTCCCTAGCCTTTGAAAACATGTCTAGCTAGAAGTTGCTGTGGCCAAGGTCAAAGAGGTTGTTGCCTGTGTGCTCCTCTAGGATTTTGATAGTATCATGCTTCACATTTAGGTCTTTCACCCATTTTAAGTTTATTTTTATGTAGGGTGTAAGAAAGTGGTCCAGTTTTATTCTTCTGCATGTGGCTGTCCAATTTTCTCAGCACCATTTGTTGAGGAGACTGTCTTTTTTTCCACGGATAGTCTTTTTTTTTTTTTTTCCTTTCCTGCTTTGTTGAAGATTAGTTGACCATAGAGTTTAGGGTCCATTTCTGGGTTCTCTGTTTTGTTCCATTGGTCTATGTGTCTGTTTTTGTGGCAGTACCATACTGTCTTGATTATTACAGCTTTGTAATACAGCTTAAAGTTTGGAATTGTATGCTTCTGGCTTTGGTTTTCTTTTTTAACATTCTTTTGGCTATCTGGAGTCTTCTCTGGTTTCATATAAATTTTAGGATTGTTTGTTCCAGCTTTGTGAAAAATTTTGATGGTATTTTGATAGGGATTACACTGGATGCATAGATTGCTTTGGGTAGCATAAGACATTTTAACAATATTTGTTCTTCCAATCCATAAACATGGATTGTTTTTCCGTTTATTTGTGTCTTCTTCAATTTCTTTCATAAGCATTTTATAGTTTTTAGAGTACAGATCCTCTACGTCTTTGGTTAGATTTATTCCTCAGTATCTTATGGTTTTGGTGCAATTGTTAATGGGATTGATTCCTTGATTTCTCCTTCTTCTGCCTCATCATTAGTGTAAAGAAATACTACTGATTTCTGTGCACTGATTTTATATCCTGCGACTCATGAATTCCTATCTGAGTTCTAGTAATTTTGGGGTGGGGTCTTTTGGGTTTTCTACATAGAGTATCATGTCATCAGAAGCACAGATGATTTCTATGAAGAATGTCTTTGGTGGTTTGACTCAGCAGGAGACTTAATACAGTTAAAAAAATAATCAGGGAACTTGAAGACAGGTCAATAGAAATTACCCAAACTGAAGTACAAAGAGGAATTAGTGGAAAAAAAAAAAAAGTGGGATAGAGCACCAAGAGCTGGGGGACAATATCAAATGGTCTTATTGAATTAGAATCCCAGAAAGAGAAGAGAATGGTTGTGAAGACATATTTGGGGAAATAACACTGAAAATATTCCAAAATTAGTGACATACACTAATCAATCCCTGAAGACCAGAAGTTCAGAAACAACAAAAAATTTAAAAATAATTTTTAAAAAATCTGACCATGGGCATAACATATTTCACACCTCTGAAAAGCAAAATGAAGAGGAAATTTTGAAGGCAGCCAATGATTCTATAAGTAGATGTCAGAAGCCCCATTTCCCATTCTCATCAATACTTAGAACAACACATGCAACGGTCTTTAAGTTCCTAAAGTTGACAACCCTCCAGAAGACATTCTGGGGAGTGAAGAATCTAGATAAGAGCTATTTTCAGAGAGTCTCCAGAACTGGACTTTGGGTCCACTGGGTAAGGATCTCTGAGTCCATCCTAGACACCTACTTTCTGAGATATCTGAGATTACACATCCAACACTATCTCTTTTCAATAATAAAACATTTCATATCCTTTGCATTTTTGGTTTTTCTTTTTCTTCTTATTAATACATATTTTTAACTTGGAATTTAATACCTAGAAGATTGTGTAAGATATAAGGCTCACAGTATTATCGTAAAGTGAACACACCCATGTAACTAATACAGAAAACAATATTGCCAGCATCCCAGAAGCCCTTTTCTTGCCCCATCACTAACCCCTTCAACCTATCAAAGTTAAACACTGTCCTGGGGCACCTGGGTGGCTTAGTTGTTAAGCGTCTGCCTTTGGCTTAGGTCGTGATCCCAGGGTCCTGGGATCGAGTCCCACGTCAGGCTCCCTGTTCCGTGGGGAGCCTGCTTCTCCCTCTCCCACTCCCTTGCTTGTGTTCCCTCTCTCGCTGTGTCTCTGTCAAATAAATAAATAAAATCTTTAAAAAAAAGTTAAACACTGTCCTGATCAAACACCATACATTAGTTATCATAATTTTGAATTTTATATAAATTCAATAATTCAGGTATTAACTCTTTTGTGTTTGTCTGCTTTCAAGGAATGTTGTCTGTGAAACTCACCTGTATTGTAGAAGGTAGTTTTATTTTATTCATTTTCCTTGATAAATAGTATTCCATTGTATAAAAATACCACAATTTATTTATCCATCTTTTTAGAGTTGTTTCCACTTTGGGGCATTTTTTTTTAAGATTTTATATATTAGAGAGAGAGAGAGAAAGGGAGAGAGAGCACAAGTGGGGGAGGGGAAAAGGGGGAGGGAGAGGGAGAAGCAGACTCCCCATTGATCAGGGAGCCCATCACGGGCTTGATCCCAGGACCCTGGCATCATGACCTGAGCCAAAGGCAGATGCTTAACTGACTAAGACACCCAGGTGCCCCAGCACATGTTTGAATATATCTTTTAGTGACACAATTATCCACTTCTGCTGAGTACATATTAAGGGTGAAATTTCTGTGTCATATGGTTTGCAGACACAGCTTTAGTGGAGAGTGCCAAACAGTTTTCCTAAGTGACTATATCAATTTTAGTTCATCAGCAATGAATAAATTTTCCACTTTTTCTGAAAACATGTTCCCAGTTAAAAATTTTAATTTCAGTCATTCTGGTAGTTGCACAGTGATAGCTCATATTTTGTTATATTTTCCTGGTAACTAAAAGGTTGGAAAATCATCCAACATATGTGAAGTGTTTAAAGAAGGTTTATCAAATGAATGACTAAAGAACATAATTGAATGAATTATAAGAAAAAGCATGGGTTCTGTTAAAATCATGCGTTCACTGCATTGTGACAGGAGAGTGCCTTCAATCATTGAGTGCCATGCTCCCAGTGGCATGGAGGCAGATTATTAATGGGTCTCAGTTCTGTCTGAACTCATCATTCAGAGTCCCAACTATCAGTCCTTCTCCTTTGTGTGGGCTTGAGGACACCAGGCCCCAGACTTCTTACAGATTGTGAGTTCTTCATCTCTGTCCTGTAGTAGGCACTTACTTGTTTGGTTGATTGATGATGAAACATGACATGAGAACTAACTAACCCTCTTTCTCCATCTGTGCAATGCTGGCATGTGGATTCCAGGTGAGCATTCTCCTGGAGGTCTACTGTGTAACCCCAGTAAGGTCCAATAGAGGCAGCCAAGAGTAAAGAATGTCAGGGACCAACTTAATAAACCAGTGTTTTGGGGGAACACCCAATGTCATAACTGGAGAACTCAGTGTGACTATGTTTCATGGCATGGGTATGGAGAGTATGGAAGTCAGGCATTCCAGGGATATTAGCACAACTGTAGCCAGAGAATATTTAATATGCTGTGGGCAGACAAGGCAGGGGAGAAGACTCCTTTGTGCTGCTATCCTCAGCAGAGTTTTGCATTGATGAAGCTAATTGGCTCCCACTTATGGTCCCACTGACTGAATCTCATCTTTGTGCTCATGTCATCATGATGAGAGTGTCTTATGTCCCCCCTTATGCTTGGTGAGGCTGATTATGAGTTCTATTATTTCCTTTGAAAAAGAAAAAAATTGTTTCCTCAGAAAATAATCACTAATATCAGAATAGTATAGTCAGTGACTCATCATAGTTGACATATACATGTCACTACCTTACACCTAAATGTTGTATTTCTTTATTCTTGCTCTAAATTGGCATATTGTAGATATTCAAATAACAATTAATAATTTAGTTAATCTAAGTTATACCTAAGTGGAAGAAAAATACATATTTTGTGGTTTATAATTGTAACGATGACTACATGAAAACCAGGATTCTCTTTTATTCCTTTTTTCCTGTTTTTGTCCACAAGAGACAGTTCAGTGATGGAAAAGATATAAATTCCAGTAATCACACCTGGCCTAGAATATTTGCTCTGCAAACTACTAGCTTTATCATCTTGGTAAATTTATGCCAAATCTTAATTTCTTTATCTTTTGTTAGATATTATAATACCCATGTTCTAATATTGTGGAATTAAATGAGATTTAAAGCAATCAGCATAAAATTAAAAAGAGTACTTCTTTCTTCTTTCTGCTTTGAGGGCTTACTCACATTTCCTGTTTTAGACTGAACCATTCTTTTTTTTTAATTTAAAAAAAAATTTTTATTATGTTATGTTAATCACCATACATTAGTTTTTGATGTAGTGTACCGTGATTCATTGTTTGCATATAACACCCAGTGCTCCATTCAATATGTGCCCTCTTTAATACCCACCGCCAGGCTAACTCATCCTTCCACCCCCTTCCCCTCTAGAACCATTCTTGAGGAAACTTCTCTCTAAGTTAAAGAATTCACCCAGGGTGAGGGCCCTGGGGAAAAGTCCATCCAGTACAATAAGAGCTATTCATAGTTTTAATGTGGCTTTCTACTTCCCAGGAAAATTCAGCACTGTTGGCAGGAGAATACGATTGGCAGGTGAAAGCCTTTACCACTGAAAGGGCTGGTGATCCAATAGTAGAATTGTAGACACTTACAGAGAACTTCTGGAGTCCAATCTGTTCATATCTGATGAGCCCCAGTCTGCAGATTTTTATTCTGTTACAAAACTTTTAGTCAGTAGTACAACTTAAAAATACAAAGTAAATCAAATATCAGAGAAAAAGCAATTCCTTAATGTTGTAGCCTCACTCTTGGACAAGTGTTATGGTTTACAATATGTGGCCCTGCCTTCTGACTTGCCCTCCATCTTGCCCTCCATCCTGTCTTCACACCTCTACCAGATTAATCTTCTTCCAATTTTACTGTCATAGTTCCACTTCTTTCAACAACTTCTTTCTTCTTTGTTCCCAATCTTTCAACAGCTCACTGTGCTTAAGGATCAACATTCTAATCCTTTCATTTACCACATGATACTTTTCTAATTTGGTCAACTCAACTTTCCAACTTGACACACCATCATCTGTTTTATTCAGATATTCTGTTTTTTCAGGAATTAAAAGTCTGATCTGTGACCACACATGCAATGTTCCTGTCTCATTGTCTTTGCTAATGTAATATGTAGCAGATCCTGAAATTTCAATAGTCCATAGACTGTCCTTCCCATCTGAATTTGATCCTGCTAGTCATCAGAGATACATAAGTGCTTATTTATGACATTAGCTGATAAATGGGTTCTTGGATTAAGAATATTTGCTGATAATGACTTAACCTTTAAAAAAGGTAACAATTGTACAGTTAATTCAAATAGTGATATGCAGCAAACTAAGTATCAGATATTTGGGTAATTAATAGAACCTTACAGTTCCTTCCGCTTGGCATTTAGTGGTAAGCACTGATCACCTTATCACTGTGACAATTACCTCTTTACTCCAACCTGGACCTTTTTCTCCATGTATATATCCCAGTCTCCTGAAACTCTTCTATGTGTCCTTGGTGATCACAAATCTTCACTGTCATTGTCTTGGCATTTTATCTAGTTAGAATTTATATTTTAACAGATTTTATATTTTAACAGCCCTTATTATTAATGGTTGCATTAAAATAACTGAGGTTGCGTTCTGTAAACCTGAACTTTGTAATTACTATTTCTTCCATGGTTTCATTGTATAAACGAAATGCATCTACGAAATGTATGTATGCAAAGTATATGCAGTAAAAGAGTTTTCCAATTGAATATGTGATTAAAACTAAAACCACTGGCAGCAACCTGTGCCTCTTTTTGTTCATTCTTCCCAGGCCATAACTAACACCTCCTTTTTTGAGGGCAGTATGGAGAAAGCTTGCTGACAAAATGAGTTGAGTTAGCAAAAGACTGTTACTTTTCCGCAGTCTCTATGGTGGTAGGAGAGGTATTTAAAGGTATTTAAAGCTGCTGTTCCAACCAGTCTCTTAGATGTGTCACAGTATTCAGCAGCCTGGGAAGTGCACAAACCTCGAGGTTTGCCAGTTAGTAGGCTCTGTGGAAACACATGTAACAATATGTTGAATGTATCTCTAATATGATAAAAAATAATAGACAACGGCAAGACATAATAGACAATAGGCAAGGATGAGCCTTGTCATTGAGGATGTAGACAGTGGTCTGAAGGCTCTTACTATTTTTTTTTTTTTTTGCATCCTCTAAATCTACTTCTTAATTATATTGCTTGGTAATACTTTCAGAAAAAAAAAAATTAGGAGCAAAAACCATGGAGGACATTAGGAGAAGGAAGGGAAACATGAAGGGTGGGAAATCAGAGGGGGAGAAGAGCCATGAGACACTATGGACTCTGAGAAACAAACTGAGGGTTTTAAAGGCAGGGGAGGGGATGGGTTAGTCCAGTGATGGGTATTAAGGAGGGCATGTATTGCATGGAGCACTGGGTGTTATATGCAAACAACGAATCATAAAATGTAATGAAAACTTAGGTTTATACAAAAATAATGTACAGAAATGTTCATAGGAGTTTTAGCCATAATAGCCAACAAATGCAGACATTTGAGATATCTTTAAACAGGTGAATAATTAAACAAAATGTGTTACATGCATACCATTAAATATTGCCCAGAAATAAAAAGGAATGGACTATTGATAGATGCAACAATTGGATGATTTTCCATGGAGTTTTGCTGGGTAAAAAAGGGCTAATTTGAAAATGTTGTATACTGTGTGATTCCATTTGTATAATTTTTGGAAATGACATCATTTTTTAAGTTTTTATTTAAATCCCAGTTAGTTAATATACAGTGTAGTATTCGGTTTCAGGTATAGAATATAGTGATTCAACACTTCCATACAACACCTGGTGCTCATTACAAGTGCACTCCTTAATCCCCATCACTTATTTAACCCACCTCCCACCCAGCTCCCCTTTGGTAATCATCAGTGTGTTCTCTATAGTTAGGAGTCTGTTTCTTGGTTTGCACCCCCCTCTCCCCCCCCATAGCTGTTTTATTTCTTAAATTCTACATATGATGAAATCATATGGTATTTATTTTTCCCTGGCTGACTTATTTTGTTTGCATAATACTCTCTAGCTCCATCCATATCATCACAAATGGCAAGATTTTAAAATGACATTATTTTATAAATGAAGAGCAGATTTGTTAATACCAGGGATTAGGGACAGGGAGGTGAATGGTCAAGAAGAAAGGTGGATTTGGTTATAAATAGGCAACACAAGGGATCCTCGTGGTGATGGAACTGATATATCTTGACTGTGATAGTAGATACACAAACCTATAATTATGATAAAATTGTGTAGAACTCAATACACACACCCACACAAAAGAGTACAAGTAAAACTGGGTAAATACTAATAAGATCAGTAGACTGTATCTTGGTTGTGATATTATACTATAATTTTGTAAAATGTTACATTTGAGGGGAACTTTGTTATTTATAGACAGGATCACTCTATTATCAGTTCTTGTAACTGCATGTAATTCTACAATAATCTCATAAAATTTCAATTAAAAATGAAATAATTAGGAATAAGTGTCATGAAAGACGTTCAACACCTCTACACTAAGGACTATATTATATTATTAACTATAAATTAAAGATAAACAATATACATGGAGGGAAAGATGAATGATATACATGGAAGGATATATCATGTTTGTGGGCTGGAGGACTTGATATTACAAGATGCCACTTTTTCCTGAAATGTTCTATGCAATGCAATCTCAGTCAAAATCTCAGCTGGTGGTTTTCAGGAGATTGACACACTAATTCTAAAATGTTTAAGGACATGCAAAGAACCAAGAATAACTGGAACAATCTTCAAGACTATCCCGGAGAACTTGCAATATCAGATACTGAGACTTATAAAAATACAATAAATAAGATTTTGTCATAATGGTGCAGAATAGACAAATAAGTAAATTGGGAAAATGGAGGGTCCACAAACAGACACACATATACAGTCTTCTACTGTATATAGCAAAAGTGACGACATTCTGATGCAGTATATAAATACATTGAATTGAATTAATAACATTGGTTATCATATGGAAAATATAATGAATTTTGACTCTCTCCTTCCCAGTTTAGACAAAAATCAATTTCGTGGATCATTCATGTAAATATAAAACTTTAAGAATAAATTATAAAATATATCTTCATACATGTTGGTAGGCAAACATTTCTCAAATAGGGAAGAAAGGTGATATTTATAAAGAAAGAGTTGCGGGCACCTGGGTGGCTCAGTCATTAAGCTTCTGCCTTCAGCTCAGGTCATGATCTCAGGGTCCTGGGATCAAGTCCCACGTCAGACTCCCAGCTCGGCAGGGAGTCTGCTTCTCCCTCTACCCCACCCCTGCTCATGATCTCGCTTTCTCTCTCTCTCACACGGTCTCTCTCTCTCAAATAAATAAATAAAATCTTCAAAAATAATAAAGAAAGAAAGGGTTGCTAACTATGAGTACATTAAAATTAATAATTTACATTTATTAGAGGACACTGTTAAGAGTTAAAAGGCCATATATAGATTATATACAACAGATATATCTAACAAAAGGCATTTGTCCAAAATATATATTACACAGCTCTAATGGGCAGAAGACTTAAACAGGCGCTTAACAAAAGAGGGTAAGGGCCATAAATTTGTGATAAAGTGCTAAATTCCATTAATCATTTGGGGAATGTAAATTAATAAACAATAATTGTTTCTAGATTGTTTGCCAACATGACCTCATTAAATTCCTATGTCTCTGGAGTCATGGTTCTTTGAAATGGGAATTTTTATTTTCTTCCATAAAAAAGATAATGTTTATTTCCACAAGTACAATATATTTACATGCAAGATCTCAGTGGACCTTGAATCTGGAATGGCCTCGTACATTGCTTTGGCAAGAGAACATGGAAGGAGTGATGTTGTGTGCCTCCTTAGTATGCTGCTGCCACTCTGAGAAGAAACCCAGACTCATCTCCTTGAGGTTGAGGAAACATATGGAGAGCTTGGCTGTCAAACTTCAGACATATGAGTATGGCCAACCTCGACTCTCCACTTTGCCTCCTGAGAACTGTAGCAGCATGAGTGTCCCCTGGAAAGACTAGCAAAAGCACTTTGGGCTGATTCCAGATTAAACTACTGACCCATGTAATTGTCCCATGTAAGTAAAATAGTGGTTATTTTAAGCCTCTAAGTTTTGGTGTCTTTTGTTACACAGCAATATCTAACTGAAACAATGATACAACTGTCTATACCCACAAGAATAGCTAAAATGAAAGGTAGAGAGAATACCAAATGTTAACCCCAAAGCAGAGCATCTAGAACCCTTATATCTACGTGGTGGAGATGTAAACAGGTACATTTTGGAACACTACTTGGAAATATCTATCAAAGTTGAATGGGCACATACCCTAACACCTAGCAATTGTACTCCTTAGGTATCTACCCAAGATAAATTCACCTAAAACACATATAAGATTGTTAATTGTAGAATTATTTGTGAATGATAAAAACTGGAAAAACCCATCTGATGTAGCATGGATAAAAAAGTAAATTGTGACATATTCCTGCATTATATAGTCATGAAAACAAGCAACTCCACACAACCACATGGACCTGTATCACAAACACAATGCCACGAAAAAGATGCATGATTGCCTTTTATGTGATGTTCCAAAATGAGCAAAAATAGTCTCTGGAGTTAGCAGCAAGGAAAGTCATTGCATGGAATACTGAAAAGAAGACAATGCAAGAAGGCTTTGGGATGTTGATAATATAATTTTTTCTTGATGTGAATGCTGGTTATGTGGATGTATTTATTTTGTGAGAATTCACCAAACTATATACTTATGATCTGTGCAATTTGTTTTTGCATTTTTAATAGGAAAAAGTTTATTTGTAAGGAATAAATCTATTTTACAGAAAGCACCCATTATCTTGACACTTAATATTCTGAAGGCTTAAATTTAATATATTTCATCTTATATGGTTTTAAGTAGCATGCAATGGTTGGTATTTTAAAAATCATCATTTTTTTAATCTTCTAAAACTGATTAATGGTATTTTCTTTTTTTTTTATTCTTCTGTTAATCCCCATACATTACATCATTAGTTTTAGATGAAGTGTTCCATGATTCACTGTTTGTGCATAACACCCAGTGCTCCATGCAGAATATGCCCTCCTCAATACCCACCACCAGGCGAACCCATCCTCCCAACCCCTTCCCCTCTAGAACCCTGTTTGTTTTTCAGAGTCCATCGTCTCTCATGGTTCGTCTACCCCTCCGATTTCCCCCGCTTCATTCTTCCCCTCCCGCTACCTTCTTCTTCTTCTTTTTTTTTCTTTTTTCTTAACATATATTGCATTATTTGTTTCAGAGGTACAGATCTGAGATTCAACAGTCTTGCACAATTCACAGCGCTTACCAGAGCACATACCCTCCCCAGTGTCTATCACCCAGTCACCCCATCCTTCCGACCCCACCCCCCACTCCAGCAACCCTCAGTTTGTTTCCTGAGATTAAGAATTCCTCATATCAGTGATACATGTCTTTCTCTGTTTGACTTATTTCACTCAACATAATACCCTCCAGTTCCATCCACGTCGTTGCAAATGGCAAGATCTCATTCCTTTTGATGGCTGCATAATATTCCATTGTATATATATACCACATCTTCTTTATCCATTCATCTGTTGATGGACATCTTGGCTCTTTCCACAGTTTGGCTATTGTGGATATTGCTGCTATAAACATCGGGGTGCACGTACCCCTTCGGATCCCTACTTTTGTATCTTTGGGGTAAATACCCAGTAGTGCAATTGCTGGATCATATGGTAGCTCTATTTTCAACTTTTTGAGGAACCTCCATACAGTTTTCCAGAGTGGCTGCACCAGCTTGCATTCCCGCCAACAGTGTAGGACGGTTCCCCTTTCTCCGCATCCCCGCCAACATCTGTCATTTCCTGACTTGTTAATTTTAGCCATTCTGACTGGTGTGAGGTGGTATCTCATTGAGGTTTTGATTTGGATTTCCCTGATGCCGAGCGATATTGAGCACTTTTTCATGTGTCTGTTGGCCATTTGGAGGTCTTCTTTGGAAAAATGTCTGTTCATGTCTTCTGCCCATTTCTTGATTGGATTCTTTGTTCTTTGGGTGTTGAGTTTGATGAGTTCTTTATAGATTTTGGATACTAGCCCTTTCTCTGATATGTCATTTGCAAATATCTTCTAGCATTCTGACGCTTGTCTTTGGTTTTCTTGACTGTTTCCTTTGCTGTGCAAAAGCTTTTTATCTTGATGAAGTCCCAATAGTTCATTTTTGCCCTTGCTTCCCTTGCCTTTGGCAATGTTTCTAGGAAGAAGTTGCTTCGGCTGAGGTCAAACAGGTTGCTGCCTGTGTTCTCCTTTAGGATTTGGATGGACTCCTGTCTCACATTGAGGTCTTTCAACCATTTGGAGTCTATTTTTGTGTGTGGTGTAAGGCAATGGTCCAGTTTCATTCTTCTGCATGTGGCTGTCCAATTTTCCCAACACCTTTTGTTGAAGAGACTGTCTTTGTTCCATTGGACATTCTTTCCTGCTTTGTCAAAGATGAGTTGACCATAGAGTTGAGGGTCCATTTCTGGGCTCTCTATTCTGTTCCA
>NC_058405.1:82580747-82593233 GCF_002201575.2 Neomonachus schauinslandi
CAAATGTCTTTGCCGGAGGCAGAATTGCCCCGCCCTTGCCCCCTCCCAGCTAAGTAATCTGCTCAGGTTTTCCTCTCCGGGGCTTTTGTTCCCTGCGAGCTTTCCGTACAGCTTTGGAGGCAGAGAGTGAAAATGGCGGCCTCTCAATCTCCGCCGCGGAGGAGCCGAGAACTCGGGGCCCCGCTTCTCAGTGAGCCCCCAGAGAAAAGCCGTCAGTCACTCCCGTCTCCCCGGTCTCCAGCCGCACTCCGTGCTCACCCGGCCTGTGACCGCGCGTTTCTATCTCTGGCACCCGACCCCGGGTGGAGTCTCCAAACCCAGCAGATCCCTGCGGTGCACTCCCGCGCGGCTCCTCCCGGAGGAGGAAGGTGAGTCTCCCCGGATCTGCCGCTTGTTGGGTCCCTGCTGGAGGAGCAGGGGCCCGACTGTGTCGCGGATCACAGTTTATGGCAACCCCGAGCTGAGAGCCTGCGCCTGGGCTCCGCCTCTGCAGCCGGCTTCCCTGCTCCGATACCTGGGAGCTCTGCCACACTCAGGCACCCCCCGGTCTTTCTGTGACCCGTGGGTCCTGAGACCACACTGTCCCGGAGGGTTCCACCCCCCGCTTAGCCACCAGAGTGACGTCCCTCAATGGAGCAGACTTTTAAATTTCCGATTTTGTGGGCGCCTGGGTGGCTCAGTTGGTTAAGCGACTGCCTTCGGCTCAGGTCATGATCCTGGAGTCCCTGGATCGAGTCCCACATCGGGCTCTCTGCTCGGCGGGGAGCCTGCTTCTCCCTCTGACCCTCCCCCCTCTCATGTGCTCTCTCTCTCTCATTCTCTCTGTCTCAAATAAATAAATAAAATCTTTAAAATAAAAAATAAATTTCCGATTTTGTGCTCCGCGGCTCTATCACTTGCCAGAAGCGGCCGCCGGAGGCCCCTCCCCCGCCGTCTATCCTCCCGAATATCGTCTCGGATTCACTTCTCCGCACGTCCTACCTTCCAGAAAGTGGTCGCTTTTCTGATGAGGGAGTTGTTGCTCTTCTTTTCTTCAATCTCCTGTTGAGTTTGTAGGTGTTCAGATTGGTTTGGTCCCTATCCAGCTGAATTCCTGAGACCAGACGAAATCCAGGTCTCCTACTCCTCCACCATCTTGCTCCGCCCCCTGATTAATGGTTTTTCTTATTATATTCTTATAAAAATTTGGTAGTGGCCTGGTATTATTATTATTATTATTATTATTATTAATATTATTATTATTAAGTTTTTATTTAAATTCCAGTTAGTTAACATACAGTGTAATATTAGTTTCAGGTGTATAATTTTTGTGTCTGTACATTATACTTCAATAAAAGTTACAAAACAGGGTGCCTGGGAGGCTCAGTTGGTTAAGCGACTGCCTTCAGCTCAGGTCATGATCCCAGGGTCCTGGGATCGAGTCCCGCATCGGGCTCCCTGCTCTGCGGGGAGCCTGCTTCTCCCTCTCCCACTCCCCCTGCTTGTGTTTCCTCTCTCGCTGTGTCTCTCTCTGTCAAATAAATAAATAAAATCTTAAAAATAAATAAATAAAAATAAATAAAACTTACAAAACAACATAAAACCCATAATGAAAGAAAATATGTTCTTCAGAAAAATGCTAGTGACTTGGTATTAGAGAGAAGACTAAAACATTGGTTAAGCTACAAAAATACAAACCAAGAATAAATATTTAAGATATACTGTTTTTTTAAAGATTTTAGTTTTATTTATTTATTTGAGAGATAGCGACAGAGATGGTGAGAGAGAGCACAGGCAGGGAGGAGAAGGAGAAGCAGGCTCCCTGCCAAGCAGGGAGCTGGAGGCGGGGCTTGATGCCAGGACCCTGGGATCATGACCTGAGCCAAAGGCAGATGCTTAACCGACTGAGCCACCCAGGTGCCCCTAAGATATACTATTTTTAAGTGTCCAGATAATTGATGTAGAAATGTTTTCAAATTTTGCTTTAGTGTTAATTAATATTGATTATATTTTTGGAAATTTTTTTTATTTTTATTTTTAAAAAGTTATTTATTTTTAAATATTTATTTATTTTAGAGAGCATGAGAGAGAGCACAAGCAGGAGGGGCAGAGGGAGAGGGAGAGAGAATCTCAAGCAGACTCACCTCTGAGCATGGAACCAGATGTGAGACTCCATCTCATGATCCCTGAGATAATGACCTGAGTCAAAACTAAGCGCTGGTAGCTCAACTGACTGAGCCTACCCAGGAGCCCTGGAAAAAGTTTTATTTTTAAAAAAGGCTTTAAATAGGACAATTTTGTGGCTCCAACCATATAACACAACAAATTTGTAACCAATAAAAAAAGCTATCAGGTTTTACTTCTTTTTTAATGCTTCCTCTCTGTCTCTCAGAAGTTTCCTAGTTTGGACCAAACATTACATGCTCACCCACCTGTCATGCTCCACCTGTTTTTCCTATATTAATATATGAAGTTTTATTTCCATTTGTAATGTTTGTTCAAGGTTTACTCTAAGTTCAGTCTGTGATAATTTTTTATGAATATTTTCTCAGCCTTTATGAATCTTTTCTGGCTACTTGTTCCACTTGCTAAACCCAAATGGTGTTGGGCTTTCCCTCTAACTCACTGGTTGTTAACTTCTCGGAATCCAAGCTCTCTTGGAAATCTGAAGACTTTTGCTTCTCCCCAGAGATGAGCAGGTTCTCCGCTCTGCCACACTCATGCAACCTTCTCTTGCATGTTTGGGACCATTAGGAACCCCTGGTCTGAAGGAATTCTCAAGTGGTTCTCAGACCCAAGTGCTCTCAGTTTAACCCATTCCCTTGGCTGGGAGACCTGCATCCTGAGCAGAGGAGGGAGAAATATGAGAAGCATGCTGCTTCTTGTGTGGCCCAGGGACCTTCCAGTATATGCCCTCCTAGCAGCACTGGGCACAGGTGGCACTGCTGCCCCCTCCAGCCACACCCAATGGCATCTTCATCACTTCTACCCACACGGTTTGCTCTGCACCTCATCACTTTTATCTGTCTGGTTCCCACTCTCACTGGAGGGTCTGGAGAAACCTCACCAGCACCTTGAATTCTTCCTTGGACCATATAGAATGCTCTTTCCCTTCTCAGAATGTCTGAGGAGATGTTCTCTGCTGCTTGACCTATTTACTGCTTTGGTTGTTACTTATTTTTATCTGCAGGTTTCCTATCTTACCCAGTAAATTGTATATATTCCAGATTAATGTTGCCCTTTAAGATAAACTAATTTTAACAAGATAATCACAATATAAAAAAAGAATAACTTAGTATTTAATGCTTAATGGATACCAGAGAGGGTATTCGATTTTAAAAATTAATCCTTATAGTAACTCCTACTATGTTGATATTGTGCTATTGGTTACAGACAAGGAACATTATGAATACAGAGGTTCCTTTGGTTGCCTCTGATCTCTTGGCAGCCTGTGGCAGAGCTGAAATATGTACTCTGGTCAGACTCCAGCACACGCCCTTTAACACACCCTGCCTTTTCTTGGGCCATGGCTGTGCCTAGCATGTTGAATGTACTTTTTCTTCTTATTTCGGTTCCTTGCTTTGCTCAATTGATCACTGTGAGCAACTGTTTGACACAATGTATTCCAAACTTTTTAACCCCTAGATTTACTTGGTACCTTTTTCAAACCCAGATGAAATACAGTGAACCAATTATCTCTTATAATTTTAATTAACAAAAATATATTTAAAAGCCAAAAGGCACATGTGTAGATAATGTTGCAATGAGGGGGGCCTTTAAAAGCTTCCATGTGGACCCTGCTTCAAACCTCTCAAGCACACTGTTTGGGTGCAGGCTCAGAGTGTGCACTGTGCAGTGAGAGGTGGGAACCACAGAAAGGGGGAGGGCCTCATGGTAAACAGAAACTTCAGCACCTTTGGCATCATTTCTTGGGATGAAATACTTCAAACATAGGAAGGAATTAATCCTAGTCCCATAGAGGTGTTACAGGAGCCTCTTCTTTTCTAGCTATTTTTAATGTTTTCTTTCCTTGTGTGTTTTTCCCCCGTACTGGGAGAACACTCTGCAGAGAAAAAGCAGTTGCTAGCAGAAATTTAGAAAAAGCTGTGCCTCAGACGCCCCTCCCTCATCAAACATATATTATGGTGCAATGTTCCAACCTCAGGGAGAGAATGTGCAACAATATTGAAACTAATTTTCTTTCTTTCTCAATGAACTCTGCAGAAAATTCTATGGGATTAGATAGACAAGCAAAAGAATGTAGAAATCAGGTTTATGTGTTCAACATAGAGGTGATTTACAGAGGTCCTAAAATGGTATCTATACATCAGGTATGGAGAACCCAGGAAAGTTCTGGGCTTATTTTTGAAGGGAAATTCCAGGTGCAGGGAACATCTGTGAGGCCGCTGAGGAGGAGCATCAGCAGACTCTGGCATCTGTGAGACCCCCTGCTGCAAGTCCTATGCACAAGAAATGGGGGGACCCACGGAGATTCAGTGGCCCAGGCGAGCAGGTGCCAGCCACCTGGGGCTCAGAGGCCAATGACCATGGTGTGTGGGCACAAGGAATTCTGCTGTCATGGTCTGTTTTCCTGGTGAAGTTGTGCAGAACTTTTCCTCCAAGAGCCGGATGAGGCAGCAGGTACAAGTGCACACTTCGGCATTGGAATGAGTTCTTTGCTGTGGGAACACAGCTAGTCATGTCACCTCTCTGTTCCTTTCTCTGTAACATCTGGATGCTTATGGCATCTATACTGTGGGGTTATGGAAGGATTAGACAAGAAGAGATGCAGTCTACTATAGCAGAGAGACTGGTGCATAGTTAGTGCCCAGTAAACAGTAACTACCAGAGTGTCACTATATGCTGGCATCTCTGAACATAGCTTTCCACAGTGGATCGAAGGTGCTCTACCATACCAGAAGCTTCTACAGTTCCTCCAGAGGGGCTTCTCAGTCCAAGGCCCAAAGGTTGGATGTAAGCATAGGGCACAGAAATTGACCACCCAATTGAAAGCTCCTCTCTACCCCAGGCACATTTACATTAGAATTCCTAAACTGTACACCGTTTTCTGATGATCATCATAATTTAAATTTTAATAATCTTCTGGTTGAAAAACAGACCAAGAATTTATTTTTTATTTTTTTTTTAAGATTTTTATTTATTTATTTGAGAGAGAGAGAATGAGAGACAGAGAGCATGAGAAGGAGGAAGGTCAGAGGGAGAAGCAGACTCCCTGCCGAGCAGGGAGCCCGATGCAGGACTCGATCCCGGGACTCCAGGATCATGACCTGAGCCGAAGGCAGTCGCTTAACCAACTGAGCCACCCAGGCGCCCCAAGAATTTTTTTTTTAAAGTGAGCTAAAAGTATTGCATTTCTCTGGAAGGCTACCGCTAATTAAGATGTTGAAAGCAATTTTAACACCATTTCTCACCACTGTGACAAATCTGACAGGTTTACAAATTAGCATTCTGGGACTCTTACACTGGATGTCCATGTTTTGTCAGATTCTGTGACAGATCACAAACGTGCATGGTAATTACTGTAAGTGATATAATACCTTGCAAAAAAAAAAAATCACTCTCAGGTGATTCCAGAAACCTGGCTTTTTCATTTGCATTAAAAACTATGTTTTTGGCAGTTATGAGAAAAAAAAAAACTAATAGCATTTTGTAAGGCTAAGTTACCAATTTTCCCATTAGATAAATTTCAGGTTCAAGAATGATTGGATCACCAATCTCTGTGCTAGATATCCAAGCCACATGGTCTGCTTGTTAGGTTCTTCCCAGGATATTTGGAATCCAAGATGTAGATGAAAAATATCTCACATAACATGGGGTGGCTCCAAACTGGTACTTTTCCAGCAAATAAGCTAGTTAAGATAATTTCTCATTCTATTATGTACTGCAGCTGCTACTGGGCTCACTGAATCCCTATTTCCCACAGGACAGGAATGATTCCAGAGGCTGTTCTGAAAGGTCATTCTTGCCAGGAAATTTTGATAAATCAGCAGACACAGACTCAGAGTTAGATAACAATATTTGTCTTTCTTCTCTTTCTCTCTCATTTTCTTTTCTTCTCTCCTCCCACCCCTTCTCATCACCCCCCTTTTTCCTTCTTCTTCATATAAAACTATCTGCATTGGTAGATATAGCATGTAGGTAAAAACTGAATAGGGAGAGAAAGATTCAGGTTGAATATCCATAACTTCCATTATTGTAGGTATAAGCTTCAAAACATTTTAGAAAGAGAAAGCAGAAATAGAAACATACTTTTTCTAGCTATTGTCCCTTTCCCATGTGTAGAGCGTTCTTCCTCTTGTGCCCTAGGGTAAAGACATATGATCTTAGTACTCACAATAACACTGACATCTAGCATACATTGAATTCCAACTTTGACCCGGGGAATCATATTCATTACCTCACTTACTTTCATCAATCACCCAGTAAATAGTTTAGTCCTATATTTCAGAGGAATATAAAGAGGCTCAAGGAAGTTAAGTGACTTTGTTCAAGGTAACTTTGCTAACAGTAAACCAGACATCCCAAGTCTGTGTGCATATGCTCCTATGCCCTCAGTCCCATCCTGTTTCTCCATAACAGCAATTATCTGTATCTGTTGAAGGGATCAATCATGCCTTTGCTCCACATCATAAGTGCCTGTGCAGTGCACCTGCAACAGATACTCAACACAGGTTTATTCAAAGTAGGAAAAAACAATGAATAAGCAAATGAGCAAGTGAAGCTGCTCTTGCCTCAATCAATAATTTACTCAATGTTTTTTGAATATCTATCATGAACTAGACCAGTGTCCGTACAAGGAAAACCTGAGACAGAGACTCACATGCAATTGATATATTGAGAGAGTGATCTCAAGAGGAAGAGGATGGAGGAAGAAAGATAGAGTAGGGCAAGGAGTTAAACAAAGATGAGGTCTGAGGTGGAGTCTAACTTCAGCCTGATTCCACAGGGAGCTCTGGAGTGGGCATTGCACCACAGAGTGCAGTTAGGTCAGGAGCCAGCGTTTCTCAGTCATTAGCTGTACCCACCTATGGGGGAGGGGCCTTAATCTCTCAACCACACAGCTTCTATCAGCCAAGGGGGATGCTCTAGAGAAAGAACAGTTGTGAGCTATTAGCAGCCAACATGCAGGGGAGCTAGAGATGGGTGTACTAGTGGGGTAGAGGGAATAATCAGGAACCAAAACCATCTCCTAAGGCATACATCATTATAGTTCTACAGACATGTTTCCAATTAGTGTGCATGTTCAATGCCTACAGCCCTCTCCATCACTGTCCTTCAGAACCCATCCATCCTAAGACCAACCTCCCTCATGGACTTTCCCTAGACTACTCCAACTCACATGTACTTCTCTTTTTCAGAAATCCTAGTACTTCTCTGAACCAAATGTTTATGTAGTTAAATAATTGCCTATACATGCCTCCAGATTATTATACACGCATATAATTATATCCTTATTAAGCCTGAAAGCTCCTCTAAGGCATGGATTGTAGCATCAAATGGTGATCTTTAGTAACCTTGATGCACTTGGTCAGTGCTGGATGGTGTCAGGGATGCAGCAAAAGGTATTAATCCTGCATAGTAATAAATAATAATAATGCATATTTTAAATGATTCCTATTGGCCAGTCAATGCACCAGCTCACCACTCAACAAGAATTATTTCAGTATAATCTCTATACCACTCCTGTTATATAGTCTATTATTGAAAATGTTGTCAGCATCAGGGAAGAGAAGACCTTGATATAGAGTGGCCTAACAAATTAGAGATATTTTCATCCTATACCCAGGAAACCTGAAGATAGAGTATTGCTGGCCTTGGTTTCATGGGTCTGTGTGCTTCTTTTGGTCTTGTTGTCCCATGGTCACATGATGGCTGGTGTTGTTCCCCAAGCATCACATTTGATTCAACACAGGAAGAAATAACTGTTATTAGCTACATCTGTCTTTTTTTATTAGACAAAGTTAAACTCTTTTCAGAAGACACCAAGAAACTCCCACTTCCACATTTGGCCAGGTTATAGTCAAAACTGTGTTATAGGGTTATCCCTTTCAGCAAGAAGGGTTGGCAAAATATGCATTTTTTCTCAGATGCTAGAGTACAGTGGGGTGGGTTGCAATAAGAACAGGAATTAGGAATGTCAGTTTTAGCTCACAGACATTATCTCCTACATGCAACTACTAAATTCATCTCCATTTCATAGATGAGAAAACTGAGACAATTAACTAATTGCCCCAAAACTGATGAGCAATGAGTTTAGTATTCAGACTCAATTCTGACTGTACAGTCTGCACTTATGACTACTTTGCTATATTACTTCTTTAGTTATTGCACCTTAGTACTCAGTTCTTTTTTTTATGTTCAGTTAACCACTGTATAGTACATATTAGTTTTTGATTTAGTGTTCAATGATTCATTAGTTACATATAACACCCAGTGCACATCACCACATGTGCCCTCCTTAATATCCATCACCCTGCTTCCACCTCCCCCACCCCCTCCCTTAGGAGACCCTTGGTTCTTTTCCCAGGGTCCATAGTCTCTCATGGTTCATCTCCCTTTCTAATTTCTCCCCATTCAGATTTCCCTCCCTTCCCCTGTAGTCTTCCATGCTATTGCTTATGTTCCATTTCTATCTCAAAAATAATAAGGATAAGTTAGAGCACTACCCTAGAGCATTCACCATCAACAATGGAAAAAAAAAAATCTAAATCCTGGGTTGCTATCTATTTCCGGAAAAGACAGATGTGAGTAAACTGGGTTTAGGTTAAAAAGGAGAAGTCATCATAATTGAGTACAAAAAAGGATGACTGACCAAAGAGACATACCTCCTTTGACTACCATAATTTCACTTGATATCAGAATGCCTATGTAAGTTTTGTACATTGCCATTTTCATAGTTCAAACCTTCCTGGCTTAGGCAATTCATTTAATTTCGATGTCGCTTTCTAAATCTCTGCTACAAATAAAACATATAATTACAACTCTTGGTGGAAAGTGTGGCATAAATGTGACTTTCATGAAATGTGGGAATCCAAGTCACCCACTTAGAGCAACCCTCAGGACACAAGTAGAGACAATACAGACAAGATGGCATACTGGTGGGTTCTAGGCTGTACACTGTGTTGTGCTCAAGGTGGCTAATGCTGACTCACTGGAGCTGATTGCTAGTATTTCTTCCCAACTCTGTGTCCAGTGGTGTCACACGGACAGCCTGGAGTCATCTGTAGTGAAAGTACGGACACCACAGACAGTGGAAAACACTACAAACAAGAGCTATTTTTTTCTCTGAGAGCCTGTTGTTAAACATTGAATAGCACACCATTTCTTGAGCAGCCCATCTGAGTAAAATCATGTTTTTAAACACAAAAAGAAGAGGAAGAGAATTTGAGCAAAACAGTATCAGGTTAGTATAGGATTTGAGGAACACCTCAGATGTAAACTCATAACTGCTGAGCTCACCTGCTGATTATTAACATGCAAAACAGTATCTTGTTTCATCTGTGTCCTAGGACTCTGGGGAATACTTTGTAGGCAACTGGCCTTGGTTCCCTTAATTAATATTTGTCTGTTTCTTGCTATGTACACTTGTTACTGGTCATCAGAAATACAATGGTAAATATATATGCTTATATATATTTATTATATATTATTTATTTATATTCATTATATATAATTTATTTATATACATTTATTATACATTATATATATAAATAAGTTCTTTAGTACTTTAATACTTTGGGGCAATTTTATATAATCAAGTTCTTGGAGGCAAGCTAATGAACCCACATCACCTTGCGTGTTGGGGCTCAGTTCTCCCATTTATTATCCTTCTGATGCAATGTCCTTTCACAGCTAATCAATAGCTAAACTGATAAATGGGAAGGCTCCTTAAAAATCCATTGCTCGATTGCTGAGACTGGATGTTTTATTCATTGACAGGTGTGATTTATCATTCTATGGCAAGGAGGAGAACATTTGCTCCAGCTGTTCTCACCAACATTGCCCAGGAGTGGGGGCTTCAGTCTGTTTCCAAGGAGCAGACCAAGTTTTCAGTTAGGTAGCTGCGGCTATATTTAGCATGTTAGGTCATTAGCTATCTGTAAACAATCCAGATGCATTATCCTTCCCATTGTTCTAATTAAACTCCTCATCATGGGAATTGTGCAGAGAGTCTTTGATCTTGCTTTCAGATTCCAAAAACTATGAAGTATTTCTGCCCATGTGGAAACCCCTAGCAGGATTCAATCCAGATTTCTAATGATAAAGCTGTAGCTGCAGTTATTGAGAACTTACTATATGCTAGGCATCAGGTTAGATCTTCATATGCATTACATATTTTTAATCTTCGTCATAACTATGAACAACTTTTTTTTTTTTGGTAATGCTGCTTGGATTCTTTGTAGACGTATATGGCGACAAACAACACCAGTCAGAGCTCAACATGAGAAGGAGAACCACTAGAAGTGATGTGAAATAAGGAATTTATTACAGATAGGACATTGATCTCATGGCATTGTGGAAGCTGGTTGACAGCTTATGTATGGCTATTTATCTCACATCTGATGTTGCACCTGCAGTCAGTCAGCAGAGCTACAGCCAGCAGTAGGGATGGAAAGATGGACATAAATTTGGAAAGCAAAGACAGACAGAAACTAGTAAGGACCAGCTGGAACCCACGAGGATGAACTGGAAGCCACCACCAAGCCTCCAATGTCAATGATGGGGAACAAAGAGCTGGTGCCCTTATTTATGGAGCTAGGCATGAATCTGTCCCAGCAGTCCAAGAAGTTGAATGGAGACACTTGGTAGGAGCTGGCAGAGCTGCAAGCCCAGCTGTGGCCTCAGGAGTGGGAGCAGCTTAGGGAAGAGAGCTGGTAGGGACCAGGGAGCCGGCTGCAGCTAGTGGGCCAGCAGACCAGCAATACCATATGTGAGCTGCAACACAGACTGTGCTTTGGAAGTTTGCTTCTGGGCTGGCTTCTACTGACTTCCAGTTGTTGTATATTGATATTCTCACTCTCATGGTGACAGGTAATGAGACTCCCTAGCTCCTGCTGCTTACCCCTTCCTGAGAGACTCTTCCCTTATTGGGCCACAGAAGCCATCTGACCTGCAGGTACAAGGGACTTCAAAAGTGCTGATTCAAGGACACAGACTTTGGAGCCCAAACAGGTTTGAATCTCACTTAAAGTCCGTGTAATGATATCAGATGCTTGTTAAACTCTCTGAGCTCAGCTACTTCAAATGAAAAATACAATGTGCAATATTACACTCTGGTTTGTGTGAAGATTGGGTGAGAAAAGATTTGCAAGGCAGCCTGTGTGTTATTTGTAGCACAATACATAATACCCATTAACAATGCTGGTTCCTTTCTCTTTCCTCTGTATCCAGCACTAACATTTGGTCCCGGTCCTGCCACTCCTAACTTTGCCTTCCTGCTCACATATGAGGGCCTTCCCCTCTTACCAGTGTCTGCTTGATTTGGAGCACAGACCTCCCCAGGAACAGGTTGAAGCATGCCTCTGGGTTGATGAGACCCTTGCCTTCTTGGAGCTCTAAGTTCTTCCAATGCTCCCATCAGTGACCCACCCTGCCCAGTAACCCCCAAAACCCTGCCATAAACCCTCAATGCTGTCCCTGGTCTGGTATCACCATGAACCTCTGCAGAGGGCCAGGCATCCTCTTGGCACCTGAAACCAGCTGGCTTACCCTACCACCAACCCCACTCCAAGGTAAAGTCCTGTTTCAGAGTCTAGACCCTCTCAATCTTCACTCTTGGTGTTCATCAGACCAAGCCTGTTCCTCTCCTATGTTTATAGTAACAAACTATAGAGACAATCCCTGAAAGAATAGTCTCTCCTCTATGATTATAAAAGATAATCAGTTAATACTTGGGAATTTGCTGGTTAAGAAATATTTTATCCAATTTTATTTACTCAGGGATTGTACAAAGTTCCAGAAAGTGAGCCCAAATTGGATATGGTTGTGCTTCTTCTTCCCCTTGCTCATTTGTTGTTTTCTGAGTGCAGTCATTCTCATCCCAGTTAATTTTTCCATAGCATGATAACTGAGATCTCCTCAATCCTGGGTCAGTTGCCTCTCTGACTACCTCTTCTCAGCAACATGGACCCACCTGCTGTAATCAGGCAATGTGCTAAAGATTAAATCAAAGGCTTCCATGGAAACCTCACCCCTTCTTACTGTCTTTGTTCTCAGTACATATGATGAGAAGCAACTCCTTCAGTACCATGATCTCCTTTCATAGGTGTCTATGATGCTCCTTGTCACCTTCAATGCTATTAGGGAATAGAAGTAAAGGTTTGAAGCACTGGGATGTTGTTCCACTAAGGGAATTCAGGTTTCATTGTCCCTTTGCCTAGAACTCCTGAGAGAGATTCTTTCAAGACACAGACACAAGGGTAGCAGTGGTGGGTTAATTACAGGTTGGTTCCAAATGCCCACTATAGGCTCTCAGCCAGGGCTGAC
>NC_058405.1:82593243-82616275 GCF_002201575.2 Neomonachus schauinslandi
GGAGGGGAGGGGGAGGGGGTAGGGGAGGAGGAGGAGGAGGAGGAGGAGGAGGAAGGAAGGAAGGAAGGAAAAGAGGACTCGGCATCTCCACTTGTTCACTAAATCCAAGATGTTTCTTTAATAGTATTTCTTTTAGAATGACCCTGAGAGTAGAAAATTTGAGTGTAAGTGGTTATCCACCAAAATGTGACTGGCACAAAGAAAACAAAGACAAAAGAGAGAGGAACTTGAAGAATAAGAGGAGGGAAGAGGAAAGGAAAGGAAAAGAAAGGGAGGAGTAAGTGGTAGGGAAGGGCAGGGAAAAGGAAGGGAGGGATGGGGAGGGGGAGGGGAAGAGCTGCATCCAGAGCGGGACAGGCTGCTAGGTACCGGTGATGGAGGTGTATAGGAGGCATGTGCCCTATAGCCGGAGCTGACTTTGTAGTGGAAAGTAATTACTGACACTGGTGGCCGACATTGTCATTTTCCTCTTTGGCCTATTCTCTGTGTACATCTCCATTCTGGAACAGAGGAGATGTCTGCGATCCCTATGCCCAGCAGAGTTCCTGTAGGAGAGAAGAAGTTTATATGGGTAAAGGAAAGAATGAATGAAATTTTCTCAATATCTAAAGTGAAAGCCTGACAACCACAGATCCATATTGGTTAAGCCTTCTCTGATAAAGGCTGCCTGTGTTCTCTGGCTGGCATTAAACTACAGTATGTAAAGGTAGGAGCCAATGTCAGTAAGAGGTCATTTCATCCTGCTGAAGACCATATTCTTGATAACATTGGTGAGAACAGCTGAGACCCACCCCTGGAAAGCCACTTTCTTTCTTTTTTTTTTTATTCTTATGTTAATCCCCATACATTTACATCATTAGTTTTAGATGTAGTGTTCCATGATTCATTGTTTGTGCATAACACCCAGTCAGTGCTCCATGCAGAATGTGCCCTCCTCAATACCCATCACCAGGCTAACCCATCCTCCCACCCCCTCCCCTCTAGAACCCTCAGTTTATTTTTCAGAGTCCATCGTCTCTCATGGTTCATTGGAAAGCCACTTTCAAAAGCTCCTTACCCCATTTAGATTCTTTAGCCAATGCAGATCAGATTAGGGCAGCATCACACTCCTGGGTCCCAGCGGGATTTTTCATGTTCAAAAAGAAAAAGGAATGAATTGGTCTTAATGCCAATTTCTCCTGTCTCTTGAACATTGTGGCAGGTTTGGGGTTCAGGCCTCTGAACTTACTCCCTAGGTCCCTTGGGACACCATGACTGCAACCTTCCTCCTGGTCTCATACCTGAGCATCTCTGGGTCATGTACTTGCAAGGGTTTTGCAAGGCTTGCAGAGGTTCCTTATGCCTCTTGGCACTCGTTCCCAATCTAACTTACTGTGTAAGATGCAAACTCCTTTTCTGTTAATAACCTGACAGTGACATTCTTCCAAGGAACAAGACAAAGAGTTGATTTAAAATGTGAATATTTCTAATATATAGTAACTCAATAAATGGCAAAACGCAATTATTTTTTCTTTACTTTTGTGGGCCACCTTTATGGACCATCATATCCTGCTGTCAATTGTGTGACTTTCTTCAAAGACAGTTGCCCTGGCCAATACAGCATGATATGTGCCAGGCATGTGCACACTTAACACATACCAATTTGTTTAACCCTCATAACACCATTAGGATGGGTGTATCATTCACCCCTTTTAGAGTTAAAAAAAACTGAGACACAGAGAAACCAAGCACCTCATAGCATCTAGCTAGTGAGTGCCAGAGCTGGGATGAAGCAAAGCTTTGATGCAGCTCTAGAGCCCATACTCTGCTTATGGGTTGTGTCCTCCATCTCTTGTGTTACTGATCAGTGTCCTTTCCACTTGCAGTCAGTGTGAGTCTGTGTTCTTATCTGCAGAGTTTCTAGAATGCCAATCTCGGGATGGGCACAGTGATGCTCTTATTTAAATTAGTAATTTTTTTTTATTCATATGGCATACATTTGGAAAAGAAATTTTTCAAACAAAACCCTCAAAGTGTCCTTTTGGGGATTTTCAAGGAAATTCTACATCTCATTCCTTAGTTTCAAATCCTAAAAGTGTCTGTTAGGACTGCCTCTTGTTATCCTACCAATTCTTTTTGTAACCATTTCCTTCCTGTAAAACTGCATCCAGAATTGAAGAAAATTAGAGTGAGCACTCACATTGAATGAGAAGGATGTTCAGACCTGCAGTTTAAAGATAAAAAGCATGGTGCAAAAATTCTGTAACATTCTCTTTGGCCTACAATGGTTACACACAGAATAAATAATTAGTGGAACGAAACCCATCCAGTAAATGTGGGTCATGTGGGAAAAGAAATGTGTTATTGATGCAGTGGCTATAAAATTGCTAAACTACAGTGGTTTCCTCTGTTAGTTTCTCATTAATTGAGTAGTTCTAGTTTAATTAGTTCCCATTTTATACTCTTTCTGTGCACAAGATAAATTACTGCAGGCTTGAAAAGTGGAGAACCTAAGGATATATTGAGTGTAAAGAGAGAGCTGACAAAATGCAGGCAGAGTGGGCCTGGCAGGCGGTGGGCAGCGACAATCAGCCTCTCTTCATGAAGAGGCTGCCTCGCTGACTTGGCATGTGCGTTGCCTTCCAGGTTGCTGTTCAGGCTGTGCTGTACAGTCCATGTTCAAATAAATTAAATAAACACGTAGCCATGAAGCCAAGTTCCTAACTGGAAGTTTGCTGTTGGACTTTAGTGGGTACGTGCTGGCTACAAGTTAAACTGTCACTGCAGAGGCGCCTGGGTGGCTCAGTCGTTAAGCATCTGTCTTCGGCTCAGGTTATGGTCCCAGGGTCCTGGGATGGAGCCCCACATCGGGCTCCCTGCTCCGCGGGAAGCCTGCTTCTCCCTCTCCCACTCCCCCTGCTTGTGTTCTGTCTCTCATTGTGTCTCTCTCTGTCAAATAAATAAAATCTTAAAAAAAAAAAAAACAAAAAAACCTGTCACTACAGAGAAACGCATCGCAGAATACTTAGGGTTTGTAGGCTAGAAGGGATTTTCAGTAAGAACACTGAAGCTAAAACGGGAAAAGTAAGGTTTGTCCAAATTCCCAAGGAGATTATTGGTAAGGACAGGGCTACAGTTCAGTTCTCTTGGTCAACTTCTCCTCTTGCTCTTTCATGATGTGACCCCAACACAGATGTCAGATGACCTTGACGGCCTTGGCTTATAGTGTTTGATGTGTGTGGAGAGTTCCGATCTGATTTTGGGGAAGTAATAACCCAGAGGCTACTTAGTGCCTCCTAGGAATCAGTGCCTAGAGATGAGGCCAGCTTTCCTCAAGGGACTTTAGAGGGCTTAGATCTCCCCCTCACCCTCATTCCACAAGCCTGATTACCTGAAACAGACCCAATAGATTTCAGACACCTAGATAAAATTAGGTCCTCTCTCCACTAATTTCTAGCTATTGTTAATCATTGATAACATAGTTTTAGTATCAAAATATGTTAGAATAGCTTTAAAGCACTTTAAATTCACCCCATAAAGGGAATCTGGATCATGTTCCAGACTCTTGGGAAAGGTGGCTGCTGAAACCCCACTTGGAAACATTTTATTATCTTTATTCCCTCTTGGGGGGTATAATACTAGCTGACTATTCATAATTTCTTAGGTATAGGCCACCTGTTCACTTCCAATTCTCCTGCCCGTTTTATCCTCATTTCAAAGCAAAGAGAACAGCAGGAAACATGAAGAGAGAAGTTTTGAGCATAAACCTGGGAAAGCCTAGATAATGCTATAGTAAGCAACAACCACCAGACCTACCTCAGACTTGTACAGCAGAAGTTTATGTCTTATGCAAGCCAAGTCCATTCTAGAATGGAGGCAGCTCTCTGGGGTTGCTTTTACTGCCTCTGCCCAGAAGTGACACCTGGGACTAATGTTTACATGCCATTGGCCAGAACTAGTCCCTGGCTCCCCCACACTGCAAGGTGCTATGACTGTCACCCACCCCTGTGTGCCTGGTGAGGGCAAGAGGATTGGACACTGTGAGCACGGAAGTGCAGGTTTGCCATGACACTTAACTCCCAAGCTGTTCAAATCCCCAGTACCCAGCACAGTTGTTACCGGTGATAGAAGACATTTTAGCAAAGACGGCAGCTGGAATACATGCATTTACCTATCTGCATCTTATTTTAGCTCTTAGACTCACCAAACACATATACAAATAAAAGGGAATCTCTGCATTATCACTAGAAACCAGAGAAGACTCTGGTCACATTCTCAGATCTCCAAAGAATATCTTTCATGATATATCTATCATATCAGATATGGGGCTGGATTTGGGGAAATGTTAGTCAGTTAACAAAGTGCCACATGAAAGAATAAATCAATGAATCTAAATGGGGGGAAAAAATCCCTCACAATTCCAACAATGTCCACTGATGCCTAGCAGAACAGGCCTGGAGGTAAGGATAGTCCAGTAGTGAGACACTGACCCTTACCATCTGCAGTGCAGAAACCTTATACCAGAAGTCACAGCCACAGGAGATCCAAGGACAAGAATGCTCCCCACCAGATTATGCCCCCTGAAGACCCTACAGGCAAAGGAAAGGAGTGCCCAGTAGAGGGCTCTCAATGGCTATTCCTCAAGACCCCAAAGCTCTCAACTGTAACATTTTTTCTTTTAAATTAAGATATAACTGACATATAACATCATATTAGTTTCAGTTGTATAACAACATGCTAGTTTGATATTTGTATTTATTGCACGATGATAACCACAGTCATTCTAGTTAATACTCATCACCACAGGGGCGCCTGGGTGGCTCAGTCGTTAAGCGTCTGCCTTCGGCTCAGGTCATGATCCCAGGGTCCTGAGATCGAGTCCCACATCGGGCTCCCTGCTCAGCGGGAAGCCTGCTTCTCCCTCTCCCACTCCTCCTGCTTGTGTTCCTGCTCTCGCTATCTCTCTCTCTGTCAAATAAATAAATAAAATCTTTAAAAAAAAAAAAAATACTCATCACCACACAAAGTTACATTTTTTTTTCATGTGAAAAGAACTTATAACATCTTTCTAATGTGCATAGGATACTGAACCTTTTATCTGAAGAAGTAATGTTAGAATAACTTCACACTCTTCCCTAAGAAATTCAAATAGGGACCAACACAATCCCTGACAGAACCTTATACTTACTTGAAAAAGAAAACAGTAAACATACATGTGAGTGTGTGTGGGTGTGCATAGCACACTAATGTGAGAAAATATTCAACAGACGTGACAGACAGATTATTTTCATTACTATAAAGAGTTATTGCAAATCACAAAGAAAAATATAAACATCTCAAGAACAAAACAGTCAAAGGTTTTGCATAGATAGGTCATGCATAGAGTCATGCAAATGACTGACACATAAATAAACAAAAAGGAGGATCATCTGAATCACTTGAGAAATAAGACAAAATCAGCAGGTTTATGGGATATGTGGAGTGAAGGACACAGCCAGACTAAGAGCTAGAGAGGACTTGCTGTCTCCCACTGCTGAGTCTGAAACAAGGGAAGGCTCATCTGAGGTCAAGTCTAGAGAGCATCACATTTATCCAGGTCACTGCCTCACACTGGCCCAAGTGGAACAGGTAAAGTAGAAAATGGTCAAGTCTTTGCTCCACTGACTCTATCTAACAGAAATTTGAGCACAAAGTTGTCACCTACCAAACAACTAACTCCTACCACTTCCTGGAGAGTAGTAAATGGTAGATGAGTACAAGTGTCCTTAGAGAAAAGGCCTCTTTAAGAGAAATCAGAAGAGTGGGATAATGGAGTGGCCTTCAAAATATATTCAACTTTACTGAAATAAAAATATATAACAATACAACCATACAATTCCCTCTTTTCCATATTAATATCCTAAGGTTCTGGTGATGATAATGAGGATGGCAATGATGATAACAATAAGTCTATGCCAACAGTGTTTACAAAAATAGGTAGTCTGATATACTATTGAGGAGAATATACACTAATGAGATCTTTCTGGAAGAAAACTGAGCAGTACACATCAAAAATATCAATAATATGTATAATATTTGACTGAGTAGTTTTACCTCTAGAAATTTACCACAGGGGAATATTAAAGGATTTTTTTTTAAGAAAGGTAAAATCATGACTCTCTTATGAATATAAAATGAATATATAACAAGTTTTTATTCATCCCATTATTAATGAGGGAATAAATAAGATGTTACAACTGGTTCAAAAGAGAATGCAGAGAACACACATATGCAGAGCATCAAAAAAGCTGAAATTAATTTACAAAGAGATCCAAAACTGGTCAGTTTCCACAGAACGATACTCAATCACATTCCAAAAATTCATTTTTATTTCTATGGAAAAAAATCATTTTCTTTTTCTTTTTTTTTTGCATTCCCCCCGATTTTTTTTCATTTTTTTATTATGTTAATCACCGTACATTACATCATTAGTTTTTATCACTGTGTAAATCGTAGAAAATGGTGAATAATGAAAATGAATTTTTTCCTAGAGGGGAGGGGCATGGGGGGATGGGTTAGCCTGGTGATGGGTATTAAGGAGGGCACGTTCTGCATGGAGCACTGGGTGTTATACGCAAACAATGAATCATGGAACACTACATCAAAATAGCTCAGAGACAACAAAGGACAGAGGTGACTTTGAAGAGTGTTCTAGACAGGATGCCTGGCAATCTTTATTAGCCTATTCCTGACTTTCAGGAATAAGCCAGACAAAGATGTATCAAGAAAGATTCTCATCAAATACTGAGAGTAATAGAAGGAAAAAAGGAAAACAATTTTACATATAATAATAAATTATTGCTAAATTTAACTTTGGTACAGCTATAAAATGGAATGCTGTACAATCATTAAAAATTGCACAATTAGGAACATGTGATTCAATGGGTAAAAGGGCACAGAGAAAATATTTCTGTGTTAACATTGTTGCCAAGGTATTAAGAAAAGCCTCAAACTGATAAGATTTTGCTGTGTTTCACTCACTTGTTTATATGTGTGCATATGTGCACCTAGTTGTTCAGCATTATATTCAGATCTGAGCCTTGTTTGGAGTTGGAGGCAAAGGAATACATGTCTCTTCATAGTAAAGAACAGGAATATTCTTGTTGCTTCTTGCAGGCAATAGGAAAAAAAAGAGAAAGCTTTCTAGACAGAGATAAACCAAAGTGGTGGCAGTGAGCCAAGTTTGGGGGCAGGCTGAGAGAGCAGACCAGGAGCCAGACACAAATTCCCTGTTGCTGATGAAATATGCTCACAATGATGCTCACATGCTGCTGCCTATGCTAGCTGATTAAGGAATCCTTCTTCATGTCTCCAAGAAATCTGTTGCATATGATAGTCTTGGGATAATGATGTTGTGTATAATCAAGGAATAGGATAAGGCCCATGGTAGGGCAAACATGGAAAAATAGAACAGAAACAGCAAGGAGAGAAGAGAATGGGACCAACAATATGACAGAAGCCAGGGATTGGGGTGAGGGGCAAAGGTAACCCAATAATGTTTTTATCTATTTATTTAATGAAATGCTGGTTTTCCCATAGCATGTGATCTGAGTGATCAAACCATCTTTGTTGAGGGTGAGAGGATTGTGGAGACCCAAGGACACTTGAAGACAGACTCCTGGTGTACATATGCATAGAGAAAACTTCTGGGATAATAAGCATAAAAATATTAATAGTGTCTATCTTTGAATTAAAAATTATTTAGATATTAATTTACTTTCATTTTTTTCTACTTTGTGTATATTCTTCAGTAAAAACCTAAGACCTGAGCTCTGACCCAGACAGCCTACTGCCCTCTGCAATTCTTGGCATGGATGTACAAGAAATACCACAGACTCAACTGATCCTGAACCCAGCTCATAGTCCTGGCCCCTGGAACTTCTCCGCATCTTGCACAACCAGCCTCGGTGATTGTTGCCTCATTCTAGCATTCTGAAAGAGTTGAACTTTTCCTCAGATCTTATTGTGCCCATCTACTAGGAAAACTGGTCCTGTCAGTTCTACCCCTTATGAGCTTTGGTATACATCTTTTGTCCTTAATTGGTAATGAATCCTCATTATCTGTTGGCTAGATCATACCTATTCTGTTCATGTTCTTTCCAATCTATCCTCTATTCTGCAGCAAGGATATATTAAGTACAATATACAGTGTTATAATAGTTTCAGGTATATAATATAGTGGTTCAACAACTTTATACATTATTCAGTGCTCATCATGATAAGTGTACTCTTAATCCCCATCACCTATTTCATCCAGCCACACACCCACCTCCCCTCTGGCAACAACCAGTTTATTCTTTGTATTTAAGAGTCTGGCTTTTTTAAATCTTCTGTTTGTTTGTTTGTTTTCTTAAATTTCACATATGAGTGAAATCAAATGGTATTTGTCTTTCTCCATCTGACTTATTTCACTTAATATATATTTTGAGTGCAAATCTGATCTTGTCTTTCAACTTCTCAAAGCCCTTTAGAGAAACCCCATAGCCTTTAGGCTCCTTTCCAAACTCCTTAGAGCAGCTCACTAGTCCTCCGTCATGTTCCTTTCATGACCCAATCTCATTTTCTCCTACTCCCCATCTAGCCCTTTAGACCTGGGCATATGGGGTGAATTTCAGGTATGAAAACACCTTGAAGACCTCTATCCCTTTACATAAACCTTCGCTACTGTCTAAAGTGCTCCTCATCCATTCTTTACCTCATCCTTCAAAATCCAGCTCACATATCAACACTTTCTGAAGACTTAATATGGCCCCACACTGAGGCAGGTTGCTCCACCTCTGTGATTTTTTTGTGAAACACTGTTATAGATTTACCAACCTACATTTTAATTATTATTTCAATGCCTGTTTCTTCAGTCAACTGAGGGAGATACTTTGAAGGCAGGGGCTGTGATGGACAGCTGTGTGTCTCCCAGGACCAGGCATAAGGCTTACCACATGGTGGGAATTCAGTAAATGGCTGTGGAGTGAAAGACTCTAGTATACCTTCTATGAAAGAGAATGTGACTTTTGAACACTAACAGCCTTCATTATGTTTGTATGCATGTGTGTAAATTGTTTATGTACAAGTACCTACATATAATTAATATTCTTTTAAACTTTCATTTTATTTGTTTAAACTGTCTAAATTATTATGAGATGTCTGTTAAGAAAACATCTCCAGGGGCGCCTGGGTGGCTCAGTCGTTAAGCGTCTGCCTTTGGCTCAGGTCGTGATCCCAGGGTGCTGGGATCGAGCCCCGCATCGGGCTCTCTGCTCGGCAGGAAGCCTGCTTCTCCCTCTCCCCCTCCCTCTGCTTGTGTTCCCTCTCTCGCTGTGTTTCTCTCTGTCAAATAAATAAAAAATCATTTAAGAAAAGAAAAGAAAACATCTCCAATATGATGGTTATGGAATGAGGAAAAAGAATGCCTATCAAACCTGTGCTTGGTCAGGGGCCAGGAAGAGGTTAGAGAAATTCCTTCCAAGAGGCTGCTGGGCCCACTGCTGTTGCTGGGCAGTTGAAACTTGTTGGGGCTGTTCATGAAAAACTTTTGTTATCTTGGGAATTGTTCCATTCCCTGCCTGGATTTTAGGGCTGTGTTCGGACTTAGGAAAGTTCTTAAGTGAAGGAGTTGGACAAACTTGATCTAGTCAGAGATTTCCTGCGGTCTTCCCTGGACTAAGGTGTGGCAAGGACAGGTGACAAAACAACGGTGCTCCACCTAGGAGAGGGATGAAGAATATGAATGACTTGGCATCCTCTCCCACCAGAAGCCTCCTTTGTGGAGGAACCTGGTTTGCTAAGCAGAAGCGGCCACAGCTCTGGTCATTGTGTCTGTGTATCAAGGTTTCTGGCATTGCCTCACTGGGTAACAGTACCAGTGAAGATTGCTGTGCAGCCATCTGACTGGCTCCATCATAGTCATTGTCTCAAACCAAGGCAGGGCTCACACCTGCACAAATCACGGAAGCCACATGCTCACACTCTGTCTTGGAGCAGGAAACTGAGAGTCTCTCTTCTGGTGTGTGAGATCTCAGAGTCATCTGACTTCCAGAACGCTAGTGTGGTCTTTGGCAAAATGAGGACAACCCACCAACCCCTCTTCTTCCCCATTCCCCCACCAAACTTGGAGATTTCTAAAGCTGATCCATTGGAAGGGCCGGAGAAACTGCATTCTAGACTTTTAATTTTCTAGATAATTAAATGGAGGCCCTGATGGGAGTTATCAAGTCTGTGATGGGTCATTCCTACCTAGAAGGCACTGGTCACTTGCTGCTGTCTCCAGGTGGAGACAGGTCCTAGCTCTTTCTCCTACTCCCAGCCTTCTCAGGCCAGAAGGACCTGCTCCAGCCAATCTCTCCAACCATCTTTCACCTCATATCCCTCTGTCACTCTTTTACTTTATTTTATTTATTTTATTTTATTTTATTATTTAAATTCAATTAGTCAACATATAGCGCATCATTAGTTCCAGATGTAGAGTTTAGTATATGCCACTCCTTTTAAATATGGCATTTCCCAGGTAAGGTGCACTCCTTTTGCCTCCAGCTATAGTCTCAGGCCTTAATTAGCCTTGTTCTCCCTCACTCCTCACTGGGCACTGAGCTCTTGCTTCAAGCTCCCCTCCTACCTTCCCTCTGCTCTTGCCTTGCCCTGCTCTGCCCCTGCTCCTGCTCGTGATGTGCTGCTGCCACCTGCCCTGTCTCTTACCTGCAGGAAACTCCTCTCCTTGGGCCATCAAGTCTGATTCATCTCTGCCTCCCACAGAGTCCTCAGTCAATATCCTGTCCTGAGACGGCCAAGGGTGATGGTCAGCTCAGTAGTGAGGGAACCGGTGAAAGCTCACGTGGATGCTTGGGGTGGTGGGGGAGGGGCAACAGTCAGAGCCAAGGTGTGTGGGTGGGTTAGCGAGGTGGTGGGTGGTGCGAGCGCATGCTGCATGAGTGTTCGAGTGTACAAGAGCAGGTGGTGAGTGAGCAAGAGTGGATGGTAAGCGTGTGAGCAAGGGGATGGAGGCATGGGGGTGCTGGGGAGTGGTTGCGTGAGTGGGCGGGTGGACAGTGGGCTGGATATGGAAGGTGAGGAGACAGTGAAATAGAGGAGAGAGCAACGCCACAGGCTCCAGCCTGGAACCTGAGCCCTCCCCTCCCTGCCAGGTGGCCTTTCCAGTTCCCCATGCTGCCCCAGCCCTCCTACTGAGCACTGGCTTATGTCACTCTGCACCTCATTGTCCCTCAGTTTACTCCAACATGTGCCACAGGCTCATGTGGAAGCAGAAGGTACCAACATGCAAACCTAATGGGGCTCCTTTAGCCCTCTGCAAATCCAAGGCTGGTGGGAGGAAGGCAGCTCCTGCTGGATCCCAGCGCTCCACCTGCGCAGTGGAGAGGAGCTGGGACTAGGGGCAGGCATCCTGTGTTTGGTAGATGCCCTTCACATTCATTTGGGGCACCAAAGGAGAGCTATGAATAGCAGGGGTACACACATACCCGGGTTCAATGACAACAGTGGACATGAATATTCTGAGATCAGAGGTGGCATCCAAATCACCAATGACTCTATGGACCCAGCTCAGAGCTGGCAGAGGGGGGGAAGTGGAAACTGTAAAATGGAGGTTGAAGGAATCAGCCTGCTGAAGTCTAAAAATCCAATGGAGAAAGTAACCACCTCTCCTGATGTAATGCTCTCACCCACATGCTTAAAACCCTGCAGGGACCTAGCACTGTAATTACCTTCAGTTTTGGAAAATAAATTGTAACTGAAAATCTGAGGGTATTATAAAGAGTTATAACAAGTTGGGTAGTGTTTGGGGTCTCAGCTCATAATCAGACTGCATTCACAAGCAGCATCAGTGGGCGAGAATGGCTATTTCCCCAAAGGTGGAGCCTTAAGAAAAAAACATTTTGAAAGTTAATGAGTAGGAGAAGAGGCAAAAAGAAACACAATTTGTTTTAAAATAAAAAACAAAACAAAACAAAACAAAACATATGGCTGAAAAAATTCTCAACAGCTTCCCATGTAGCATTAGTAATGCTGATTGCCTGATACTTGTGTGACAAGGACAGACCACTGACTGCTTAGGCTTGTCCCAAATTTATGAAATCACATTTATGGGCAGTTACAAATTTCATTGCTTTTATTAACTGCTTGAAATGCTATTTACTTGATTGAATTACAGTTCTGGCCATTAACACTTTGGAATAACTGCCCAGTTAATTAACATGGAATTACAGTGACAATGCCATGCCAGTCCTTAGGAGGGCCATGTCAGCATGGAAGAGCTCATGGTGATGGATGTGCTCACAGTAAATGAGATTGAGCAGTATTGGGGCATCATTTAAATGGCTTACACACCTTAGCTTGTGGACTTCTCACTAATCCATCTTCTGTGTAAGGGAACATACAGTGTCCTTCAGGGCTGCCCAGCACCCCTTCAGTGGACTCCAGATCTAAAGGAGGAGGGACTCAATGTTGGATACCTGATGGCAACAGGTGGCTTCAGTAAGGTATCTCATTTAATCCAGTCACTGGAGGATGAATTTTTCTAGTCCATATGTACCACTGAGAGAACAGGAGAATGACTCGGCCTTGTTCACATCTTGCAGCCTGTAAATGGCAGAGTGCAGTTGGACTCACATCACTCTGGCCAATCAACCACCATGCCTGTCATCAGCTACCCTTTCCAGAGCTTTCTGACGCATTGAAATGGGAAGTTAAGGAATCTGAGATTAGGTGGTGTGTTTTTCATTTCCACAGTGTGGTGGTGTCTCTCTCCATCCCTATGGCCTCTGCCCCCAGCTAAGTGGCCATGGGGGTCTGTGGGCATGTTTTGGACCACATATCAAACTATCAAACTCCTCACAAGGAAACTGCCCTCTGGTGTAGAGCCAAGCCCTGGGTTGCCTTCATGAGCTCTGCCTCTCTCCTGATGAACAGCTGTGCCACAGTCACCTCTAGATTTTTTTTTTTCCCTTTACAAGAAACACACACAGTGTAATAACCATCTGGCCCTTTTATTTCTCAGTGGAGCTGTGTGTGTTCAGCACTGACCTCACTGGCCTTGCTCTTGGCTAGAAGCAATCCTCTTATTAAATCAGAAACCAAGGAGGACCCCTGCCCCAGACCCCTGACCCCAAGACAAGCCTGAGGCTGACCTCATCCTGACATCACCAGGCTGTCTGGCATTTAAATGCCAACATCTCTCCACAGAGCTGTGATGAAGGCAGTAGGCTGTGCACAACTTTTTATACTTCATTTCCCATTTACAGGAAGAAAAGAAATGGGAAAATGTCAGAGAAAATGCAGTCCTGACACACAGGGCATATTTCTGGTTGGGCAGAGAGGGCAACTGTCAGTGGGATGGGACTTCAGAAATCTCTGGAGAGGTTGCAGTGCCTCCGAAGTCACCTCAATGTCCTCAGACTGCTGCCTGCAATCTCAACCATCAGAATGGCTGGTATCTGCAGAGTATCTGCTGTGTGCCAAGGACTGTGCCCTGTTTCAATTCCTCAACTCTCATACCTATAAATCTGAGAACCAGGTGGTGTAGCAAACGAAGGAATACAGGCATGGCAAAGTGGAGAAAAGGCCTGCTGCCCACCAGACATGTGGACTTGGTTTGGTGAATTCCCCACTGTCCAGAGCCTGGTGATCATTCTGCAATTTCAGAACTTAAGTCCAATGAGTGGAACATTCATTCATTCAACAGATGTTTGTTGAGTACCCCTATGGCAAGTTACTATCTAAGTTTTGAGGATTCACTGGTGAATAGTGGAGTGTTGCCTTCATGATGGAGTTTCAGCAGTGAGTACGAAGATAAATTTAAAAACGGCATTTCAGACAACACTTGCCATGAAGACAATAGAATAGGTGAGAGAGAGACGGTGGCTGGGATGAGAAGGGTAGGCTTCATTAATCAGCTAGTGAAATGACATCCAGAATATCAGTTGATAAATCTACCATGAGAACCAAGTGCAAATGCGCCTAGACCTTGCACTGTGACCAGTGCTTTTTCTGTCTTAGACCATGGAATGAAAAACAGTGATGAGAAAGTGCTTGGCCAGCTAATTTCATACAGGCAAGTTCAGGACAGGAATAGTATACTCACAGTGGCCTGAGCTGAGCCATCTGGAGTCTATGTTACCAACTTGAAATATTTGGATTTCCCCAGGGCCACACTGGCATGTGGACTCCCTACATTGGTCTCCACTACTCTGGTTTTGTGATTCCTTGACATTCATTCCCCCTACTGACTGACCCAGCCTTTCTTTAAGTACAGCTGACCCTTTAACAGTATGGGTTACTCCATGAGTCTATTTCCATGTGGATTTTTTTCAATAATTCACTATAGTATTATAACTGTATTTTCCTTATCATTTTCTTAATAACATCTTCCTCTCCAGCTTACTTTATTGTAAGAATAAATACAATATGTGATACATGAAACATAAAATATGTGTTAATTCTCTGTTTATATTATCAGTAAGGCTTCTTTGATCAACCATAGACTATTAGTAGTTAAGTTTTGGGGGAGTCAAAAGTTATAGGTGGATTTTCAACTGTGTAGGGACCGGTACTCCTGACCCTCACTTTGTTCAAGGGTCAGCTGTACTTTTGCCTCCTGTTGCCCTAGCTTGGTTTCTCAGAAAGGCAGGGGCTATAAATGCAGTCTTACATGCAGGCAGGTTATATAGAACATGATTCTGGATGTCAGGAGTGGGAAAAAAGGAGGTAGGGGAATGTCTCAGAGAAGAAAAAAAAAAGGCAAGACAAAGATAGGTATGGGATTGATGATCACTAGTATAGGATCCCAGGGAAATACTTCTTTTTCAGCTCTTGACCCCTCTTGAGGAAGGGTGGCCCAAGGTAGCATCTCTGGTTTGTGCAAGCACCAAGGATGAGATGCACATATGCCCTCAGCTGTGAAGCTGTGATACCAGAAACTCCCAAGATGGAGAGGGAGAGGTCCAAAACAGAGTTTGCAGCTAAGGTGTTGTTAAGTAGCATCTGTGTGAAGCTGCCCTAAGCTGCACACCCGTAGGTACTGCAGTAGTGGCTGGGGTAGGATAGGGCTAAGATGACTTGAACGGTGCACAAGGGGTCCTACACATGTTATTAAACCCTTCATTTTTAAGTCAAGGTGTTAAATTGGGATTTGACCAATATCCTACTTTAAGCAGTTACTCTTTAACTGAGTTTTATTTGACTGGTGGCTGTTCTATTTCTTAAGGCTGATTTGTCCTGTCTCTGCTCTTGCCAGAGTCTCCAATATAGATATGTCCCATTGCAACAGATAAATACAATGGAGCTCAGAAGCATTAAGGAGTTGGCCCCAACTCACTGAACTCATAGATGTTGAGTTCAAACCCAGAATTTATTTTTTTTTTCAGCTATGTCACTCTGCCTCTTGGCCTGTTAAACTCAGAAATTTTACATGTTTTTCATTTGGATTGCTTCAAAAAGCTTTCTCTTTTCTTTTTTCTTGATCTATTTAAAATTTCCTTCTTACTAGTCTTAGTAAGGCTTCTGGTGTCTCCTCATTTTCTGCAGAAGAGGCTACAAACCCCTTATAAGGACCTTCACAGTTCTCCAAGATGTTCTTGCCTGATCACCAGCTTCCTGGTGGACACTCCATTGAGTAGCATGAGACAGTTGACTGCCCTTGGAAATCCTTCAAGACCTACAGAGCCTCTGCATTTGCTATTTCTGGTACTTGACATTCCCTCCACTTCTATATCTCTCAAAATGGTGGAAGTGGTTTTGGAAACAGGCAGTGGGTGGAGACTGGATGAATTTTGAGAAGCATGATAGAAAAATCCTAGGTTATTTTGAATAGTGTTATATATGGACACTGCTGAAGTAAATGAGGAGAATTTTTTTTTTAAGTCCTGCCTCATCTTAGAAAAAGCCTAAATTGCAGTGAACAGACTATTAGTAGAGATCTGGACTTGGAGGATACGACAGGTGAGGACCCAGAAGAAGACAAGGTCCTTGCTATGTAGTGGCAGAAATCTTAGCAACATTGTATCTTGCACAATCTCAGATTTAAAGAGTGAGGGGGACGAGTTGAGCTGGGGCTTGTTGGAAGATGTAGGGAACAATAAGATGGGGAATTCAGTTGGTTTTAAAGAGTTGTGAGAGAATCCCAGCTGATAACCACAGGAACTGGAGACCTCAGCTCTACAGCCACAAGGGACTGAGTTCTACGGACAACTTAATGAACTTAGATAAGAGCTCAGGCTGGCCAACACCTGGATTTCAGCCTTGTGAGACTAAGCAGAGAAACCAAGTGAACCCACCTGGACTTCCAGCCTGCCGAATTATGAGATGATAAATGTGAGTTGTTTTAAGCCATTGGTTTTATGGTAATTTGTTATAGCAGCAATAGGAAAATATTACAATGAAATTCATAGCACTTCTTAAATCTGTCATATTTTTCATCTGTTTTGGAAAATCTTGTCCATTCCCTTATACATTTCTTCTGTCCCATTCTTTCTGTCCTCCCCATCTGGCCCCTAATTAGATGCATGTTAGATATTTTCATTGTGATCCTTAGGTTTCTGGTGTCTTCCTTTTAAGTGTATGTTCATATAGAGTTTATTCTACTTGCCTATCTCTTAGTTCATCAATCCTATCTTCAGCTTTGCCCAACCTACTAAGTTTTTAATTTCATTTTTTATCCATCAGTTTTAGAAATTCCATTTGATTTGTTTTGATATACTTCAGTCCTCTAGTGAATTCCCCATCTTATCTATTTTCTTGACTATATTATTAGGGTTAGGGCTAAGGTTATACTATATTTTTTGGTATATTGTCCATTGCTATAATCCCCATTGTTGGCTTTTTATTGGTCTGTTTTTGTTTTTGTCGGTTTGTCTGTTTGATTAGTTTTTGGTCTCATAGTGTTAAAGTAAAAGCCAGTTACTGTGTATCAAAAATTTAAAAGACTGTAGATGATGTCATCTTTCTTCAGGTATAGTTCAGCCTATCCTCTGACAAGTGGTTAGAGTAGAAGCAGATCATTTCAATCCAGTAGATGCCTGAGCATTCATGAGCCTTGCTTTTAGGTCTGGTTTTCCAGTTTACCCTGACTGCTAGGATAAATTCCACCAAGGCTTCCAACTGAGATACTTCAATTTTTTGACTCTTCTGCTTTTTACTATTTTCTGCTAACCTTCTTAGCTTCTTATATTACAGCTTAAGAATCAGTAAATTCCTTAAGTGCAGGTTCTGTACTTCCATACTTTTTAGAGTCTTGGTTTCTTTGGCAAATATTGGCTTTAATTTTTTTTTCCTTTCTCAGAAGTCTCCAGAGGATCTTCTGAGTCACTGATTTTTGCTTTACTTTCTCCTGGGATACTCCTCCTTTCACCCAGTGCCACTTAAAGAACATAATTTCCAGGCTGTCAGACTTATATTAAAGAGCTTGCCTTCCCTTCAGGATGTTGGACCCTGAAGTCCAGCCTCCTCTCACTCTATTGCTATATCAGTTCTGTCTAATTAGGAACCCTTTATTCCACCATGCAGATAAGGAAACACTGTGCAGATAAGGAAATTCTCATATGAGAATTTAATAGGTCAAACCTAGAGGAATCCCATTATCACTTTTGTTCATAATCCATTGGCTAAACTTTAGTCACATGATCCTCTCAACCACAAGAAAGGTGTACATGGTCTAGATTTAATATGCATTGGTGATTTTAATAGCAATGGAAATGTGGAAGATGAACCAAATGACCTCTGAAAGTACCTCTGGCCTAGGGATCTCTGTTCAGTTCCTGAATGTGGTTTATTTAAGAATTTCCTATAGTATGCTGATACACAGAAAACATAAGAAGACAAAGGCATTCTGCTCATCCTTTTAGGAATTAAATGCTACATTCACGATATCATTGAATTTTTTTGTCTGCAGTGCCAAGATAATCCTTATGACTTAGAATTTATAATGGGCTCTCTTAAAAATATCATTCCTGCACAAATTAATTCAGTAAGTCCTCTGGATATTCAGCTTCAATGAGCTGGAATAAATGTTCACTGGATATTGGATAACTCAAAAGTTTCATCCAGCATAAGGCTAAAATGCCTTTGTATCCAAGGAGAAAATGAGCTTATTTCAAATTTTCATTATTGTTAAATTATGGCTTAGGTCTTAACTCCATGCAGTCAGCTCCTCAGGACTTTTAATAGGTATTTGGGGGGGGTGCAAGAAAAGCAAAATCAACATATCTTTCCTTAAAGGTATCTTACTCTAGCTAATGAAACTTGGGCAAAGAAAATAATGATAGAATAATACAGCGGGGAAAAAAATCAACATTTGGATCTGAATACAAGAATTATGAAATGAGAATTATTAGTGACTTAAAAAAAAGAAATAGACTTATTTTTTTAAGAGCAATTTGAGGTTTACAGCAAAACCTGAGCAGTTTTTTGCTTTTTGTTTTTACTGAGCTCCCATATCCTTCCCCCCTGCCCAGTTTCCACCATTATTAACACCTTGTATTAGTACAGTAAATTTCTTACAATTGATGAACAAAATAGTGATATATTATTATTACCCAAAGTCTATAGTTTATTTACATTAAGATTCACTCTTTGTGTTTTACTTTTAACTTTTTATTTGAATTCCAGTTAACATACAGTGTTATATTAGTTTCAGGTGTACCATATAGTGATTCAACAATTCCCTGCAACACATGGTGCTCATCCACAAGTGCCTTCCTTAATCCCCATCACCTATTTGTGTTTTATACAGTTATAGGTTTTGACAAATGTATAATGTCATGATCCACCATTTACAATGTTAAAAACCCTAAAAACCCTAATCCCTAATCCATAAAATGTTCTAAAAATCCAGGACACCTGGGTGGCTCAGTCAGTTAAGCATCTGCCTTCAGCTCAGGGCATGATTCCTGGGATCGAGTCCCGCATGGGGACGGGTGTCCCTGCTCAGCGGAGAGCCTGCTTCTCCCTCTGCCTGCCGCTCCCCCTGCTTGTGCTCTGTATCGCTCTCTCTCTCTCTGACAAATAAATAAAATCTTTTTTAAAAATGTTCTAAAAATCCTCTGTGCTCCACCTATTTATCTTTACCTCTTTCTCTCTGAAACACTAATTTTTTTTTATTCTCATACTTTTGCCTTTTCAGTAATGTCATATAGTTGGAATCAAACACCGTTTAGGCTTTTCAGACTGGCTTTTTTCACTTGCCAATATGTATTAAAGTTTGCTTCTTATCTTTTCATGGTTTGATAGTTCATTTATTTTTACTGTTGAATAATCTGTTATATGGATGTACTACAATTTATTTATCCATCTGCATATTGAAGGACATTTTGGCTGCCAACAAGTTTTGGCAATTATGAATAAAGCTAACATAAAAATTTATTTGCAGGTTTTTGTGTGAATATAAGTTTTCAACTCTTTTGGGTAAATACCAAGGAGTACAGTTACTAATGGTAACTGGTAACATGGTAAGACTATGTTCAGTTTTGCAACAAACTTCCAAGCTATCTTCCAAAGTAGCTGCATCCTTTTGCATCCCCACCAACATTGAATGAGAATTCTTGTTCCACATTTTCACCAGCATTTGGTGTCAGTGTTTGGATCTGGCCACTCCAATAGGTGGATAGCAGTAGTGCTTTGTTTTCATTTGCATTTCACTAATACTTTCAAATGCTATTTCACATCTGTTTTGCTTCTTTGGTGAGGCGTCTGTTAAGTAGTCTTTGGACCACTTTTTCATTGTACTGTTTATTTTCTTATTGTTGAGTTTTAAGAGCTCTTTGTACATTTTGAATAACAGTCCTTTACCAGATATGTGTTTTGCAAGAATTTTCTCCCAGCCTCTGGTTTATCTTTGCATTCCCTTAACCATGTCTTTTGCAGATATGAAGTTTTTATTTTTATTGAAGTCCTGATTTTTTTTCTTTCAGAGATTGTGCTTTTGGTATTGTATCTGAAAAGTCATCACCAAACCTAAGGTCACCTCGATTTTCTCCTTCATTATATTCTATGAGTTTTACAGTTGTACAACTTACATTTAGGCATATGGTCCATGTGTAGTTAATTTTGTGAAATCTGAAAAGACTTTGTCTAGTTTTATTTCTGTTTTTGCTTGTGGATGTCCAGTTGTTCTACCACCTTTTGTTGAAAGCACTACCATTTCTCCATTGAATTGCTTTTGTCCCTTTGTCAAAGATCAGTTGACTGTATTCATATGGGTCTATTTCTGGGCCCTCTCTTGTGTTCCATTGTCCTTCTATTCTTTCACTAAGTAATGAAATGAACACACTCTGTTGATTACTGTATCTTTATAGTAAGTCTGAAAGTCAGGTAGTGTCAACAGCCATCCAGTTTTTGTTCTTTGGTTAGTTCTTTTCTTTTCTTTTCTTTTCTTTTCTTTTCTTTTCTTTTCTTTTCTTTCTTTTCTTTTCTTTCTCTTTCTTTTTCTTTCTTTTTCCTTTCTTTCTTTCTCTCTCTCTCTCTCTTTTTTTTTTTTTTTTTGGTGGAGGGCTTGGTGATTAAAGGTTAATTTTGTCTTTAATTTTCAGAACACAAGTAAAATTCTTTAGCAATATTCCATACTTATAAGATGAAGTCCAGATGCTTAACTGGGCATACAAAGACATCTATAGTTTTGCTCCAGCTTATTGTTCTTCTAAAATAGTATCACTCCAGCCATATCTTTGCACTCCCTGTTCCTCAAATTCTCATGCCTCTCTTCCTTGTGCACACTGTTCTGTCTGATAGGAATGTCTTTCTGTTTGTGTCCACCTGGATAAGTTGTCTGGACCTATTGAGCTTGTCTGGGCTATTCCCTGTGAAGTGTCTTTTGACCCTTCCCCATCTGGCTTGGTACTTTCCTTTCTTTATTTTTTCATTCACAGAAACTCTGTTCTAGACACTGCATTTGGCTTTGGGATACAATGACCTAGTTCTCCTGGACATTATATCTTGATGAAAGACCAACTAAGGAAAACACAAACACAGATTATGATAAGCACTATAAAAATAATTATAAATGGCTGAGATTAAATGGAAAAAGGTAAATGGCATCCTATTTTAGGGAAGGAGGTCAAGAAAGACTTCTCTGAGAAGGTAGCATTTGTACTGAGACCTAAGTGGTGAAAAACCAGCCGTGTTAGAAAAGCATACCACCAAAAGGCCTGTGCAGAGGGCCACATGGGAGGAAACAGCTCAGTGAGTGCAGAAACTGAGGACAATGGTGCCTGGTGGCAGTGAGCAAAGGAAGGAAAGCATGAGATGAGGTTGGATATATAGTCAGGACTCAAATCAGGAGGTGCTTTAGAACCCCTGGGATAGAGGACCAATTTTGTTGTAGGCACTATAGACTCATTGAAGGGTTTAATGTAGGGTAGTGAAATGATCTGATTTACACTTAAAGAAGCTCTCATTGTATGCTGTCTATAAAAAGGATCATAGGGAAACAGTGATTAGGGTGACCATATAAGTTACCATCCACTGGGGCACTTTTCAGTGTGAAAGGGGCATTATTAATAATTATTCTGGGTCATTAGGCACATATCAGGACATATGGTGACACAAGCAATAGAAAACACAAGATAAAGCCAGTAGTAGATGTCTCTTAGGTATTTGATGGTAAGACAGGGATGGGGGATGATTTGGATATGTCTACTCAGAAGCTTAGAGATGAAGACTGGGTGAGACATATATGTCTAGGCATCTTCAGCAAGAAGATGGATTTGAAGCTACATTAGTGGAAGTGATCACATGGACTGTAAAGAGAAATAATACAAAAGAGCATGAGATTAGGCCCAGAGAACATGAAGTATAGGGGATAGATAGAAAAGTTGTCAGTGATGCTGAGGAGAAGCCTTTGTGATCAACTGAGGAAACACGGTCTCCAAGAGAAAAGAATGTTTCCAGAAGGACTTAACTGCTATATGCTGCTAAGTAAAGTGCAGGACTATGTGGTCAGGCAGGTGCGTGTTGTTTCCACTTTGTCATCCGTAGCCTTGAGAACAGCAGCTTTTTTAGGTGGAGGCAGAATCCTGGTTGGAAAAGAATAAAGAGTGGATTGAAGATTTGGAGGTAAAGATAGTTTGCTTCAATATATATAAATAAGAGGGGGGGCGGAGCAAGATGGCGGAGGAGTAGGAGACCTGGATTTCGTCTCCTCTCAGGAATTCAGCTGGATAGGGATCAAACCATTCTGAACACCTACAAACTCAACAGGAGGTCGAAGAAAAGAAGAGCAACAACTCTCTCATCAGAAAAGCGACCACTTTCTGGAAGGTAGGACGTGCGGAGAAGTGAATCCGAGGCGATATTCGGGAGGAGAGACGGCCGGGGAGGGGCCTCCGGCGGCCGCTTCTGGCAAGTGATAGAGCAGCGGAGCACAAAATCGGAACTTTTAAAAGTCTGCTCCGCTGAGGGACGTCACTCTGGTGGCTAAACGGGGGGTGGAACCCTCCGGGACAGTGTGGTCTCAGGACCCACGGGTCACAGAAAGACTGGGGGTGCCTGAGTGTGGCAGAGCTCCCAGGTATCGGAGCACGGAAGCCGGCTGCAGAGGCGGAGCCCAGGCGCAGGCTCTCAGCTCGGGGTTGCCATAAACTGTGATCCGCGGCACAGTCAGGCCACTGCTCCTCCAGCAGGGACCCAACAAGCGGCAGATCCGGGGAGACTCACCTTCCTCCCCTGGGAGGAGCCGCGCGGGAGTGCACCGCAGGGATCTGCTGGGTTTGGAGACTCCACCCGGGGTCGGGTGCCAGAGATAGAAACGCGCGGTCACAGGCCGGGTGAGCGCGGAGTGCGGCTGGAGACCGGGGAGACGGGAGTGACTGACGGCTTTTCTCTGGGGGCTCACTGAGAAGCGGGACCCCGAGTTCTCGGCTCCTCCGGGGCGGAGATTGGGAGGCCGCCATTTTCACTCTCCGCCTCCAAAGCGGTACGGAAGGCTCGCAGGGAACAAAGGCCCCGGAGAGCAAACCCGAGCAGATTACTTAGCCGGGAGGGGGCAAGGGCGGGGCAATTCTGCCTCCGGCAAAGACATTTG
>NC_058405.1:82621275-82645634 GCF_002201575.2 Neomonachus schauinslandi
TGGTATATATATACAATGGAATATTATGCAGCCATCAAAAGGAACGAGATCTTGCCATTTGCAACGACGTGGATGGAACTGGAGGGTATTATGTTGAGTGAAATAAGTCAATCAGAGAAAGACAAGTATCATATGATCTCACTGATATGAGGAATTCTTAATCTCAGGAAACAAACTGAGGGTTGCTGGAGTGGGGGGTGGGGTGGGAAGGATGGGGTGACTGGGTGATAGACACTGGGGAGGGTATGTGCTCTGGTAAGCGCTGTGAATTTTGCAAGACTGTTGAATCTCAGATCTGTACCTCTGAAACAAATAACGCAATATATGTTAAGAAAAAAAAAAAAAAGAAGAAAAGAAGAAGGTAGGGGGAGGGGAAGAATGAAGCGGGGGAAATAGGAGGGGTAGACGAACCATGAGAGACGATGGACTCTGAAAAACAAACAGGGTTCTAGAGGGGAGGGGGGTGGGAGGATGGGTTAGCCTGGTGGTGGGTACTGAGGAGGGCACGTTCTGCATGGAGCACTGGGTTTTATGCACAAACAATGAATCATGGAACACTTCATCTAAAACTAATGATGTAATGTATGGGGATTAACATAAGAATAAAAAAAAAATTAAAAAAAAAAATATATATATAAATAAGAAATATGCCATAAAGTGAAAATAAAAAGTGAGAGAGAAGCAGTAGCTAAATGAGGATGAGAGGCTTAGAAGATTTTTGTTTTTTAAGATAGAAGTTAAAAGAATTTTTGTTTCATGACGTCATGCACAGAACTATAAAACTTTCTTTTTTTCTATATATAGGTCCATAGTTCAATTGCATTGTTATGTTATAAATTTACTACTCAAGTGTTCTAAATACAGTTTATGTTGAAATAAGTATTAACCATGAATTTGAACATTTTTTGTTTTGTTTTGTTTTATTATGTTCAATTAGCCAACATATAGTACATCATTTGTTTTTGATGTAGTGTTCAAAGATTCATCAGTTGCATACAACACCCAGTGCTCATCACAACACATATCCTCCTTAATACCTGTCACCCATTTACCCCATCCCCCCGCCCCCTCCCTTCCGTAACCCTCAGTTTGTTTCCCGGAGTCCAGAGTCTCTCAAGGTTTGTTTCCCTTTCTGATTTCTTGCCATTCAGTTTTCCCTCCCTTCCTCTGTGGGCCTCTGAGCTATTTATAGTTCTGTGCATGACTTCACAAAGAGCATTTAATATAATTAATGTGCTATTGTGCAACAGATATCATCCATTTACATTTTTGTATACTAAATTTGGGAGAAAAAAGTAAGCTATGGAAGTGTATTCATGTCATTTGTGAACAAGGAAATTATATTTAAAAAAATACATTGCTATTTTCTGTCCAAAAGAAAAATAATTTTTGTTTTCTGATAGGAACCTTCATTTCAAGCACCCGCAGCAACCTATTTATTTGGCTGTCTTCCCCAGTTTCATTTAAAGGTGATTTATCACAAAGTTTCAAGGGTCTGCTAGAACATCTAGCACAAAACAGACTCTCTGTGAATGCCATTGGATGAGGAAGAGCACCTGAGGGTCCAGCCCCAGGGGCCGAGGTTGGGAGACTACAGAATGCAGTGAGGGGACATATTCAGGGAAAGGGGTGCAGGGTCTCATGATTATGCAAAGAAGTCAGGAGCCTGGGTTGCTGCTAGATGGGCTCACTGCATGCTCAAGGCATGGCTCTAAGAGGCAACTCAGAATGGTTATTCAATCTTCAGAGGAAACTATGTGGCTGTGGCACATCTGTCGGTTTCTTTCTAAAGGCAACCTTTATATATCTTGTTTATAGAATCCCAGTTCTTCTGAAGCACCATTATGTCTGGACACAGGAATTTTGCTAGAGATGTTCATTCCTACCTCCTTGCAGCTAGGGCTGGGCCATATGACTGAGCTCTGCTCTGGCCAGTGATGTATAAGAGGAAATTCTACTCTGAGGCTTTGAGAATGTTTTATTTTCTGATAAAAGAAGGGAGTGTTGTGTCTTTTTTACATCCTTGGTGCCTAAGATTCTGGTATGAAAATGTAATGCCTGGAACTTGAGATATTAAAGTAACAAACATGAAGACAAAAAGCCAACATACCTGAAAGAGATTGAATCATTGATAAAATTATTGAATAAAGCCTGAAATTGCCCATCAGATAATACCATTAATCAAAAAATTGATATTCCTAAAGCTCAAGATGCTTGGTTTTCTGTTTCTTTGCAGTTGAATACTTTATAATTGATCTAATGAAATGTCTTACCTTTGCTCTTATCTCAATATTACCTGTTTTTGTTTTCTCAGAAGGTTTATATTAACAAGAAGGAGATTGGAAGTGAGAGTAAAAACTGGGCTCAAACATTGCTAGTTGTGTAGCTTTGGCAATTTGATTAATTTCCTTAAAATTTTAATAAAAATGTAAAAGGAAAAAATAAAATTCACATGTTCCAGTAATTTGGGAAAATTGATTTTTCACTAATAATTTCTTTAAAAAATAAGATTTTAGGTTATATTTGTGTGTGTAAAAAGGTACTTATTTGTAGGTATGTGTATTTGTTTATAAATATTTACATATAAATAAATATATACAAAGAAATATGTATATATTTCCTATTGTTATTCATTTGTAGCTGAAGCATGCTGGCTGATAAGGTTAAGTTTATAAAATAAACTCCAGGTTTTTTCCTGAACATATAGAACAGGTCAATCAGGGTAATTAGGGAATTCAGATTAAGTACAGCTTAAGCTTCCAAACTGAATCAGGATCAGAAATATGGACAGTCCTGCCAGCCAGGGATAGGAAGTGCTTTTATTCTGAAATAAGAAGAGTCGGAGGTATATCTTGGTCAAACTTGAATATGAGCTTATTTCAACCTTTTTTCAAGAAAGCAGGAACTCAGTTAAGGGAGTTCCTGATTGAGCAAGCATAGGTTTTCCCTTCAGCTCTTTCTGACCAAGTTAGAATGAAGTGTGTCCAGTCTACGAATCAGTGAGCAGCTAGTCTTAATTTGTGGTCTCAGCATGTCTCAGGTTGCCAAGCAGCCCAGAACTAGGCCTTTCTCCCCAGACCCATGGATGCCACAGATCCAATCTTAGCTCTTAAAAAGATTTTTCCTCCCTCCAAATAGCTCAGGTCAGTTGCAGGTCAGTTTCCTCTTTGTGGATAAAAAGAAAATAATGACTGCAATCTTAATTTTTTAATTTTTTTAATTATTATTATTTTTATTGTTATGTTAATCCCCATACATCATTAGTTTTAGATGTAGTGTTCCATGATTCATTGTTTGTGCATAACACCCAGTGCTCCATGCAGAACGTGCCCTCCTCAATACCCATCACCAGACTAACCCATCCTCCCACCCCCCTCCCCTCTAGAACCCTCAGTTTGTTTTTCAGAGTCCATCATCTCTCATGGTTCATCTACCCCTCCGATTTCCCCCCCTTCATTCTTACCCTCCTGCTATTTTCTTCTTCTTCTTCTTTTTTTTTTCTTAACATATATTGCATTATTTGTTTCAGAGGTACAGATCTGAGATTCAACAGTTTTGCACAATTCACAGCACTTACTAGAGCACATACCCTCCCCAGTGTCTATCACCCAGTCACCCCATCCCTCCCACCCCCCACCACTCCAGCAACCCTCAGTTTGTTTCCTGAGATTAAGAATTCCTCATATCAGTGAGGTCATATGATACATGTCTTTCTCTGATTGACTTATTTCACTCAGCATAATACCCTCCAGTTCCATCCACGTCGTTGCAAATGGCACGATCTCACTCCTTTTGATGGCTGCATAATATTCCATTGTATATTATGCAGCCATCAAAAGGAATGAGATCTTGCCATTTTAATTTTTTAATTTAAGTTTATTGTATTATTAGTTTCAGGGGTAGAATTTAGTGATTCATAATTGCATGTAACACCCAGTGCTCATCACATCAAATGCTTTCCTTAATGCCCATCACCCAGTTACCCCACCCTCCCACCCACCTCATCTTCAGCAGCCATCAGTTTGTTTCCTATAGTTAAGAGTCTCTTATGCTTTGTCTCCCTGTTTCTGTCATGCTTTATTTTTCCTGACCAATATAAAATTATGTAGTAAACCAATTTATAAAAACTTTTAAAAGATCCATGTGTTCAGATAAAAAAGAAAAAAAAGAAAAAAAAACACAACATAACTTCTCAATAAATCATGGGTCAAAGAAAAGATGGTAGGAATTAGAAAATATTACAGCAAAAGTCTTGCAAAACCACCTCCATACAGTTAAATCCAGTGATCAATTCCCAATTCTCCTTTTACTTCCTATTGGCAGCATCTGATGGACCACTCATCTCACTGAAAATCTTTCTCTGCTTGTCCTTCAAATACTTTGTTCACTCTCACCATCCTCTCCTCAAGCTCCTGTGCTTTTCTTCCTTCTTTTCTCACTAACCTCTTACCATGGGGCACCTCAAAAGTTGGTCACTGAACTGCTTCCCTTCCCTATCTCCAGTTGGTCATCTCATGCTTTGCATGTCTTTAAATACCACCCCCAACCTGATAACTCCCACATTGTATCTCCAGTTGGACCTGTACCCAGGTCCCAGACTCTTATCTGCTCCATGTGGTTGTCTAAGAAACATCTCAAGCCTAACCTGCCACAAACTAAGCCTCTGATCATCCCCCCACGCCCATCTACCTATAGATTTCCAATCTCAGTTCATGACAACCTTATCTTTCTAGATGCTCAGGCCCTAAACCTGGAATCTTTATGGATTATTATCTTTCTCACATATTCCATATCCAATCTTCAGAAAGTCTGTTGGCTACTCTTTCAAAATATATCCAGAATTGTATCATCGTGTTGACTGCTACTATCCTGGTCTAAGCCACCAGCCTGTCTTTCTTGACTGACTGCCTGTTCCTGGTCTTGCTATTTTCACTTTTCCACCCTTTATAGTCAGTTTTCATTGAAAATTAAATCTCATTACTCCTTTGCTCAAAATCTCCAATGGTTCTTTATTTTGCTTAAAGTAAAAACTGAAAGCCTTACAATGGGCTGTAAGACTCTAAAGAATCTCCCCTTCTCCATTCTCTCTTTGGTCTCCCTGGTGGTCCTCAAATGTGGCAGACATTGTCCCATCTTTGCAGGCCTTAGCATCTGGTTGTAATGCTTTTTGCTTATATTTGACTCACCTTCATACTTCCTTCAAATCTGTGGCCAAATGTCACAACCTCATACTCTGATCTCCTGAACCCAGAGCTCCCATTACCATTGCTCTGTTACATGGTTTCTCCATGATACTAATCACCTAACGGGGGACATGGAGGTCCTTGGGTCAGCAGAACACAGGCTCTGAATGGCAAGAGTTTATCTGTCTTTCCCTCTTGAATCCTCAGTACCCAGAGCAAGACACCCATCACATAGTGGGCACCTAATTAACATTTATTAAATGAGTAAAGTAATGAATAATAATAAAATATTTTAAATGTTATATAAAAATGTGTGGGATACCACTGAATAGTACCTAGAAGGAACTTGTCTTAAATGCTATATTAGCAATGAAGCATATTAATAAACTAAAAATCAAAACTCAAGAAGTGATAAAAACAACAGATTAAACTAAGAGGAAAAAGTGAAAGGAATGAAATAAAAGTTAAAAGACAAGAGATGGATAGAATGAGAAGATCAAGAAAATCAAAAGTTAGTTCTTTGAAAAGCCTGTCCAGTAGCACCTTCTGTGATGTGAAAATATTCTGTGCTATCTCTTATGATAGCCACTAGCCACATGTGGTTATTGAGCACTTTACATGTGGCTGTTAGTTTGACCAAGGATCTGGATTTTTTGTTTTATTTTATTTTAATTAATTTAACTAGCCATATGAATATTCTGATGCTGCATTGGATAGCACAGTTCTGGAATAATGTTGTATAATGTTTCCCAGTTGACATATATAAAAATTGTTATGAGAGCAGAATGGGAGATAATTAGATATACCCTAAATGCATCAGCAGTAAAATGTATAAGTAAGATATGATATTCCAATACATATATAAATGCAATACAATATAAAGTTATTTAAAATTGATTAACTAGGGCACCTGGGTGGCTCAGTTGGTTAAGCGACTGCCTTCGGCTCAGGTCATGATCCTAGAGTCCCAGGATCGAGTCCCGCATCGGGCTCCGTGCTCGGCAGGGAGTCTGCTTCTCCCTCTAAACCCTCCTCCCTCTCATGCTCTCTGTCTCAAATAAATAAATAAAATCTTAAAAAAATAAATAAAAAATAAAAAATAAAATAAAATTGATTAACTAGAGCTGTTTGAGCTATAGGCAAATGCCAATATATAGTTTTAAGCCTACAAAAATGGGGATTTTAAAGATTTTAACCTAGTATATCTATGAATATATTTAAAATTAATATGTATTCAAAAATATCCTAGTAATTATAAATAGAAAATGTAAATAATAGAGTATCATACTACATATTCAAATTTTTTTAAATGCAAACTAGTACTTTATGTTTTCAGGATAGTAATACATGCAGGAAAGTTGGTTTTTGCTATTTGACACAAACACTACATTCACAGAGGTTACTATAATTCAAGCAAGGGTATGCATGTCCCTGAGATCATTTCTTAAAAATCTGAAGATAATAGGCAACATAATGAAAATTACCAAAGATGGTAGTGAAAAATGGTGTTCATTATGTCATTCTCCACAGTTTCTTGTATGATTGCAGTGTTTTTTTGTTTTGTTTTGTTTTGTTTTGTTTGTTTGTCTTAAGATTTTATTTATTCTCTCATTCATCTATTCTCCTCTGGACAAAATGACAACATGGAAAAAAATCACCTCAAAAAAAAGAACAAGAGGCAGTACCTACTGCCAGGGACTGAATCAATATCGACATTAGTACAATGTCGGACCTAGAGTTCAGAATGACGATTTTAAAGATACTAGCTGGGCTTGAAAAAAGCATGGAAGATATTAGAGAAACCCTTTCTGGAGAAATAAAAGAACTAAAATCTAACCAAGTCAAAATCAAAAAGGCTATTAATAAGGCACAATCAAAAATGGAGGCTCTAACTGCTAGGATACAAGAGGCAGAAGAGAGAATTAGTGATACAGAAGACCAAATGATGGAAAATAAAGAAGCTGAGAAAAAGAGAGGTAAACAACTACTGGATCAGGAGGGCAGAATTTGAGAGATAAGTGATACCATAAAATGAAACAACATTAGAATAATTGGGATCCCAGAAGAAGAAGAAAGAGAGAGGGGGCAGAAGGTATATTGGTGCAATTTATAGCAGAGAACTTCCCTAATTTGGGGAAGGAAAAAGGCATCAAAATCCAGGAGGCACAGAGAACCTCCCTCAAAATCAATAAAAATAGGTCAACACCCTGACATCTAATAGGAAAACTTATGAGTCTCAGAGACAAAGAGAAAATCCTGAAAGCAGCTCAGGAGAAGAGATCTGTAACCTACAATGGTAGAAACATTAGATTGGCAACAGACCTATCCACAGAGACCTGGCAGGCCAGAAAGGACTGGCAGGATATATTCAGAGCACTAAACGAGAAAAATATGCAGCCAAGAATACTATATCCAGCTAGGCTGTCATTCAAAATAGAAGGAGAGATAAAAAGCTTCCAGGACAAACAAAAACTAAAGGAATTTGCAAACACAAAACCAGCCCTACAAGAAATCTTGAAAGGGGTCTTCTAAGCAAAGACAGAGCCTAAAAGCAACACAGACCGGAAAGGAACACAGACAATATACAGTAACAGTCACCTTCCAGGCAATACAATGGCACTAAATTCCTATCTTTCAATAGTTACCCTGAATGTAAATGGGCTAAATGCCCTAATCAAAAGACACAGGCTATCAGAAGGATAAAAAAACAAGCCCCATCGATATGCTGTCTGCAAGAGACTCATTTTAGACCCAAAGACATCCCCAGATTGAAAGTGAGGGGGTGGAAAACCATGTGCCATGCTAATGGACACCAAAAGAAAGCTGGGGTGGCAATCCTTATATCAGACAAATTAGATTTTGTACCAGACTGTAATAAGAGTTGAGGAAGGACACTATATCCTACTTAAAGGGTCTATCCAACAAGAAGATCTAACACTTGTAAATATCTATGCCCCAAACATGGGAGCAACCAATTATATAAGGCAATTAATAACAAAAGCAAAGAAACACATTGACAATAATACAATAATAGTGGGGGACTTTAACATCCCCCTCACTGAAATGGACAGATCATCTAAGCAAAAGATCAACAAGGAAATAAAGACTTTAAATAACACACTGGACCAAATGGACTTCACAGATATATTCAGAACATTCCATCCCAAAGCAATGGAATACACATTCTTCTCTAGTGCCCATGGAACATTCTCCAGAAGAGATCACATCCTAGGTCACAAATCAGGTGTCAACCAGTACCAAAAGATTGGGATCATTCAGTGCCTATTTTCAGATCATACTGCTTTGAAACTAGAACTCAATCACAAGACGAAAGACGAAAAGAACTCAAATACATGGAGGCTAAAGAGCATCCTACTAAAGAATGAATGGGTCAACCAGGAAATTAAAGAAGAATTAAAACAATTCATGGAAACAAATGAACAGGAAAACACAACTGTTCAAAATCTTTGGGATACAGCAAAGGCAGTCCTAAGAGGAAAGTATACAGCAATACAAGCCTTTCTCATGAAACAAGAAAGGTCTCAAATACACAACCTAACCCTACACCTAAAGGAGCTGAAGAAAGAAAAAACAAATAAAGCCTAAACGTAGCAGGAGAAGAGAAATAATAAAGATCTAGCAGAAATCAATGAAATAGAAACTAAAAGAGTAGTAGAACAGATCAACAAAACTAGGAGCTGGTTCTTTGAAAGAATTAACAAGATTGATAAACCCCTGGGCAGACTTATCAAAAAGAAAAGAGAAATGACCAAAATCAACAAAATCATGAATGAAAGAGGAGAGATCACAACGACACCAAAGAAATCAAACAATTATAAGAACATATTATGAGCAACTCTATGCCAGCAAATTAGATAATCTGGAAGAAATGGATGCATTCCTAGGGATGTATCAACTACCAAAACTGAACCAGGAAGAAATTGAAAACTTGAACAGACCTATAACCATTAAGGAAATTGAAGCAGTCATCAAAAATCTCCCAAAAAACAAAAGCCCAGGGCCAGATGGCTTCCCAAGGGAATTCTACCAAACATTTCAAGAAGAATTAATACCTATTCTTCTGAAACTGTCCCAAAAAATAGAAATGGAAGGAAAACTTCCAAACTCATTTTATGAGGCCAGCATTACCTTGATCCCAAAACCAGACAAAGACCTGATCAAAAAGGAGAATTACAGACCAATATCATTGATGAACATGGATGCAAAAATTCTCACCAAAATACTAGCCAATAGGATCCAACAGTACATTAAAAGGATTATTCACCACGACCAAGTGGGATTTATCCCTGGGCTGCAAGTTTGGTTCAACATCCGCAAATCAATCAATGTGATACAATACATTAATAAAAGAAAGAACAAGAACCATATGATCCTCTCCATAGATGCAGAAAAAGCGTTTGACAAAGTACAGCATCTTTTCTTGATCAAAACTCTTCAGAGTATAGGGATAGAGGGTACATACCTCAATATCATAAAAGCCATCTCTGAAAAACCCACAGCAAATATCATTCTCAATGGGGAAAAACTGAGAGCTTTCCCCCTAAGGTCAGGAACGCGGCAGGGATGTCCACCATCACCACTGCTATTCAACATAATAATAGAAGTCCTAGCCACAGCAATCAGACAACAAAAAGAAATAAAAGGCATCCGAATCAATAAAGAAGAAGTCAAACTCTCACTCTTTGCAGATGATATGATACTTTATGTGGAAAACCCAAAAGATTCCATTCCAAAACTGCTAGAACTCATACAGGAATTCAGTCAAGTGGCAGGATATAAAAGCAATGCACACAAATCAGTAGCATTCCTAAACACTAACAACAAGACAGAAGAAAGAGAAATTAAGGAGTCAATTCTATTTACAATTGCACCTAAAACCATAGGATACCTAGGAATAAATCTAACCAAAGAGGCAAAGAATCTGTACTCAGAAAACTATAAAATACTCATGAAACAAATTGAGGAAGACACAAAGAAATTGAAAAATGTTCCATGCTCATGGATTGGAAGAACAAATATTGTGAAGATGTCAATGCTCCCAGAGCAATCTACACATTTAATGCAATCCCTATCAAAATACCATCTACTTTTTTCAAAGAAATGGAACAAATAATCCTAAAATTTGTATGGAACCAGAAAAGACCCCGAATAGCCAGAGGAATGTTGAAAAAGAAAAGCAAAGCTGGTGGCATCACAATTCCGGACTTCAAGCTCTATACAAAGCTGGAATCAAGACAGTATGGTACTGGCACAAAAACAGACACATAGATCATTGGAACAGAATAGAGAGCCCAGAAATGGACCTTCAACTCTGTGGCCAACTAATCTTCGACAAAAAAGGAAAAAATGTCCAGTGGAAAAAAGACAGTCTCTTCAACAAATGGTGTTGGGAAAATTGGACAGCCACATGCAGAAGAATGAAACTGGATCGTTTCCTTACACCGCACACAAAAATAGACTCCAAATGGTTGAAAGACCTAAATGTGAGGCAGGAGTCCATCAGAATCCTAAAGGAGAACACAGGCAGCAACCTCTTCAACCTCAGCCACAGCAACTTCTTCCTAGAAACATTGCCAAAGGCAAGGGAAGTAAGGGCAAAAATGAACTACTGGGACTTCATCAAGATAAAAAGCTTTTGCACAGCAAAAGAAACAGTCAACAAAACCAAAAGACAACCGACAGAATGGGAGAAGATATTTCCAAATGACATATCAGATAAAGGGCTAGTATCCAAAATCTATAAAGAACTTCTTAAACTCAACAGCCAAAGAAGAAATGATCCAATCAAGAAATGGGCAGAAGACATGAACAGACATTTTTCCAAAGAAGACATCTAGACCGCCAACAGACACATGAAAAAGTGCTCCACATCGCTCGGCATCAGGGAAATTAAAATCAAAACCTCAATGAGATACCACCTCACAGCATTCAAAATGGCTAAAATTAACAGGTCAGGAAATGACAGATGTTGGCTGGAATGCGGAGAAAGGGGAACCCTCCTACACCATTGGTGGGAATGCAAGTTGGTGCAGCCACTCGTAAAACAGTATGGAGGTTCCTGAAAAAGTTGAAAATAGAGCTACCATATGACCCAGCAATTGCACTACTGGGTATTTACCCCAAAGATACAAATGTAGGGATCCGAAGGGGTATGTGCACCCTGATGTTTATAGCTGCAATGTCCACAATAGCCAAACTGTGGAAAGAGCCAAGATGTCCATCGACAGATGAATGGATAAAGAAGATGTGATATATATGTACATATATGTACACATATATATGTACACATATATATACATATATATATACATATATATATATATATATATATGTACAGTGGAATATTATGCAGCCATCAAAAAGAATGAAATCTTGCCATGTGCAATGACGTGGATGGAACTGGAGGGTATTATGCTGAGTGAAATAAGTCAATCAGAGAAAGACAAGTATCATATGACCTCACTGATATGAGGAATTCCTAATCTCAGGAAACAAACTGAGGGTTGCTTGAGTGGTGGGGGGTGGGAGGGATGTGGTGGCTGGGTGATAGACACTGGGGAGGGTATGTGCTATGGTGAGCTCTGTGAATTGTGTAAGACTGTTGAATCACAGACCTGTACCTCTGAAACAAATAATACATTATATTTAAAAAAAAAAAAAAGCAGGAAAGGAAAAATGAAGGGGGGGAAATCGTAGGGGAAGACAAACCATGAGAGACCATGGACTCTGAGAAAAAAACTGAGGGTTCTAGATGGGCGGGTAGGGGGTGGGAGGAGGGGTTAGCCTGGTGATGGGTTAAAGAGGGCACGTACGGAATGGCGCACTTGGTGTTATACGCAAACTATGAATCATGGAAGACTACATTGAAAACTAATGATGTAATGTATGGTGATTAACATAACATAATAAAATTAAAAAAAGATTTTATTTATTTATTTGACAAAGAAAAAGAGACAGCAAGAGAGAGAACACAGCAGGGGGAGTAGGAAAGTGAGAAGCAGGCCTCCGGCTGAGCAGGGAGCAGGTTTGGTCCCAGGACCCTGGGATCATGACCTGAGCCGAAGGCAGACGCTCAACAGCTGAGCCACCCAGGTGCCCTGATTGCAATTTTTTATAATAGAAACAGAAAAAAAAATGATGAGAAGGAATGTGACTATAAATACTAAAGTCTCCTATGTTCTGTTTTCAAAACCTCTACAGTAGAACCTTCTGGAACACCTGACTTCAGGGTTGGAGCTCCTGGTGAGCATGTCAGTAATGACCATGCCTTGCAGAAGCATCAGACACAGTAGCCTGGAGAGCACATTTTAGCCTTTTATTGAGTGGAATCCTTTGGAGGGTCTGGAGGTGGAAGAGGATGCAGCAGGATAAGTATGGACCGGCTAGACACCTCCTGGATGTCTGCCATTGGTGTTTGCTGGGAGACCACTGAGAGGGTTTCACCTCATTCGGCTGAATTTCACATGGCAGTGAACAACCTGGCAAAGCCTGCTGCCAACATAAAGAAAATTACCTCCATCATAATTGGCTTGGAATCATCAACTTATATAATATACTCACCATTCAGCAAAGCTCAACCCAAGTCCTGTTTGTTTTATGAAATCATTTTTTTTGTCCTGCAAGCCTCTCCCTTCTCCAAAGTCTCTGCTCCATCCCTCCTTGTCAAAGGCAACTAGCTCTCCACCCCCCCTGCTGTAGGGACTGTGGCAAAGCCAGTTCAGTGCCTCACCTTATCTATGGCAGGGCCCACAACACCATTCTGCTTGGCCCTTTGGTACAGAGTTCCTCAGTCTTGTTTTATCTGGAAAGGGGGATGACTCATAATTAGAGGGAAGTCACGCACAGTGGTAGAGCTGTGGTGAGGACCATCCTCCCAAGACACCCCAGCTGGACCAACCCACTCAGCCACAGACAAGGAAGACTCCCTGCCCTAGAACCTGTGCCTGGGAGCCCAAAACATGAAGGGACAGAGCCAAATGAAGGCACTTGTAGGTGGGCAGATCCCAGGAGATAAGAAGGTGACAGTAACTGAGGAACATGTGCCCAGTTCTTGCTCCCAAATCTAATTCACTTCTCCTTTCCTTGCCGAGAGGCAGTGTGGGGGTAGAGAGGAGATAACCTGTAACTCAGTGCAAGGAAACAGCAGCAAGTGATTAGCACAATGTAAAGATTCAATAGTGAGAGGAGTTGTTTTTATAGTTGCTGTTATGTAATAGGGCCAGGAAATGTGGTAGGAAACTTGCATTCACTCCTCCTTTCACCTGCTCCTCAGTGGTATGAGATAGGGTTTCCTTCCCCTAACAGAGATGACAGCAACAGTGTGTGGCAGAGCTGTGACTGGAATCCAAGTCCGACTCAGAACCAGAGCTGCCGCCAGTGAGCAGGCTGCCCCCTGGGACTGCAGGTGTGCAGTGCACGTGATTGGGGTCGTCCAGCCCCAGCACAAGTGATGTAGCTGTGAGTAGGCCTGCACTGAGATGCCTGAACTGGCAGCAGAGGTGAGGGGGGATGGGAAAGGGAGGCAGACTAGCCAGCAGAGCCCAGTGTGGGATCCTTGCCCCACTCCAACCTCTCTGGACACAGGTCAACACTGGGCAGGATTCAGGATCGAACTAATGTGTTCCTGTTTCCACAGTCAATTACACAGAGGGTTAGTTGTTCTGGTGAAGTGACTGTGTGCCCAGAGCCTAAGATAAATTACCACACAACAAGTCTGTTTAATGAGCACAGACATTTGGTTTAGAGCATAATGAAAATAAATCTCTGCAACGCATTTTCAGCTGATTTCCCCATTTAGGTTCTGTCATATTAACATGGCTTACTGGTTTACAAAATAAGCCTACACGAAGGCACAATTAGAACCTCCTGAAAAATCTTTTTTTCCTCCCTTGTTGATTTCAAAATATGACTTTTCCTTATTCTTCATCAGCACCCTGGCATAGAATGCACATGTGTTCTATGGATTTCATATCTTTTACCGTGCTCATTAAGGATGTTTGAAAATGAGAGCCTAGGCTCTGCCAGCTCCTGAGCAGGGTACAGGACATGGTATTGGCATGATCCCGAGTGTGAAGCCACTGGCTTCAAATACCTGTGTGTGGATAAAGATGCCACTTGTCTAATTATAAAGCAAGATACACAAAAAGAAAACACACATCCCACTCCACAGACGAACACATACTTACAACTTACAAGGGACTCAGAGATCTGACAGTTATGCACAAAGTGCCTTCCCTTTTTAGAAATATTTTTGAAGAATTTATTTCCACAAATTATGCCAGAGGTAGGGGAAATAGAACCATGCCAGGGGTCGGTAGCTGGCTCAGGGTCTTGACTTTGAGCATGCAACTCTTGAGCTCAGGTCATGACTTTGAGCCCCACGTTGGGTGTAGAGATTACTTTACAAAATAAAATACTAAAAAAGGAAAGATGTCAAGGTTATGCTCTCCCACTCCATTTTCCAATACTTTATTACAAAAATTCTAATATGGAAAAGTTGAAAGAACCGTATAGTGAATACCTGTGTGCCCATCACCTAAATTCCACAATTAACATTTTGTTTTATTCATTTTAATCAATTTCTTTCCAACTATCCATTCATCAAGCCATCTTATTTTTTTATTCTTTTCCAAGTAAGTTCAGATATCCTGATAGGTCATCCCAAAAGCTTCAGTGTGTTTATCATTTATAAGGGCTCTATATTTGTTTATGGTTCTTTTTTCATAGTTAAAATTTACATAGAGTGGAATGCACAGACTTTAAGGGTAATGTTCCATAAGTGTTTGCAAATGCACACAGTCCTGTAATGCAAGTCCTCATCAGGATATAGAACATCACCCTATCCTCCTGCCCTTCACATCCCTCCCCACCCCATCAACACAGAGGCAACTACTGTTCTGATTTTTGTCAAAACAAAGAACGTTTTGCCTGTTCTAGAATTTCTGTAAAAGGATTACACCTTCTATATAAGGCATCTTTTATTTAGCACCCTGTTTTTGAGAACAAATCATATTGTTACATGTATCAGTAGCTTGTTCCTTTTTATTTCTGAGTAGTATTTAACTGTATGAATATACCAGTTTGTTTATCCACATTTGTGTTCATATATATCTGTGCTATTTCCATTTTTGTGCTATTTTGAATAAAGTTAACATGAAAATTTTTGTATGAGGCCTTTAGTGTGTGTGTGGGGGGGGGGCATGTTTTTATTTTCCTTGGATAAAATTAGAGTTTCCAGATATAGCATATAAAAATACAAAACTGTTATATTTGAATTTCAGATAAACAGTAATATTTTTTAGTATAAGCATGCCCCCATGCAACATTTTACATGGACATACTTATACTAAAACAAAAACAAAACAACTTTTTTTTCCCTGAAATTCAAAATTAACTCAGTATCCTGTACTGTAGCTGGCAACCCTACCACGAACAGAACTGCTGGGTTGAGTAGGTAATATTTAACTCTATGAGAAACTGCAGTACCTCCTTTTTAAAAAAATACAACGTGGCTATACCATTTTACACTTCCATCAAAAATATAGGTGTGTTGTGGTTTCTCCACATCCTCACCATCCTGTGGGGGTGAAGTGGTGGTATGTCATCATATTCTCCGTGTGTCTCTCCTTCTACTGAAGGGAGCAATGCATATAAGAGAGTCCTGAGGCATTCTGGGAGTTAGGAATAAAACTGAAAAACCTGTAGTCATTACTCCATCAAAGGTATAAATAGAAAAATGAGACGCTAGAAAGTCATAAGGGTAAAGGGGGGCTGAGGATGTGCTCACTCCAGACAAGAAATGAGTGAAGATAAAATAAAGCAAAACCAGCTATAGTCTTCCACGAGGCAGCGCAGGGAGAATGTAGCACAGAGCATGGGGGGAGGCAGAAGGACCCTGTCTCTCTCAAGCACAACACTGGGGTAAGAGGTTTAAGTTTATGTGGTGGGGATGCTAGAGAGTGCAGATGCTTTAAGCCAGTGGTTCTGAGTGTGGTTCCCAGACCAGTAGCAGCAGTAGCACTTTGGAATATCCCCAGGCCCCTCCCCAGACCCAGTGGAACTGTAGGGTGAGGCCAGTGTCTGTGTTTTCACAAGCCCTCCAGGTCATTCAGATGCAGGCTCAAGGTTGAGAACTCCTGCTTCAAGCCTAAACCCTTCCCACCTTAGGTAATTTAATCTTTTTTAGCCTATGCCATCAAATCTAAGATGTTGTTAATTATAAAGTTATTTTGTGTATCACTCTGAAAGAAAAGGTGATTAAAAAAGCTGTTAATTGCAAGGTGCCTCTCCATTTCAGAGCTGTTAAATGTGGGGGGGGAAATGTGCATACTAGCATCAAGGAAATACGGCATTCCTGATTTACTAGGACAGAGGTGTCAGGATCAAAGGGGGAAGAGGAAAGGTAAGGGTGAACATCAAAGAAGAGGGCCCTTGTTCCCATGGCAAGTTCACTTCCTATAGTAAGGATTTCAACCTGAGGTGGAGTTCAGTGTCACTGGGAAGCATGTTGTGGAGGTAGTAGAGCCCATCTGGTCTAGAACATTGAAGCATAGAATTCTAGCATGACAGCAGAGGTCAGGGTCAGGTAGCAGAGCGTTTTGGTTTACAGACCACCTACTGACAGCCCTTCTAGTCTTATACCTGAGTCCTAAAGAGAGGAGACTGGCAGCAAAGCTCATTCTCAGACTGACATCCCCAAAAGGCACAGAGTGCACAAAATAACACATTTCTATAGCCTCTATGAAGATCCCACAATTGAGTGTGAAGTGTGACTCTATTTTCTGATTCAGGAGCCATGGTGCTGTGCTTAGCTAGAATCACTTCCACTCTAATCCATGAAGACCTGATACCTCATTCTGGCAGTCTGGGCAGTGGGAGGGGCATCCATCAGATGTCTGGGGGTAAGAGGACAGTGAAGAGAAACATGACAGACACCAGCACAAAGTAATCAAATGGGATCCCTCCTCTGACCACCACCCGAAGACACTCAGACCTTGCTGGAAAGAGCTAGAAGCAGCTTGAGTCAGAGCCCTGAGCTTTCAGACTGAGAGAATACCTGATGTTCCCTGCAATCTGAGCCAGGAAGTTCCCTGGTGGTGTGCCATTTTGGATACACAGCCAGCATCAGGCAGTGGGCCTCACCCACAATGCCCAGTGTGACCTGTAAGATTTCTTTCTTTTTTTTTTAAAGGTTTTTTTTAAAGGTTTTTAAAGGTATTTGACAGCGAGAGAGACAGCGAGAGAGGGAACACAAGCAGCGGGAGTGGGAGAGGGAGAAGCAGGCTTCCCGCAGAGCAGGAAGCCCGATGCGGGGGCTCCATCCCAGGACTCTGAGATCATGATCTGAGCCGAAGGCAGACGCTTAACGACTGAGCCACCCAGGCGCCCCTGGAAGATTTCTTACCCAAAGAAAATAATGCCACCGTAAGTCAGTCCAAAGGGTAAGGTGTTAGGTTTCTCTTCAATTTTCCTCCAATTGACCATGCAGGTTCAAACAATTTTAACCAACTGCATTCAACCATAGCTAAATTATTTCATTCATTCAAAGAATACTCTTGTAGCACAAGTAGTGCACATATCAGTGCATGAACTTCCAGCCACCTGACCCCCAAACACTCCTTTTTCTAACACTATACTCCAAACTTAGTGGCTTGGAAAATTAATTATCTGAGAACTGGCTAGGCACAGTGGGTGGTACTCAGGGTTTCTTAAGCAGGTGAAGTCAGGTGGTGTCTGGGCTGGAGTCATCTTAAAGGCTTACTCACTCACATGTCTGGAGATAATTCTAGGATTCAGGGGGATGTTGTTGCCCAGAAACCTTCACATGACCTTTCTGTGTGGCAAGGCTTTCTCAAAGCATGGCAGCTGGATTTCATGAGCAAATATCAAAAAAGAGAGAGCCAGGTGGATGTTACACCTTCTCTTGTGACCCAGCATCAGATGTCCCCCAGCATCATCAAATTCTCTTCAGGTGAGGCACTTGAGGGCAGCCCACATTCAATGGGAGGGGATTTAGGCTCCACCTCATGTAGGGAGATGTGTTAAATGATTCTAAGACACAGTCTAAAGTCACCACAGTTTTTTAAAAGCCCTGTGCACTGTGCCTCCATAAGGATAACAAAATGGGGCCAGGGGCTAGGGCTGTGCTGCCCAGAATGCATGTATTCAGAGAGTCTGACTTGCAGATATCACCAGATCCATGTTTTATACAAGATTCTACAATGTGGGAAGGCTGCCATTAAACATGACCATTGTACCTCACTCTGATCTGTTTGGGCACATGTTGTGGTCACTTTCCTAGTCATTAATAAAGCAAAAGAAATGTGTGTCATCGGCTATTTGCCATATGTTGCACAGTAACAGGAGGTGGGCAAAGTGTTGGTGTCCTTGGCAAGGTCAATCAACGTTGGGGCTGGATGCTAAGTGGCTAAATGGGCTTTGGGAGACGAGATTCTGTATAATCCTTACAGAACCAAAGCTCAAGGCTGGAGGCATCTGTGTGCAGGACAGGTATTGAATCTAAAGGGACATACTGTTACCCATTGCCACTTTTGACATCCTCTAACTTTCTGACCCTAAATCTGATTCATGAGGCAGGGGTTTCTCTGGTAAGAGGAGACACTTTTTAGGACAGTGACAGCAAATATCTGTGTCCTGTGTTGTCACCACTCCCCTCCTCCCACCCTTCTAATTCCTTGGCAAATAGTACTGAGCAGTTTTTTTTTTCTTTTCTTCTGTGTCCCAATGTGTGTGTGTGTGTGTGTGTGTGTGAGAGAGAGAGAGAGAGAGAGAGAGAGAAAGAGGAAGCAGAGGGGATGGGGGAGGGGGTGGGGATAAGGAAGAAGGAGGGGAAAGGGGATGGATAGAGGGAGAGGGAGGGGAGAGGGTCAGCCATGGACAGAAAATTCAATGGGAAAAAGAAAATATGTTTTGAGCAGGTAACTTAACTTTTTGGAATCCTAGTTTACTTACCTGTCCAAAAAAAAAAAAAAAAAAAAGACCCGAATGCCTACATACCTGTGTACTTCCTGTGTGAATTCAATGAGTGGCTGGGGATTTGGTTTGGAAGTAGGAGTTATTGACGTTATTTGCTACCAGCACTGCCCCTGAGACGGGGGCAGTGGAAGCCCCATGACACACAGCTTTCCATAAAGGAAGCTGCTGGCTAAGGGATCCCAGTGCAGAGACAGCTGGTACTTTTCATCCTCTGGGGAGATTCAGATCCAGTGAAAACATCCAAGGCTGAGCTGCCAGCCCCTCTGTCTATCTCTCAACTGAATAAATGCCTTTCTCTCCTTAATTACCTCCCTGGGGGCTGAGCATGCCAGTTCTCAAGCTCAAGGCCAGAGGACTGAAAAATGGGAATTTTAATGAAAAAGCAACCCAGTCTTCAAGTGGTATTTTTTCATAATGCTAAGGACTTTATGCATGCCCTTAACCTGTTTATAACTCCTGTCCCTGCCTTACTCTCCTCACAGTATCTTTTTAGAGGTTTTGTTGAAAAACATTTTCTACAGAAGCAGAACTGAGACAGCAACAAGGAATTGATGAATCCATTGTTTTTGTTGTTTTGTTATTTTGTTTTCCTCGTTGGGTAGGGTTTGCAGGAAGAGGACAGAGATGGGCAGAAGCAAGTCTGCCAAGCTCCAGGCTTTTAACTAACATGGGTGAGAAAATGCCAGGCCCAGCTTGGCAGCCAGAGGAGGCAGGGCCAGGCAGGATTCTTGTTTCCAAGGAGGCACCCAGCTGTGACTCCCTTACTCTCAAAACCTGCCTGGTCTGGACCCCAGTGAACAATTATGAAGATTTTCTCCTTGACCAAATTCTGCTCAGGTCCTCCTGAACTTTTCAACTAGGCCTCGACTTTTGGACTTCCATGTTCATCTCTGCACTTTCAAATTGTTTTTAGCTAGGATTTTCCATCTCCCCATATCCGATTACCTTTGATGTCTAACCAGGTTCCTCATTCTCCACCATCCCCTAAGTGAGGTCTGATCACATTGGCCTGTCTTCGGCAAGAGTCCTGTTAGGTCAGTTTAGCCAGAACCACCCCTGCCCTTGGTGTTTTCTTATAGAAATTTTCCATCCACTGACCCCCACCCTAATCCTAAGTTATAAATCCCCACTTGCCCAGGTTGTTTTCAGGGTTGAACCCAGTCTCTCTCCCCCACTCTAAGACCCCACTGCAATGGTCCCTGCATCCCTGCACATATCACAATGGAATCCCTTGAATAAAGTCTACCTTATTGTGTTTTAATAAATGTCATGAATAATTTCTTTCTTTAACAGTTGGAATATTTTTTTTTTTTTCTTTAATGGAAGTGGAAGGACTCTTAGAAATGCTCTAAACCATCAAATCCAATAGCCTCTGTTAACAAACACAGAACCTGGGGTTTAGAGTACAGAAAAGTGAACCCAAGATTTCTTGGCTGCTTAGATGAGGCCCTTTGTTTGGAAACCATCTCCAGACTCCAAATGTAGGAAAGATAATTGAAGACAACAAAAACAAGTAACATTTAAAAAATATTCACTTTTGGGGCGCCTGGGTGGCTCAGTCGTTAAGCATCTGCCTTCGGCTTAGGTCATGATCCCAGGGTCCTGGGATCAAGCCCTGCATCGAGCTCCCTGCTCTGCAGGAAGCCTGCTTCTCCCTCTCCCACTCTCCCCCTGCTTGTGTTCCCTCTCTCACTGTGTCTCTCTCTGTCTAATAAATAAATAAAATCTTTAAAAAAAAATTCACTTTTGCCCTTGTGTAGATGCTACAAAATAAGAAGGCCAGGAACATTCCAGCGATTTGTGCCAGAACTTGCATTTGTATCCCCTGTACTGTAATGATAGTCATAACAGCTACTATTGCTGATATCTTACCCTGGTTGTATACCAGGGTCCTATGTATGCCATCTCATTCAGTCTTTACATCAGCGTTGTAACATGCCTCTTTTACAAATGGGAAGAATGGAAACTCAAAATTTTAAATCCAGGACCTTTTTCCACTTACATCTGATGTTCCTGAAGGCACAATGCCCCGGGATGGCAATGACACTTAATCTACACCACTTTTTTTCATTTCTGCATGCTTTTCTTGTTTCTTTGTGCTCAGTTGTACATGGATATCTCTGTTCCACAAATATTTTTTTGAGTTGTTTTCAGTCTCGTGGGATCAAGGAAAATAAAGTTTTAAAAAATGTATCACTGTCTAATGTTTAGCTAGTTTAAGTTCTTTTTAGATTTGGCTTGAAATACCAGGCAGAATAATCATAGCCTATTTAGAATATCAAGAAATGAGATAAAGTTACTGAACAGAGTAAGAAAAGAAATACCCCATTTTATAATAAAATTTGGCCTTTGTCTTCAGTTCCTGAGAGGTAACTTCTAAGTCCTTGGAATTACATGAATGACAGGAGTTTGTGTTATTCATGGTGGTCCCCTCAGACCCTGGGCACCTGTGTTTATGCTAATGGGGTGGTTCTTGGTGGGCCCTTAGATAGTTTCAGGATGGGGTTGGCCACACCAGGAAGACCAGCCATGTGATTGAAGGATTGGGGCTTTGAGTCACTGACATCAGCCCCACCTGGGAAAGGAGAGGGGCTGGAGACTGAATTCAGTCCTATAGGCAATGACTCAATCAATCATGCCTATGTAACAAAACCCTAATAAATATTCTGGACACCAGGACCCAGGTGAGCTTCTCTGATTGATGTAATGCATTAGTGTAAGGAGTATGACACATCCTGAGGATACAGAAGATTTGTGTTTGTGATCCTCCCAGACCTCACACTGTGCATCTCTCCTTTTTGCTGGTACAGGTTAGTATCTCTTTATTGTAATGAAACCATAATTGTAAGTAGAGTACTTTCCTGAGTTTTGTGAGTTGTTCTAGCATATTATCAAACCTGAGGAGGTGGTAGAAACCACACATTTGTAGCCAATTATTCAGAAGTGTCAGCTTGAGGCTAGTGTCGGTGGTGAGAGGAGTCTTGTGGAGGAGTAAGCCTTTAACCTGTGAAGTCTGGTCTCACTGTGGGTAGTTAGTGTCAGAAATGCATAGCACCATCATTTACTCCCAAAGTAGAGGTGGGAAGGAGCCTCTCAGAACAAATGGCAAATCCTGAAATTTCACATTCCTTGTCTCCTGGAGATACTATTTCTACAGCAAGGCTGCGAAGAACCACCTTGCAAGCTGATAGGCGAATTAATGTGGATAATAAATGCTATATGCCTAATAGATTGCCTAGCACATAGTAGGCACTTAATAAAATATTGGAGTAAGAAAACATTGCTCAACTCCCATGGCATAGTGAACATAAATTCTCCTAAAAAAAAAAAAAATTTGCTTGTCGAAGACCTCTGTCTAAACTTTTTTCACTCTGGAGCCCAGAAAGATCAGCCCATCAGAAAGAGAGAGAGAGGGGGGCGGAGCAAGATGGAGGAGGAGTAGGAGACCTGGATTTCATCTCCTCTCAGGAATTCAGCTGGATAGGGATCAAACCATTCTGAACACCTACAAACCCAACAGGAGATCGAAGAAAGGAATAGCAACAACTCTCTGAACAGAAAAGCGACCACTTTCTGGAAGGTAGGACGTGCAGAGAAGTGAATCCGAGGTGATATTCGGGAGGATAGACGGCGGGGGAGGGGCCTCTGTCGGCCACTTCTGGCAAGTGATAGAGCTGCGGAGCACAAAATCGGAACTTTTAAAAGTCGGCTCTGCCGAGGGACGTCACTCTGGTGGCTAAGCAGGGGGTGGAACCCTCCGGGACAGTGTGGTCTCTGGACCCTCGGGGTCACAGAAAGACAGGGGGTGCCTGAGTGTGGCAGAGCTCCCAGGTATCGGAGCAGGGAAGCCGGCTGCAGAGGCGGAGCCCAGGCGCGGGCTCTCAGCTCGGGGTTGCCATAAACTGTGATCCGCGGCACAGTCGGGCCCCTGCTCCTCCAGCAGGGACCCAACAAGCGGCACATCCGGGGAAACTCACCTTCCTCCCCCGGGAGGAGCCGCGCGGGAGTGCACCGCAGGGATCTGCTGGGTTTGGAGACTCCACCCGGGATCGGGTGCCAGAGATAGAAACGCGCGGTCACAGGCCGGGTGAGCACGGAGTTTGGCCAGAGACCGGGGAGACGGGAGAGACTGACGGCTTTTCTCTGGGGGCTCACTGAGGAGCGGGACCCCGAGTTCTCGGCTCCTCCGGGGCAGAGATTGGGAGGCCGCCATTTTCACTCTCCACCTCCAAAGCTGTAGGGAAAGCTCACAGGGAACAAAAGCCCCGGAGAGCAAACCCGAGCAGATTACTTAGCTGGGAGGGGGCAAGGGCGGAGCAATTCTGCCTCCGGAAGAGACATTTGGAAACCATGGCAACAGGCCCCTCCCCAGAAGATCAGCAAGAACAGCCAGCCAAGACCAAGTTTACCGATCAATGAGAGCGGCAGAACTCCAGCGCTAGGGGAATACTGCACATAGAATTCATGGCTTTTTTACCATGATTCTTTAGTCTTTCAAAGTTAATTTTTTTTTAACTGTCTTTTTTTCTTTTTTTTCTTTTTGAATTTTTTTTTCCCTTTTTCAACCAACATCTTATCAATCCCTTTTAAAAAAAAAAACATTTTTATTTTTCATTTTTAGAGTCATATTCTATCCCTTCATAGTAGTTACCCGTATTTTTGGCTTATATATATAAGTTGTTCTCTCTTTAAAATTTTGAGATAGTTTCTTCTAACAGATCAAAATATACCCTAAATCTCTAGTATATGGTGTTTTCTATTCCCCTGCCTGATCACATCCTCTCCCTTTTTTTTCTTTTTTTAAATCCTCTTCTTTCTTTTTTCAAACAACTTTTTATCAATTCCTTTTATAAAATTTTTTATAATTTCCATCTTTACAGTCATATTCCATCCCTTCATCATATCAACCCTTATTTTTGTACATATATAAGTTTTTCTTTCTTTAAAATTTTGGGAGGCACTTTCTTCTAAAAGACCAAAATACACCCCAAATCTAGTGTGTGACACTGATCTATATACCAGCCTGATCATATTTGATCACATTCTGTTCTTTTTGTTGTTGTTGTTTTGTTTTGTTTGTTTTTGTTTTTATCTTTATCTTTTTCTTTTTTTTCTTTTTCTTTTTTCTCTCTTTCCCTTTCTTTTCCCACTGCTTCAGGT
>NC_058405.1:82645644-82788464 GCF_002201575.2 Neomonachus schauinslandi
AGAATAGAGAGCCCAGAAATGGACCCTCAACTCTATGGTCAACTCATCTTTGACAAAGCAGGAAAGAATGTCCAATGGAACAAAGACAGTCTCTTCAACAAAAGGTGTTGGGAAAATTGGACAGCCACATGCAGAAGAATGAAACTGGACCATTGCCTTACACCACACACAAAAATAGACTCCAAATGGTTGAAAGACCTCAATGTGAGACAGGAGTCCATCAAAATCCTAAAGGAGAACACAGGCAGCAACCTCTTCGACTTCAGCCGAAGCAACTTCTTCCTAGAAACATCGCCAAAGGCAAGGGAAGCAAGGGCCAAAATGAACTATTGGGACTTCATCAAGATAAAAAGCTTTTGCAAAGCAAAGGAAACAGTCAACAAAACCAAAAGACAACCGACAGAATGGGAGAAGATATTTGCAAATGACATATCAGAGAAAGGGCTAGTATCCAAAATCTATAAAGAACTCATCAAACTCAACACCGAAAGAACAAAGAATCCAATCAAGAAATGGGCAGAAGACATGAACAGACATTTTTCCAAAGAAGACCTCCAAATGGCCAACAGACACATGAAAAAGTGCTCAATATCGCTCGGCATCAGAGAAATCCAAATCAAAACCTCAATGAGATACCACCTCACACCAGTCAGAATGGCTAAAATTAACAAGTCAGGAAATAACAGATGTTGGCGGGGATGCGGAGCAAGGGGAACCCTCCTACACTGTTGGTGGGAATGCAAGCTGGTGTAGCCACTCTGGAAAACAGTATGGAGGTTCCTCAAAAAGTTGAAAATAGAGCTACCCTATGATCCAGCAATTGCACTACTGGGTATTTACCCCAAAGATACAAAAGTAGGGATCCGAAGGGGTACATGCACCCCGATGTTTATAGCAGCAATGTCCACAATAGCCAAACTGTGGAAAGAGCGAAGATGTCCATCGACAGATGAATGGATAAAGAAGAGGTGGTATATATACAAGGGAATATTATGCAGCCATCAAAGGGAATGAGATCTTGCCATTTGCAACGACGTGGTTGGAACTGGAGGGTATTATGTTGAGTGAAATAAGTCAAACAGAAAAGACATGTATCATATGATCTCACTGATATGAGGAATTCTTAATTGTAGGAAACAAACTGAGGGTTGCTGGAGTGGGGGTTGGGGTGGGAGGGATGGGGTGACTGGGTGATAGACACTGGGGAGGGTATGTGCTCTGGTAAGCGCTGTGAATTGTGCAAGACTGTTGAATCTCAGACCTGTACCTCTGAAACAAATAATGCAATATATGTTAAGAAAAAAAAAAAGAAGAAGAAGAAGGTAGCGGGAGGGGAAGAATGAAGCGGGCGAAATCGGAGGGGTAGACGAACCATGAGAGACGATGGACTCTGAAAAACAAACAGGGTTCTGGAGGGGAGGGAGGTGGGAGGATGGGTTAGCCTGGTGATGGGTATTGAGGAGGGCACATTCTGCATGGAGCACTGGGTGTTATGCACAAACAATGAATCATGGAACACTTCATCTAAAACTAATGATGTAATGTATGGGGATTAACATAAGAATAAAAATAAATAAATAAATAAAAGAAAGAGAGAGAGAGAGAGAGAGAGAGAGAGAGAAGGAGAGAGAGAGAGATCCAGTGTCTGTTAGGGAGAATGGGATATGGGAATTAGGAGGTCCTTCATTACACAATGGGATGCAGTTAAGAGTGTTGAGGATGTAGTGAGCAACTCCCTTTAACCCTTGACTGAAAAGAGAGCACAAAATTAGGGTAGTGGCTTGAGATAGGAGGGAAATCATCTTAGTTCAGATACTTCAACACAAAAAAGACTGACTGGATTCCACTATACTGTATTCAAGTGATTTCCACAAATGACAGACTTAAAAAACTCCCAAAATTGTTTTCCTGTGAGAAGACACATTCCGAATTTACTTTGCAACAAGGAAATGCAATTCTAGCCTCATACAGATCTGAAGCAACCATGCCTAGAATTTTTTGCTCAAGTCCCAAGGAAGAAATGGAATGCCAGTAAATGGCAATTATTGATCACTTGTCACATGCCAGATGTCTTATATGTTTTATGCCATTATGTAATGACAATAGCTCTTCCAGGCAAGAATTCCTAGTCTGATTTTATAGGTGGTAATCCTAACTTTTGGACAGTCCCTTTATATGCTCCCAATGACAAAGGCAGTTAGTGGAAGGGTCTGTTAAATTTCTTTCCAACTTTCCACTACCTCACCATATTTCTCTAGAGTTGGTGGGAGAAGATTTGGGTACCTGAGCGATAAATTCAGATTCTTCAGTCCATGAGGATGGAAGAAGAAAGAGGTTTATAGAATTGTGCAAAACATAAAAAAGAAGACATGGGTTTGTTCCAAATCTTAGTGCTCCTATTGGTAATTATGAACCTGCCAAAATTACTATATCTAAGAAATAGCAAACGTCTGAAGCCTCTAAGAAATTTAAGCTATTTCTCTAAACAACTTGATAACTGAATTATCCGTAATTATTAAGGAAGATTTTTTTTTTGAGCTAGACTCCTGAATAGTTGCATGAGTCATGAGCATCCACATAAGGCCTTATGTAAACCATTCCTCTGCCCCACCCATAGATGGGATTTTTAACTGACAGGACCACTTAAATGTAGACTTGGGTAATCCAAACTCAATATAATTATATGCAGCTAAAATGTTCTGGTCTTTGTATTTAAGACCTACAGAAAATTAAGTATGAGAGAATATTTAGTACTTTTCATACCTGATGCTAAATTTCCAGTAAACTTTTTACTTTCTCATCCATGTTTTGGGGGACTTGGCTAGTACATTCCATTTTAATCATCCCCAAGATGTTGTCCAGCCGTGGGGGTTTGGTTCTGAGGTGGTTTGAAGAAGGAAGAGACTACACACAGAGGCCGGAGGAGGTCTCAAAGGCCATGTGCAATGGTGGGAGTAGGACTGTGAATCTGAGAGGTGTCAAGCCTTGGGGAAGGACATGGACAGGTTAGGTGGGACCAGGAAGAAGCAGCTCAGATGGCGGCTGCAAGTGCATGGGTGTAGGTTCTAGAGTTGAGCACACCCAGCTTCATAACCTGCATCTCTCTTACACATGCTCAGTGACTATAGTTACATTGCCTAAGCTATAGTATTTCATACATTTGGACACACTCTATCCCCCTCTTTTTAACATTGGTAAATTTGGGATGTATCTCACTACTATGATAACCAGGATTTCTGTTTCTTACTCATTAATAAAATAAAAGCATGCCTTAAAATTGTTGGTCTCAATTTCAATGAATAGGGGATCTTAACCCCAATTTTCTTATATTTAAAATGGGAGAGATGATACTTAGCTCACAGAATCCATAAGAGAAAAAGAAAAGATAACATATGAGATAACATATATGCCAAAAACAAAAAGACATAGGTATTATCATTAAGTATTCAATATCATAATCATTGAAGTGGGCACGATTGACATGGCAGACTAGCTTAAAGGCCCTAATGTTGAGAAGAAGAGTTCTAACAATTTTACTGTTAACCTGAATTATTTCTTTGTCACCCCTGAACATAGTCAATTGTCCATCAGGTTTCAGATTTAGTCTCCATCCAAAAATCCATCCGTCCATCCATCCTTCTGGTTACTGTATTAATATTTGTTGGGTTCTCCTTTCACTTTCTTTTAATATTTAATCTCGAAACATACCTGTTCACCCAAAGTCAGTCCTCAGAAGTCCATTTCAATTTCTTAATGAGAACAAGCAGCCCATTCTTTGTCTAACCTCTCTTGACCCTTATAGTCAGTTATTTTATCATACTTCTTTTGTCACCTTCCAGATAGAATGAGGCCATTTCTGTCACCTTCTCAGAGAAGTCTTCTCTCACAGCCTATTTCTCATTTTAAGAAATAAGCCCTTGGAGTAAAGGTGAGGAGAAGTAATATCAGTGACAGCTCTTTGGTGGAGAGAAGCACTGTTTGCCTGGCACTTGGTCCACCCAGAGTTCCTTCCCTGAGATGAAAGAGGCACTCAGCAGAAGCGTTCATAGATTAATAGCCTGGCAGAGGAGGCAGCTGAGTAATTCATTCAGGAGTGTTATTACCTGGGGAAATGAAAAGAAATTAAAGAGATCCCCTTTCACCCTGACTCCTAGATTTTGAAACTGCCCAAGACAGAGAGCCTCCATGGTGGGAAAATACCTGTAGGATGCATTTGACATTTTCAAGGGAGGACTTCCCCACCCCTCCGCCTTCAAAAATCACCAATTAAGCATTGCCTCCAGGGCCCCTTCTTACATTTTAACTTTGAAAGTGTTAAATATGCTCTGTTCCTCACTTGTAAGGACATTACCAGAGGTAAAAGAGGAAGGAGAGAAGCTCTTACATTAGCTACTTCCTCCATCACTGTAGCCCCAGCAGCCTGTTTTCAGCCACATTGAGTATTAGAGGCTTGCTTGGGTTAAGCAGCCCATGGGAGAGCCTAATCCAGGGTTTCCTGCTTGTGGCTCCTTGTCACACAGCTCTGTGGAATGATTATACCCTCTATACTCAAGTGAAGAGATGTTGAGATGAGTATAATTCCACAGGCATTTTCATTGCATAAATTTCCAGAGTTTTAAACATGCCATTGTGCATTTTAAACCTCTAGGAAGAAAATATAAAACATTCATTTTGTAAACTTATTTGAACATTGGCCACTTCTGGCAGCCCCATTAGCTCCCTCTAAAAGCAACATAGAAAATGCTACAAAAACCAACCCTGCAATTTTATAGATGAAGAAGCTGAGGCCTGACTTTTGAGAAAGTATATTAGCTCACTAAGTTTGTACAGGTAAAACCATAATGAAAATTCAACTGTTACCACACTATACTCATTGGGTAATCTGCTTTTTTGTCAAACATATTATCAATACACTTTATTTTTTAAGACACAAAAAACTGAGAGGAATAGGCATAACTCCCTAAAGCTATAGTCAAGACAATAAAGATATGAGGAGAATAAAAGAAAATGAAGGAATCATGCCCTGATTCTCTCTATTCTGAAAACTGTGAAGTCTTCTTTCTGTTCTTTGTCTTTTCTGCTGCCCAAAATCAAAGTACAGATCTCTTCCAATGAAACTTAGAAATAAAGTCTTAGTTGGTTTCTTTGCTTTAAATTTTCCTCTTTCTAGTTCTTCCTGCACACAATAACAATAATAGGTAACATTTATTGAGCACTTACTGTTTCTAGAACTATTCCAAGAGCTTTACATGCATGATCTCAATTAGCCTTTACAACAGCCCTTTGAAGCAGGTATTTTTATTAGTTTCATTTTACATATCAGTATAGGGAGGTACAAAGAGTTTAAGTAATTTGCCCAAGTTCACAAGGATAGTAAGAGGTAGAGCGGGGATCAAATATAAACAGTCTAGTGCTTTTGATCATGAAGTATCTAATATCAATCTTCCTCTAGTTGGTTTCCTAAGGGCTCTCTTCTGCTGAAGAACTATCCATGGTTCCCTACCACCTAAACGATGTCTCACTGTAGTCCTCAAGGTTCTCCACAACCTGAGCCAACCACTGTTTATCCACTTGGCTCCATTTATGAGTTGAAAGCCTCTCTATCACCAGGCTCCCGTCCTATTGGGGCGCAGCATGGCAGCATTCCCCACCCCAGACCATCACTGTTGCTGGCTTTCTCACAACCTAGTTTGCTTCCTCCCTGTCTTGCCAGGCAGTTTGAGTTCGTCCTCCTCCTTGAAGTTGTCTCTGACAGCCCCAACCCATGTCAACACCATCCTTCTCCAAAATCCCTTGTGTCTGGAAAAAATGATAATTCCTTCCAATTTGCCCTCATAATATAACATTCATTTATCCCAACAATCTGGCCACCTATTTTTCATATCCATCTTGGCCAAACTAGACTCTACCCATCATGTGTCTAGTAAAGAATAGGCAGTCAGAAAATGTTTCCTGAATAAATCAATGAACTACTGTGGGATGTGTCATCATTTAGTCATATGACATCATGCTGTATCATCCAAATGAATTGACATGATGACAGTACCACCAGACAGTAGTGATGACGACAGTAATAAGCATCAGCACTTACCTTTTATTATGAGTGTCTCCATGTCTAGGATACACACACAAATAATATCAGTATTACAGATAATGATACTGAGCCTGTGAGATTGTGCTTCATGTGTCAATTAGCGGAGTCAAAGCTTAAACACCAAGTCATCTAAATGCCAGTTTGCTGCTTATTTATCTGTGTCCCTCCACTTCTCATGTGTAAAACATTGTTCAACAATATCCTGTCACATTTTGGGGGGCAGGAAGGAGTGAAATGGTAAATAAAAAATTTACCACTCTAAAAAAAAAGAAAAAAAGAAAAAAAAATCACCATTCTTAAAACTTCTAACTGTGATAAAATATACATAAAATAACATTTTCCATTTTAACCATTTTAAGTGTACAATTTTGTGGCATTAAGTACATTCACATTGGGGCAACTGGGTGGCTCAATCAGTTAAGCATCTACCCTCGGCTCAGGTCATGATCTCAGGGTCTTGGGATGGAGCCCCACATTGGGCTCCCTGTTCAGGAGGAGTCTGTTTCTCCTTCACTCTCTGCCCCTCCCCATGCTTGTTCTCTCTCTCTGACACACTCTCTCTCTCAAATAAATAAATAAAATCTTAAATAAATAAATAAATAAAATAATGATACAACCCATGATATAGAAGAATTTATGAGGATATTATTTATTTAAAAATGGTTTAGTGTAAGATTGTATAATATCTCTTACAATGCAATAATAAACACACACAAATGTTAAAATAATTTCCATTAACATTTCTCTCTGCTGAATTTTTATACAGTAACAATAAAGGAGCAGAAAGAAAAATTAAGAAAACCCCATTTACAATTGCACCAAAAATAATAAAATACCTAGGAATAAACTTAACCAAGGAGGTAAAAGACCTATGCCCCCAAAACATCACTCCCCATTCCCCTGATAAACACTAATCTGCCTTCTATCTTTTGAATTTGCCTACTCTTGGTATTCATAAAAATGGAATCACACAATATGTGACTTTTGTGTCTGGTTTCTTTTATTTAGCATAATATTTTTAAGATTCATCCGTGTCATAGCCTATATCAGTACTTGTGATGGTTAATTTTATGTGTCAACTTGAAAAGGTCATAGTACCCAGATATTGGTTGCTGAGAAGATATTATTTAAATGAGGTAAACATTTAAATCAATAGACTTTGCCTAAGCAGCTTGCTTTCTGTAATATGGGTGGGCCTCATCCAACCAGTCAAAGATCTTAAGGAAATAGCTGACCTACCCTGAGGAAGAGGAGATTCAAGCCAGCAGACTGCCTTCAGACTCAAGTAGCAAAATTAACTCTGTGTCATTAGGTAATTCACATTGTTTTGCAATCATCACCACCATCCTTTTCCAGAACTGTTTTATATTCACCCTGGGTCTCCAAGTTTACCAACCTATCCTGCGGAGTTTGGATTTTCCAACTTCTGTAATTGTGTGAGCAAATTCCTTTAAAAAAAATCTCTATCTCTATCATCTATCTGTCTATCATCTATCTACCATCTATCTATCTATTATCTATTATCTATCTATCTATCTATCTATCTATCTATCTATCTATCTATCTATAATCTATCATCTGTCCAGCATCTATCTATCTAGCATCTATCAATCATTATCGGTCTATCCCTAATTCTCTGTAGAACTCTGACTACTACAGTAGCACATTCCTTTTTATGGATAATTGTTCATTGTATGGATATACTTAATTTTGTTTATCTGTTCATAACTTGATAAACATTTAGGTTGTTTCCAACTTTGACTACTGTGAATAGTGCTGCTAGGGACATCTCTGTATAAGTTTTTCTTTGACATTTGTTTTTAATTTTTTTTCAGAATATATATCTAGGAGTGAAATTACTGGGTCATATTGTAATTCAGTACATCTATTCTATACATCTAACTGCCAACATTTTTACTATAGAGGCTGCACCAATTCATATTCCCAATAGGAATATGTGGCAATTCCAATTTATCCACCAATAAGTCAAAAAAATAAATCACTAAACTCTACCCTGAAACTAATAATACATTATATGTTAATTAACTTGAATTTAAATAAAGAAAAAGAACAAAAAAAGAATAAACTAGGAGTTTAAAGAAAGAAAAAGAAAGATATCTAAAGGGAAATTATGAAATAATTAGAAGTGAACAAAAATGTACATACATTATACCAAAACTTATGAAATGTGGTGAAAGCTGTGCTAGAGAAAAATTTACAGCAGCAAATGCCTATTTTTAAAAAAAAATCAAATCTCAAATCAACAACCTACCCTTATTCTTTAAAGAACTAGAAAAAGAAGAGAAAACTAAACACAAAACTAGCAGAAAGAAGGAATTTATAAGTGTTAGAATGGAAATAAATGAAAGAGAATAGAAAATTAATAATAGAATCAAGAAAACCAAAATCTGGTTTCTTGAAAAGATCAACAAACATCACAAATCTTTAGTTTGATTGACAAAGAAAAAGAAGAGAGAGAGAGAGAACAGATTCAAATATATAAAATCAGAAATGAAAGTGAGGACATTACTACCAATGTTACAGAAATAAAAAAAATTATAAAATACTATAAACAATTGTACAGCAACAAATTAGATGAGCTGGGGGGAAATTGACAAATTCCTAGTAATAATCAAATTACCATAACTGACTCGGGAAGAAATATAAAATTTGAACACACCTAATAACAAGTTTGTCATTTGTAATAAAAAACTTCCAACAACAACAAAAATCCTGGACTAGATGTCTAGATGGGTCAATTCTGCCAAACACTTAAAGGAAAATTAAAACCAATCCTTCACAACATTTCCAAAAACCAAAAGAGGAAAAAACACTTCTTGCTTATTCTTTAATTCAGCATTACCCTGATATCAAAGCCAAACTGGCACTGTAAGAAACATAGAAAAACAAAAACAAAACAACAAAGACTACAGATTAATATCCTATAATATATATAGATGCAAAAAATCCCTAACAAAATACTAGCAAATTGAATCCAACAACATAATAAAATAATTTTATACTATGGATAGTGGTATTTATTCCAGGAATACAAGGGTCATTTATCATAAGAAAATCAACCAATGTAATGTACCATGTTAACAGAGTAAAGGAAAAGAAGATGATCATCTCAATTGACACAGGAAAAACATTTGACAAATGCTTTGACAGCAACCTTTAATGATAAAAACATTCAGAAAACAAGGAATAGAAAAGAACATCCTCAACATGATTAAGCGTATTTATGATGAGTCCATAGCTAATATCTTACTTAATGGTAAGGACTTAAGACTTTCTTCCTAAGATGAGAAACAAGATACAGATATCTACTCTCACCACAGATATTCAACAATATACTAGGACTTTTAGCCAGAGTAATTAGAAAAGAAAAAAAATAAATAAATAAAAGAGCATTGAAATTGGAAAAAAACAAGTAAAATTTTCTCTATTCAGAGACAACATGATCTTATATATATAAAATCCTAAAGAATTCACAAAATGTTAGAGCTAATAAACAATTTAGTAAAGTTGCAAGGTACAAGATGAAAATACTCAAAATAATTGTGTGTCTACACAACAGCAATGAACAACCTGAAAATGAGATAAAGGAAATAATTGCATTTGCAATGGCATTCAAACAAATGAAATATATAGGAATAAATTTAACCAAGGTGACTTGTATGCTAAAACTTACAAAATAGTGCACAAAGAAATTAAAGAAGACTTAAATTAACAAAGAGTTTGATCATGGATTGAAAAACATTGTTGTTAAATGGCAATCATGCCAAAAGAATCTACAGATTTTATTAAAATCCTATCAAAATCCCAATGACCCCTTTTTTTAAAAAAAATGGAGAAGTTGACCCTCAAATTCATATCAAATTGCAAGGAAACCTAAATAGCTAAAACAGTCTTTAAAAAAGAAGAAAACTGGAGACTTTCACTTCCCAATTTCAAAGCTTACTACAAAGCTACAGTAATCAAAACAATGGAGTACTGGCAAAAGGATAGACATATACATGTAATGGAACAGAATTGAGAATCCAGAAATAAACCCATGTACCTATAACCAATTGATTTTTGACAAGAAAGCCAAGACTATTCAGTGTGGAAAAGAACAGTCTTTTCAACAAATTATGCTGGGACAACTGGATATCCACCTGCAGAGGAAATGAAGTTGAACTCTTATTTTACACCATACACAAATTTTAAGTCAAAATAGATCAACAACCTAACTATAAGAGCTATTACCATAAAGCTCTTAGAGGAAAACATAGGAACAAATCTTCATAACCTGGGATAATATGGCTACAAATTCGTGGATATAACAAAAAGCGTGAGCACCAAAATAAAAAGTAGATAAATATAACATCATCAAAATTAAAATTTTGTGCACTTAGGACATTATTGAGAAAGTGAAAAAAACAACCAACAGAATGGGGTAAAACATTTGCAAATAATATATCTGGTAAGGGTCTAGCATCCACAATATATAATGGACTCTTACTACTCAACATTAAAGACAAACAATGCAATTGAAAATGGGCAAAGAACTTGAGTAGACAGTTCTCTGGAGAAAATACAGAAATAGGCAACAAGCACACAAAGACATGTCTAACATCATATCACAGTTCCTCAAAAAGTTAAACATAGAATTACCATATGGCACAGCATAGATATGTACCCAAATGAATTGAAAATAGGTATTCAAATAAATACATGTACACACATGTTCATAGCAGCAATACTCACAGTAGCCAAAAGGTGGAAATAGCCCAAATGTCCATTAAGGTGTGAATGGTAAACCAGATTGATGTATATGCATACAACAGAATATGATTTCACCATAAAAAGAAATGAAACACTGATGCAGGTTACAATGAACCTTGAAAACGTTATGTTAAGTGAAACAAGCCAGCTGCAAAAGGTCACCTAATGAATGATTCTATTAATGTGAAATATCTAGAACAGGCAAATTCATAGAGATAGAACATATGTTGGTTGCCAGGGGTTGATGAAAGGGAGAGAAGGAGCAACTATTTAATGGGTAGAGGGTATGTGATGATAAAAATATTTTGGAACTAGATAGAGGGGATGGTTGCATAAGATTATGAATATGTTAAATATCACTGAATTATTCAATTAAGTTCTTAATTTAATGGTATTTAAATTTCACCTCATAAAACATAAAATAAGATGAAAAAGTTTAAAGAAATTATCCAAGTTCCTATTTTTATGGGTAGTAGAATAAAAAATCTGAAGGAAGCCTGCTCCATGTTGTCTGTCTTTTTCCTATGCTAAGCTGTCTTCATTGCTTAACACAGAAGACCACTCAAATTATGAAATGTGGTATAAAAAAGGCCAGGACTTCCATGTACTCTGGTGTGAGGTAAATAAAAGCAGTGAGACTTACACAAGAATAAACAAGGTGGAAGTTCCTCTGGGGAAGATCTTTAAGAATTTGTTCTTGGCAAAAGTTTCAGGTTCATCTATAATAATTGGTCCTATTTTGTTGTAATTTCATATTAGAATACATGAGTTGCAATTTTTCCCCCCAATCTATGAGATGCCTTTTCATTTTGTTAATGATTTCCTTTGCTGTTGAGAAGATTTTTAGTTTGATGGAGTCCCGTTTATTTATTTTTATTTTTGTTGTCTAAACTTTTGGTGTCATCTACAGAAATCATTGCCAAGGCCAATGTCAAGGGGATTTTTCCCTGTTTTCTTCTAGGAGTTTTATGATTTCAGGTCTTATGTTTAAGTATTTAATATAGTTTGTATTTACTTATCTTATGGTGTAAGATAAGAGTTCAGTTTCATTATCATGCATGTGGATATCCAATTTTCTCAACACTATTTATTGAAGAAACTAACCTTTCCCCACCATATATTCTTGATGACCTTGTCAAAAATTAGTTGGCCATATATGTTTGGAATTATTTCTTGACTCTTTATTTTGTTTCATTGGTCTATGTATCTGTTTTTATGTTGACACCATACTGTACTGATTACTATAGCTTTGTAATATAATGTGAAATCAGGAAATGTGATGCTACCAATTCTTTTGTTCTTTCTCAAGATTGCTTTAGCTATTGTGGGTCTTTTGTGGTTCCATTTGGATTTTAAGATTACTTTTTTTTCTATGTGTATGACAAATGCCATTAGAATTTTGATAGGGATTGCACTGAATCTGTCCATAATTTGGGGAAGTATGGCTATTTTAACAATATTAATTCTCCCAATCCATGACTTGCCTTAGAAACAAATTTAACAAAGGAGATAAAATTTCTGTACCCTGAAAAGTAAAACATTGGAGAAATAAATTGAAGAAGACACAAATAAATAGAAAACTATCCCATATTCATGGATTGGAAGAAAATATTTACAAACCATATATTTACAAATGATAAGGGGTTAATATCCAAAACACATAAAGAACTCATACAACTCAATAATATAAAAACCAAACATTCTGATTTAAAAATCAATAAAGTCCCTTTTCAAAAGAAAACATAAAAATGACTGACAGGTGTATGAAAAGTGCTCAACATCAGTAATCATGAAGGAAATGAAACTCAAAACCACAATGGGATGTTGGCTAACTGAACATAATAAAAAACAAAAGTAAAACAAAACAAAAACAAACAAAACAAAACAAAACAAACAAACAAACAAAAACCACACACAATGGGATATCACCTTATGCCTGTTAAGATGGTATATCATGGGGCACCTGGGTGTCTCAGTGGTTAAGCATCTGACTCTTGATTTCGGCTCAGGTCATTATCTCAGGGTTGTGAGATTGAGCCCCAGCTCTGTGCTGGATGTGGAGCCTGCTTAAGATTCTCTCTCTCGCTCCCTCTCCTTCTGTCCCTCCCCCAACTCACACACACGTGCTCACTTTCTCTCTCTCTCAAAAAAAAAAAAAATTAAAGAGGGAGCTAATATAAAAAAAATTAAGATGTAAGTGTTGTAGAGAATGTGGAGAATATAGAATCCTTGTATACTGCTTGTGGGAATATAAATTGGTGCATTCACTATGGAAAACAGTATGGAAATTCTTCAAAAAACCAATAATGGAACTACTGTATGATACAACAATTCCTATTCTGGGTATGCACCCAAAGGAAATAACATCAGTGCTTCAAAGAGATATCTGAACTTCCACGATCAACATTATTCACAATAAGAAGATAAGGAAACAACCTCAATGTCTGTTGTAAATGAATGGATAACAAATTGTGAGATCTATCATATCTATCTATCATCTATCTATCATCTATCTATCATCTATCTATCATCTATCTATCTATCATCTACCATCTATCATGTAATCTTCTCACAATTTATTTACTATATATACATATATAGTAAATAGTATAAAAAACTGGAGGACATTTTGCTAAGTGAAATAAGTCAGATACAGAAAGAAAAAGAAAACTGAAAATCTCACATATACATGAATTATAAAAAATGTCAAATACATAGAAACATAGAGTAGACAGTGGATACCAGGGGCTGGGAGGTGGGGGAAATCAGGAGACATTGGTTAAAGGGTACTAAATTGAAATTATGTAGGAAGAATAAATCTAGAGATGTAAAGTACTGCATGATGACTAGAGTTAATACTACTGTATTGAATACAGGGAGTTTGCTAAAAGATTTCAGGTGCTCTCAACCACACATGCACACACACAAAGTAATTATGTGATATGATATATTAATTAGCTTGACTGCAGTAATTATTTCACTATGTATATCAAATTATCATGCTGTATACCTTAAACACATACAGCTTTTATTAAAACTATGTGAATGATTTTAATTATAGCCTTTCGTTATTAAAATTCTTTTTCTGTACTTAGTATTTTCATTACATGTGTGAATAGAATACCATATTTTTCCATATTACATATTTTTATTTGGAATATCACCATATCAGGAAACAATGACCAGCCAAAGGGCTCAGACTGTAAGGGTCCTTAGATAAATGCCTTTCATTATCCTGCCCAGCATGTGCTGTCATATGAAACCCATGGAGAAACAGGTGGATTTGCCATGGCATAATTTTGACAAGCCAAAGACTATCTTCCCTTAAACAGTCAGTTTTACTAGGGTGCATTTAAAAAAAAAAAGAGTCTAAGTATAAATTTTATCATCTTTAAATGTAATTTCCTTGCATCATAAATATGAGGATCTACTACTACTGGGGCACATTTTAAACCCAAGCATTTAAAAAAAAATTTAGGGGGGCGCCTGGGTGGCTCAGTTGGTTAATCAGCTGCCTTCGGCTCAGGTCATAATCCCGGGGTCCTGGGATCCAGTCCCACATGGGGCTCCCTGCTCCGCGGGGAGCCTGCTTCTCCCTCTCCCTCTGCCTGCCTCTCTGTCTACTTGTGCTCTCTATCTCTGTCAAATAAATAAAATAAAATCTTTAAAAAAAAATTTAGGGTTCTACATTTCTTTTTTTTTTCTAAAGATTTTATTTATTCATTTGAGAGACAATGAGATAGAGAGAGAGCATGAGAGGGGGGAAGGTCAGAGGGAGAAGCAGACTCCCTGCCGAGCAGGGAGCCCGATGCGGGACTCGATCCCAGGACTCCAGGATCATGACCTGAGCCGAAGGCAGTCACTTAACCAACTGAGCCACCCAGGCACCCGGGTTCTACATTTCTAATTTTTGAAATTTGCAATAAGAAAATAAATTAATGAGAACAAATATAACCCATAATAAAGTATTGATTGATTCATTTATGATTATCTATTTGATGAAATAGAATGCATTCATTACAATCCATGTTTTTGAAAACATATTTAATGGGATGGGAAAATTATTAATGATATAAATACTAAATAATAATGCAAGATTTCAATTTTGTTACACACCTCTGAGAGAGGGAGAAATTGAAAGAGAGGAAGGGAAGGAAAGGGATGCATTACTGTGCTTGTAGTATTTCAAGATTGGCTGCAAAGAGACACAGCAGGTAGGCAGGTGTGAGATATCCTTGAATAGGCCAAATAGAATATATGTACCTCAGAAAAATCTATAAGAAAGAGAAAAAAAAAGAAACTTACTTGACAGTTCCCTACCAGGCTCAGCTTCCAACTGGTCAGAGTTTTGCCCATCGGCAACTATGTTGTTAACTGGACCTAAACCTGCTGAGGTCAGAAGTGGTGACATGAGTGGAGTTCTCCGGCCTTAGAGGTGGAGTAATATGGCTCACAACTACTCCAACATCACAGTGGAACTGATTGGGAGCAATCAGCCTAGACTTCAGGGGAACATGTGAGACAGGGAGAATCTGAGACATCTGTGACACATCACAGACATATCAGTTCACCTCAGACCTTAAAGTACTTTCTGCCTATTCTCTTAGCACCCGTGGCAACCAGCTATGTTATCACGTGCTGAAATGTCACAGAGAATGCTATTGGTTGGAGAGGGGTGCCAGCAAGTTGGTACATTGCCTCTCAGAGCCCCAGAAAGAAAGCTGGTCACAGATTCCTATTTGATTCTCTAAACCAAGCAGGAATTCCATATTCCCTAAGCTTTTGACTTGTCCTAAAACGTTGTTTCTAACGTTTTTTAGAGCCAAATTGGCATTTTTCTTCTCTTACTTTCCAGCCAAGAGGAAATTTTATCTCCTTTCTTTTTATTTTATTTATTTTATTTTATTTTGTTTGTTTATTTATTATGTTATGTTAGTCACCATACAGTACTTCATTAGTTTTTTTTTTTTTAAGATTTATTTACTCATTTGAGAGAGCGAGAATGAGAGAGAGTACATGAGAGGGGGGAGGGTCAGAGGGAGAAGCAGGCTCCTCGCTGAGCAGGGAGCCCGATGCGGGACTTGATCCTGGGACTCCAGGATCATGACCTGAGCCAAAGGCAGTTGCTTAACCAACTGAGCCACCCAGGCGCCCCTTCATTAGTTTTTGATGTAGTGTTGCATGATGCTTTGTTGGCATATAACACCCATTGCTCATTGCAATACATGCAGTCCTTAATACCCACCACCAGGCTAACCCAACCCCCCAACCCCCTCCCCTCTGAAACCGTCAGTTTGTTTCTCAGAGTCCAAAGTCTCTCATGGTTTGTCTCCCCCTCTGATTCCCCCCCTTTCATTTTTCCCTTCCTTCTCCTAAGGTCCTCCATGCTATTCCTTATGTTCCACAAATAAGTGAAACCATATGATAATTGACTTTCTCTGCTTGACTTATGTCACTTACCATAATCTCCTCTGGTCCCATCCATGTTGATGTAAAAGTTGGGTATTCATCATTTCTGATGGCTGAGTAATATTCCATTGTATATACGGACCACATCTTCTTTATCCATTCATCTGTTGAAGGAATCTCGGCTCTTGCCATAGTTTGGCTAATGCGGACATTGCTGCTATGAACATTGGGGTGCATATGGCCCTCCTTTTCACTACATCTGTGTCTTTGGGGTAAATATCCAGGAGTGCAATTGCTGGGTCATAGGGTAGCTCTATTTTTAATTTTTTGAGGCACCTCCACACTGTTTTCCAAAGTGGCTGTACCAACTTGCATTCCTACCAATAGCATAAGAGAGTTCCCCTTTTTCCACAACCTCTCTTGTTTCTTGCCTTATCAATTTTTGCCATTCTAACTGGTGTAAGGTGGTATCTCAATGTTCTTTTTCCTGGTTCTTGCTGTAAAATTTTATCTTGAATATGATTTAGCTTGTTGCAGACTCCTTTACCAAAATATTTGTTTTTTTGACACTGCCTTTAGGCTTGAAGTTCTCCATGCTCTGTTTCAAGTAAAGTCGCTTTCTTTGGGAAGAGCTACTGAGGTTTTTGCTCTTATTGCCTCCCTGTCCCCACCCCTACCCCCACATAAATCCTCTGTGCCACTGTTTCTGAGCTTAACGTGTGGACAATGGTGTACTTCTGTAAAAGTGACACCCCTTCTTTACCAGCAGGGAACTGGAAGAGGAGCAGTAACCTGGTCTTCCCAGCTTGCCATTTCTGGCATAGAAACTCGGCCTTATGAGGGAACTGGGACAAGATATAGTGATGCCCTAGATTCTCAGGTATCCCTTTTGGAGGTAGAGTTTTCACCCTCCCATTGGGACCTAGGTAGATTAAAAGATTTTCAGATATTCTAGCAGCTCTTGTTTGGAATAGAGCTTCTGTAACATGGAACTAGAGTGGATAAGAAATTCTAGTGGTTTGCATCTCCCAGGAAGATGCTATCATCCTAGACTTGGAGCTGGGGACAGGAACCCTTGTTTCTTGGCTGCACCCTCCTAAGACAGAGCTTCAGTCACATTGAACTGATGGGGTCAGAGTGGGTCATGACTCAAGTGCCGCCGACTTATTTTTCTTAATGAGCCCTGGTATTTTTTCTTCAATAAATGTTTCTCAATTTCCTGTATGTCCTTAGGACAATTTCCATAGACTTTAAATATCTTTTAAAAAATATGGGCACCTGGTTGGCTCAGTTGGTTGAGTGTCTGACTCTTGGTTTTGGCTCAGGTCCATGATCTCAAGGTAGTGGGATTGAGTGCTATGTTGAGCCCCACAATGGACTCTGTCCCTCCCCCACTCTCATAAATAAATGAATAAATAAATAAATAAATAAATAAATAAATAAATAAATAAATAAAATATTTAAAAAATATTTTTCACCATTTATGAGTATTTTACTGAGGACCGCATCCACAGAGATCCTCATCATGTCATGCAGGAATCTCACCTACACCCCTACAATTCGCTTTTGATTCATTACTTATATTTTAAAAATAACTCCTAACTTTGCTACAAGTAGAATTTCTTTTTGAAACAAAATCCCAATAAATGAACAGAAAAATAAAAATCTGGCATTTTCTGTGGAGGAAGTCCACAAGATAAGCATTGACTCTGTACCCAAGTCATCAAAAAGATGTTTATACCCTTAACCTGAGCTGGAGGAAAGACATAGACTCCTCTGATGAGAACATTTCTATCAATTACAACAACATGAAAAATAAAGGGTCTGGTCAGTGTACAATTATGGCTACCACAAGAATGGTTAAGAGAAGGTTTCAGGTCCTGAAATTCTGATACCATATGAATCTAGATCTTACTTAAACAATAATCTATAGCAATTTACTCATTTCATAGGTGAAAATGCTGTGGAACACACAAGTGAGGTTATCAGAGCTGAGACGAGGCCCCCAGATTCCCAGTTCTTGGTATTTACGATGGGAAAATCATTGTATCTACTGTTAAACTCACCCCTAAAAGACAAAATTCTCCAAGGAAGCACATTAATTATTGCAAAGACTTATGTTTGCATCTACACTCTGGCACCTACTAGCTGAGTAAACTTGATGAGTCACTCATCTGAGTTGGGAGAATACCCAATTTTTAGTATCCTAAGGCTCAAAAATAGAATATTAGGATAGGAAATAAATTTATAAACTCCAAAGTACTTGTCTATTCCAGAATTTCTAGCCATAGACAACAGAACTCAAGCTGGCTAACTTAGAAATGTAGTTGATCATAGTAAGATTGCATAGTGTAAAGGGTGAGTAGAATTCTTGGGAAGTTGGCCTAGCATACAAACAGGCACAGGTAGAGACAGGCCCAGCCAAGAACTGGTGATATCATATTCTGGAGACCAGTCAGCTGACAATGACAACCCCCTACCCCTACATACCCAACAACTCACTGCCACATTCTGCTCTCTTCATGATCCTGTTGATCATTATCTCTGCCTGCCCTAAACTCTGATCTGTCCCTCAAGATTTCAGCCATTAGTCCTGGGTCTTCCAGGGCAAGAAGGTAGGGGCACCTAGCCACTCCATCCTCCATGGTAGAGGAGGGGTATCTAGATGCTGAGTAGCCCCAAATGACAAATGCCCCCTGCAACAATTACTGCTACTATGACCCATCTGATCCCTCCTCACCCCTAAAAAGCTGTCCAGAAAGCTCCACCCTGACCTGAAATACTGAGACCATCAAGACCAAGTATCTCGTCCAGACAACACAGCCAGAGGCTCAGGGAACAAATACAGGAGTACAGTGAACTTGATGTTCCTTCCCCCACACAACAGACCACAATCCCACCTGCCAACTCTGCCGTCTCCTCAGTTCTGAAATCCATGTAAATCCATGTAACCTCTGAGACAGATGGTGAACTACATGCTGTGCATTGTGCAGATATTCCACAGTGTGTAACTAACCCCACATATGAAGGCATGGGTTATCACAGTCATATACATGCCATAATTTCACCCAGGTTTTTAGTATCCTCATTAGTGTAGGACAGTGAACAGGTGACAAATTTACCAAGACAAATCACATACCAAGGAAGCCAAGAGGGAATCCTGGGTCCAAGGGAGACTGGACTGCTATCTTTGGACACAGATGTCAATCATTCTGCTAAGGTTTTACTTAGTGTTTCCTAGGAACCCAGCATTGGGATTCACAAGCTGAGGGAAAAGAGAGACAGAAAATATGACCTTTCTACTATAGGGGCTCAGTCTTTGGGAAAATACAACCTAGAGGTGATGGGTAATAAATAAATAAATAAATAAATAAAATACATAAATAAAATAATTTCAATGGTTAATGAGGACCCTCAGTTCAATAGGGAAAAATAAAAAAAAAAAGTTTCTCTTGGATTTATTTTCTCTTGTAGTCTTTTTAGAATTTTCACCTATTAAATTTAAGATTTAACTGACTTAAAACCTCAATGTTAAGTTTGTTGTTTTTTTTTTTTTTCAAATTTAAAATCTCGGGTCTATAAAATACAAGGTTTTAGGTTGCATTTGGTCTCAGGTAGCATCTTTTGTTTCTGAAGCTGAACAACTTCTAGCTCTCATCTACCAGCCTGATGAATTAATCCTTTTTTGGAGACTTAAATACTATCAATATTTTTTTAATGTCTTCCCTAATCCAAAACAGCCAGATTTGATACAAGTTCAATGTCATTTCCTTCAATATTTAATTAATCTTTTTGGGCTTGAAGTTCTGAACAAAACACACTTGACTTTGTTTAAACACTAAAAATATATTTTACTCACAAGAAATTTTGGATTTCAATAAAAGACTTACTCTGTTGAAAAAGGATGTAGATACAGCAGTGAGCAAACCCAGCATTACCCCCATGTCATGTTGGCAGAAGGTGCAAAGTACAGCCATTTCCTTTCTGTTCCCCCACAGTTTGTTGACCCAAAGCTTTTTTTTTTTTTTTTCTTTTCAAAGAGACTAAGTTCCACACTGATGTGATGGAAGGCCTGCCACAGGGTTCTTCTGGGGCCCTTCACAATGACTGTGTGTCAATTCAGACTGATGTTTGATATGCTCTGGGATGGCTTCTAAGATGATTTTTATTTTCACAGTATATACAGCAAAGAGCTTAATGTTATTTTGATTTTTAAGTTTCTCTCCATTCCACCATTACTGTGGTTACATGTTTTTCTCTTCTTTTCTTGGATCTAACCCTTCTGGAAAAGGATCTATGGATAGAGGAAACCACTTCTTGCTACGTAATTTGCTGCTGGTATTGGTGGCAAGTCATTTTGGTCTTCTTTGAGTAATCTGGTTTGGTGTCATATTGACAATTCCCTATATAAATGTTGTGTGGGATTACTCTGGGGATACTCCTATATATTATCTCAGCCCCCTCTGCCATTGAAGCACAACTTTAGTCTTAGAAAAGCCTGGGGAAGTACCAGGTTCCAATTTAGATCATGAGTACTTAGTATTTCTCTGTTCTCTACTGTGGGTCTTGATCACCAAATGCAGAGAAAACACCCACTCAGCACCCTTACACAGATGCATACATAGTGACAGATGGTTTACTTTTAAGTATAACTTCTGTAGAATCTCAGAGAAAAGGGAGCTGTTTGGACCCTAATGCTCTGTCAAAATTTCTTAGAGGGGTTGAAAAGATTACAGAGGTAGAAGCTGATTTCATAATGCTGGAAAAAACACAAGAGTAAGAAACGTAATCAAGTATCTAGACCTATTAGATACATTAGAGCTTATAGATTGTTAGCAAGTGTTGAATCTGCAACCTAAAATAGTTTTGTTACCATGCTTACAGTATGTCAGTCTTTATTCCTCTGACTCATAAGTTTGATGAATTTATAGATAATGAATATATTTAAAAAAATACTCTGTTTATGAGGAAACACGTCCAGAATGGTGCAATTAGGATCAGTGAAAATCTGTTCCTCCATAAAAGCCATGAGAACACTGGCAAAAAATTTCAAAAACAACTTCTTCAGAACTCTGGAAATTAACCAGGACTTTCCAAATCTGGGGAAAATGGCTGAATATGACTAATGACAGAGAACTTTGTGGGATTTAAATTTACCTTATTTCCATTCCACTCTCCCCAGTTTTGTGGTAACCTTGGAAACTGACAGACACACAGTCACAGTAGCCTTGGAAAACATCAGCCTAGTAGCCACTAGACAGGATAGATGTGGAGTTCCACCAAAAACCCCATTTGCCTAGAATTATCATTATTTAAAAAATTTGGCAGTTCCTTGGAAAACTCCACTCACAAGTTTTGTTTTGAATTTGACATACCTAGAGTATTTCACTGCAAACAGCCTTTTCCCAAGGTCATCTATCAAAACAATCAGTGAACATTGTTTAACATTGCAGCTACTTGATATGGTAATAACAGTTGGGGCTAACACAAAGCCACCAAAAAAATGAAAAAGAATAGCTGGGAAATGAGGTGTCTGTAAGGGCTCTGAAAAACTCTGACATATTTGTGGGGATCAAGAAGTTATGCATTTGCAGGTCTGCATGCCCAGGAAAATTCTGCAACAGCCCTAGTCTCTCCCTTGAGCTGACCTTGAGGTTCTGCATAAGCAGGAAGTAAAAGGTAAGGGAGAGTTGTCAACTGCCTGGCTGGATGTTAACCTGCACACAAAGCCCCTTGGTAAAGGCTCAGATACTTATCAGATCAAGGTATTTAAGGAGTTACCTGTACAATCTTCAGCTGTTGACCACTAAGATAACTGAGCATAAACTTCAGTGGCTATACACATAAAAAAATAGACTTTACAGAATTAGTTCAGGAAAGTCACTTAAAAAACAACTGTAACAACAATGGAGTGGTACTAGCATAAAGATAGAAATATTGGTCAATTGATTGTTATAAAGAGTCCATAAATAAACCCTTATATTTATGTTCAATTAATTTTTAATAAGGGAGCCAAAATAATTAAATGGGAAAAGTAGTGTTTCAACAAAGTTTGTTAGGACAACTAGACACACACATGCAAGAGAATGAACTTGAACTCCTATTTCTCATATGACCTATTCTTATTTTGTCTAAATACTCCTTTTCTCTCCACATTATTCTGGAAGAAAATTTCCATAGATTGTTACTTCACCCAGGCTTTTGTTGTAAAACATGGCCTTAATACAATTTTATTTAAAAAAAAAAAACAACTCTTTAAAACAAAACAAAACAAAAAAACTAGTCAGTGTTCAAATTTTTCCTGTTTACTTAAAAATACACTTTTACAATAAGATTTGAATCAGAATCCACATTTTGCATCTTATTGATACATAGGATCCTCTCTCCAATTCCTATTCTTTTTCCTTGCAATTTACTTATTCAAGAATGTAGGCAGATAATCCTACTGAGCTTCCCACATTCTGGATTTTGCTGATTGCATTCCTGTAATGCCATTGAGCATGTTTACTTGTTAACTGAATTTTCTGTAAACTGGAAGTTAAATATAATGACTTGCTTTGATACACATTCAACAATGTGGTGTGGCATTGTGTGTGTTTCCATCTGAATCTTTGGATGTAGCCCAAATAATTCTTAATGACTTCCCTGCTTTTATTTGCTTTATTATGGCCCATTTCTTTCTCTTTTACTTGTACTAAATGCTATGCTTATTAGACTTATAGAAATTGCTCCACAGATCCCTGTCTCTATTTATTTTATCCATATTTTTTTTTCCTTTCTGTTATTTAGATGTGGTAATTGTTATTCAAGCTTCTTTCCTCTGTCATGTCCATTCTGCTCCGGAGCCCATCTAGCATTTTTCTTTTAGATACTGTAGTTTCAACCTCTGATATTTCTTTTATTTCATTTTTATAGTTTGTCTTCTGAGAAAGCTTATTTTTCTGTTAATTTCAAGGGTTTTTTTTCTTTTACCACATGAAGAAGTAAAATTAGTACATCTACCTTATTTTTTGTCTTTGTTTCAACATCTGGGGCATGTCAGGGTTTGCATCTATGTCTTTTCACATGATAATTAATCGAATTCCCCTAGTTGTTTGTTGCTTACATGTAAAATTTTGAATTATATCCTGGATATTGTTATTGTTTCATTTTGTGGACTCTGGGTTTTGTTATGAATGTCAGTTGTATCTTTCCAACTTTATTAATATATAATTGATATGATATTGTGTAAGTTAAAGGTATATAATGTGTTGACTTGATGTATAATGCAAGATAATTACTACCATAGTGTTAGCTAACAAACCTTCATATCAGATAATTGCCATCCTTTGTTTTCAGTGGGAACTTGTAAGATCTACTCTCTTAGCAACTTTCAATTATATAATACAGTCTTATTAACTAAAAGCACCATGCTGTACATTAGATCCTCAGAAGATATCCATCTTATAAGTGAAAATGTGTAACCTTTGGAAAACATCTCTCAATTTTCCCCAGTCCCATTCTATTCTCTGTTTCTATGAATTTATCTTTCTCTGATTTATATCACTTAACATAATACCCTCAAGGTCCATCCATGTTGTCTCAAGTGACAGGATTTCCTTCTTTTTATGGCTAAATAATATTTTATTGTGTGTGTGTATATATACAAATAGATTAATACATTAATATAATATATACATACAGACACACACATTCACTTTATTCATCCATTGATGAACACTTAAGTTGTTTCTAGGTCTTGGCTATTGTAAATAATCCTGCAATGGACATTGGAGTATGGATATCTCTTCAGGATCTTGTTTTCTTTTCTTTGGATATATATCTAGAAATGTGATTGCTGAATCATATGGTAGTTCTATTTTTCATTTTTGGAAAAAACCTCCACATTGTTTTCTAATAGCTGCACCAATTTACATTCCCAAGAAGAGTGCACAGGTTTCTCTTTTCTCAACATCCTTACCAATACTTGTTTTTTTTTTTTTTTTTGTCTTTTTGATAACAGCCATTCTAACAAGTAGGTGATAGCTCATTGTGGTTTTGATTTGCATTTCCCTGATGATATGTGATGTTGAGCATCTTTTCATGTGTCTGTTGGCCATCTGTATGTCTTCTTTGGAAAAATTCTTATTAGTTCCTCTACCCATATTTTAATTGGATTGTTTGCTGTGCTGTTATTGAGTTGTATGAGATTTTAATATATTTTGTATATTAACTCTTTATCAGATACATGATTTACAAATATTTTCTCCCATTTTATAGGATGCTTTTTTAATTTTGTTGATGGTTTCCTTTGGTGTGCAGAAGCTTTTTGGTTTGGTATAGTCCCACTTGTTCATTTTGCTGTTGTTGTCTTTGATTTTGTTGTCAAATGCAAAAAAAAAATCATCACCAAGATTGATGCCAAGGAGTTTACTGCCTATGTTTTCTTCTAGGAGTTTAATGTGTTTCAGGTCTTACATTCAAGTCTTTAATCCATTTTGAGTTAATTTTGCATATATTGCAAGATAGTGGCCCAGTTTCATTCTTTTGCATGTGACTGTCCTATTTTCCCAATAATATTTATTGAAGAGACTGTCCTTTCTCCATTGTATATTTTTTGTTCCTTTGTCACAAATTAATAGATCATAGATGCCTGGCTTTATTTCTCAGCTCTCTATTCTGTTTCATTAACCTATGTGTTTATTTTTATGCCAATACCATACTGTTTTGATTACTATAACTGTGTAATACGGTTTGAAATCAGGAAGTGTGATGCCTCCAGCTTTGTTCTTTCTCAAGATTGCTGTGGCTATTTGGGATCCTTTCTAGTTCTAGACAAATTTTAGAAATTTTTTTCTAGTTCTGAAAAAAGTGCCATTGGAATTTTGATTGAATCTGCAGATGCCTTTGGTAGTATAGACATTTTAACAATATTAATTATTCCAATATATGAGTCTCTTCATGTTTTCTGTTTCTTCATGATTCAGTCTTGGTAGGTTTTATGTTTCTAGGAATTTATCTGTTTCATGTCAGTTATCAAATTTGTTGTAATAAAATTGTTCATAATAGTCTCTTATAATCCTTTATATTTCTATGGTGTCTGTTACATCTCTTTCATTTCTGATTTTTTAGTTTATTTATTTAATTATTTTTGATGCTGTTATGAATTGGATGATCTCTTTTTTTTTCACATATTCTATTTTTATTATATACAAACAACTGATTTTTTAATATTAATTTTGTACTCTGAAATTTTATTGAATTTGTTGATTAGTTCTAATAAATTGGGGAGATTTCCTATATATATAATTTCTATATATATTTTCTTTTCTTTTCTTCTTTTTTATTATGTTATGTTAATCACCATACATTACATCATTAGTTTTTTTTTTTTAATGCAAATAAAATCTTTATTTTCCTATTTTGGATACTTCTGATTGAATTTTTAAAAATTTTTTTATTGTTATGTTAATCACCATACATTACATCATTAGTTTTTGATGTAGTGTTCCATGATTTATTGTTTGTGTATAATTCCCAGTGCTCCATGCAGAACGTGCCCTCCTTAATACCCATCACCAGGCTAACCAATCCCCCTCCCTCCTCCCCTCTAAAACCCTGTTTGTTTTTCAGAGTCCATAGTCTCTCATGGTTCATCTCCCCCTCCAATTTTCCCCCCCTTCATTCTTCCCCTACTGCCATCTTCTAATTCTTTTTTTTTTAACATATAACGTATTATTTGCTTCAGAGGTACAGATCTGTGATTCAACAATCTTGCACACTTCACAGCACTCACCATAGCACATACCCTCCCCAATGTCTATCACCCAGCCACCTCATCCCTCCCACCCCCAACCACTCCAGCAACCCTCAGTTTGTTTCCTGAGATTAAGAATTCCTCATATCAGTGAGGTCATATGATACTTGCCTTTCTCTGATTGACTTATTTCACTCAGCATAAGACCCTCCAGTTAAATCCATGTCATTGCACATGGCAAGAGTTCATTCTTTTTGATGGCTGCATAATATTCCAATGTGTGTGTGTGTGTGTGTGTATATATATATATATATATATATATATATATATATATATATATACCACATCTTCTTCATCCATTCATCTGTCAATGGACATCTTGGCTCTTTCCACAGTTTGGCTATTGTGGACATTGCTGCTATAAACATCGGGGTGCATGTACCCCTTCGGATCCCTACATTTGTATCTTTGGGGTAAATACCCAGTAGTGCAATTGCTGGATCCTATGGTAGCTCTATTTTCAACTTTTTGAAGAACCTCTGTACTGTTTTCCAGAGTGGCTACACCAGCTTGCATTCCCACCAACAGTGTAGGAGGGTTCCCCTTTCTCCGCATCCCCTCCAACATCTGCCATTTCCTAACTTGTTAATTTTAGCCATTCTGACTGGTGTGAGGTGACATCTCATTGAGGTTTTGATTTGGATTTCCCTGATGCTGAGAGATTTTGAGCACTTTTTCATGTGTCTGTTGGTGGTCTAGATGTCTTCTTTGGAAAAATGTCTGTTCATGTCTTCTGCCCATTTCTTGATTGGATTCTTTGTTCTTTGGGTGTTGAGTTTAAGAAGTTCTTTATAGATTTTGAATACTAGCCCTTTATCTGATATGTCATTTGCAAATATCTTCTCCCATTCTGTCACTTGTCTTTTGGTTTTGTTGACTGTTTCTTTTGCTTTGCAAAAGCTTTTTATCTTGATGAAGTCCCAATAGTTCATTCTTGCCCTTGCTTCCCTTGCCTTTTGCAATGTTTCTAGGAAGAAGTTGCTGCAGCTGAGGTTGAAGAGGTTTCTGCTTATGTTCTCCTTTAGGATGTTGATGGACTTCTGCCTCACATTGAGGTCTTTCAACCATTTGGAGTCTATTTTTGTGTGTGGTGTAAGGAAATGGTCCAGTTTCATTCTTCTGCATGTGGCTATCCAATTTTCCCAACACCATTTGTTGAAGAGACTGTCTTTTATCCATTGGACATTCTTTCCCGCTTTGTCGAAGATTAGTTGACCATAGAGTTGAGGGTCCATTTCTAGACTCTCTATTCTGTTCCACTGACCTATGTGTCTGTTTTTGTGCCAGTACCATACTATCTTGATGATAACAGCTTTGTAATAGAGCTGGAAGTCCAGAATTGTGATGCCACCAGCTTTGCTTTTCTTTTTCAACATTCCTCTGGCTATTCGGGGTCTTTTCTGGTTCCATACAAATTTTAGGAAGATTTGTTCCATTTTTTGAAAAAAGTGGATGGTATTTTGATGGGGATTGCATTGAATGTGTAGATTGCTCTAGGTACCATTGACATCGTCACAATATTTGTTCTTCCAATCCATGAGCATGGAAAATTTTTCCATTTCTTTGTGTCTTTCTCAATTTCTTTTTTTTTTTTTTAGTTTTCTTTTTAAGATTTTATTTATTTATTTGACACACAGAGAGAGATAGCAAGAGCAGGAACACAAGCAGGGGGAGCAGGAGAGGGAGAAGCAGGCAGGCTTCCCACTGAGCAGGGAGCCCAATGTGGGACTTGATCCCAGGACCCTGGGATCATGACCCAAGTCGAAGGCAGATGCTCAATGACTGAGCCACCCAGGCGCCCCTCAATTTCTTTCATAAGTATTTTATAATTTTCTGAGTACAGATTCTTTGCCTCTTTGGTTAGATTTATTCCTAGGTATCTTATGGTTTTGGGTGCAATTGTAAATGGGAAAGACTCCTTAATTTCTCTTCTGTTCTGTTGTTGATGTATAGGAATGCCACTGATTTCTGTGCTTTGATTTTATATCCTGCCACTTGACTGAATTCCTGTATGAGTTCTAGCAGTTTGGGGGTGGAGTCTTTTGGGATTTCCACATAAAGTATCATATCATCTGCAAAGAGTGAGAGTTTGACTTCTTCTTTGCTGATTTGGATGCCTTTTATTTCTTTTTGTTGTCTAATTGCTGTGGCTAGGACTTCCAATACTATGTTGAATAGCAGTGGTGATAGTGGACATCCCTGTCATGTTCCTGACCTTAGGGGGAAAGCTCTCAGTTTTTCCCCATTGAGAATGATATTCGCTGTGGGTTTTTCATAGATCGCTTTTATGATATTGAGGTATGTGCCCTCTATCCTATACTCTGAAGAGTTTTGATCAAGAAAGAATGCTGTCCTTTTTCAAATGCTTTTTCTGCATCTATTGAGAGGATCATATGGTTCTTGTTCTTTCTTTTATTAATGTACTGTATCACATTGATTGATTTGCAGATGTTGAACCAACCTTGCAGCCCAGGGATAAATCCCACTTGGTCGTGGTGAATAATCCTTTTAATGCACTGTTGGATCCTATTGGCTAGTATTTTGGTGAGAATTTTTGCATCCATGTTCATCAAGGATATTGGTCTGTAATTCTCCTTTTTGATGGGGTCTTTGTCTGGTTTGGGGATCAAGGTAATGGTGGTCTCATAAAATGAGTTTGGAAGTTTTCCCTCCATTTCTATTTTTTGGAACAGTTTCAGAAGAATAGTATTAATTCTTCTTGAAATGTTTGGTAGAATTCTCTTCGGAAGCCATCTGGCCCTGCGATCTTGTTTGTTGGGAGATTTTTGATGACTGCTTCAATTTCCTTGTGCTTACAGGTCTGTTCACGTTTTCTATTTCTTCGTGGTTTAGTTTTGGTAGTTTATACACCGCTAGGGATGCATCCATTTCTTCCAGATTATCTAATTTGCTGGCATATAGTTGCTCATAATATTTTTATAATTATTTATATTTCTTTGGTGTTGGTTGTGGTCTCTCCTCTTTCGTTCATGATTTTGTTGATTTAAGTCCTTTCTCTTTTCTTTTTGATAAGTCTGGCCAGGGGTTTATCAGTCTTATTAATTCTTTCAAAGAACAAACTCCTAGTTTTGTTGATCTGTTCTACTGTTCTTTTGGTTTCTATTTCATTGATTTCTGCTCTGATCTTTATCATTTCTCTTCTCCTGCTGGATTTAGGCTTTATTTGCTGTTCTTTCTCCAGCTCCTTTAGGGGTAGGGTTAGGTTGTGTATTTGAGACCTTTCTTGTTTCTTGAGAAAGGCTTGTATTGCTATATACTTTCCTCTTAGGACTGCCTTTGCTGTATCCCAAAGCTTTTGAACAGTTGTGTTTTCCTTTTCATTTGTTTCCATGAATTTTTTAAATTCTTCTTTAATTTCCTGGTTGACCCATTCATTCTTTAGTAGGATGCTCTTTAGCCTCCATGTATTTGAGTTCTTTCTGACTTTCCTCTTGTGATTGAGTTCTAGTTTCAAAGCATTGTGGTCTGAAAATAGGCACTGAATGATCCCAATCTTTTGGTACTGGTTGAATCCTGATTTGTGACCTAGGATGTGATCTCTTCTGGAGAATGTTCTATGGGCACTAGAGAAGAATGTGTATTCTGTTCCTTGGGAAGGAATGTTCTGAATATATCTGTGAAGTCCATTTCATCCAATGTGTCATTTAGTCTTTATTTCCTTTTTGATCTTTTGCTTAGATGATCTGTTCATTTCAGTGAGGGGGTGTAAAAGTCCCCCACAATTTTTGTATTGTTGTCAATGTGTTTCTTTGCTTTTGTTTTTAATTGGCTTATATAACTGGCTGCTCCAATGTTAGGGGCATAGATATTTACAATTGTTAGATTTTCTTGTTGGATAGACCCTTAAGTATGCTAAAGTGTCATTCCTCATCTCTTATTATACTCTTTGGTTTAAAATCTAATTTGTCTGATATAAGGATTGCCACTCCAGCTTTCTTTTGGTGTCCATTAGCACGGTAAACGGTTTTCACTTTCAAACTGGGGGTGTCTTTGGTCTAAGATGAGTCTCGCAGACAGCATATTGATGGGTCTTGTTTTTTTATCCAATCTGATAGCCTGTGTCTTTTGATAGGGGCATTTAGCCCATTTACATTCAGGGTAACTATTGAAAGATATAAATTTAGTGCCATTGTATTGCCTGGAAGGTGACTGTTACTGTATATTGTCTGTGTTCCTTTCTGGTCTATGTTGTTTTTAGGCTCTGTCTTTGCTTAGAGGACCCCTTTCATTATTTCTTGTAGGGCTGGTTTTGTGTTTGCAAATTCCTTTAGTTTTTGTTTGTCCTGGAAGCTTTTTACCCTTCCTCCTATTTTCAATGACAGCCTAGCTGGATATAGTATTCTTGGCTGCATATCTTTCTCATTTAGTGTTCTGAATATATCATGCCAGTGTTTTCTGGCTTGCCAGGTCTCTGTGGATAGGTCTGTTGCCATCCTAATGTTTCTACCAATGTAGGTTATATGTCTCTTCTCCCGAGCTGCTTTCAGGATTTTCTCTTTGTCTCTGAGACTCGTAAGTTTTAGTATTAGATGTCGGCATGTTGACCTATTTTTATTGATTTTGAGGGAGGTTCTCTGTGACTCCTTGATTTTGATGCCTGTTTCCTTCCCCAAATTAGGGAAGTTCTCTGCTATAAATTGCTCCAATATACCTTCTGCCCCCTCTCTCTTTCTTCTTCTTCTGGGATCCCAATTATTCTAATGTTGTTTCATCTTATGGTATCGCTTATCTCTCAAATTCTGCTCTCGTGATCCAGTAGTTGTTTACCTCTCTTTTTCTCAGCTTCTTTATTTTCCATCATTTGGTCTTCTGTATCACTAATTCTCTCTTCTGCCTCATTTATCCTAGCAGTTAGAGCCTCCACTTTTGATTGCACCTCATTAATAGCCTTTTTGATTTCAGCTTGGTTAGATTTTAGCTTTTTATTTCTCCAGAAATGGTTTCTCTAATAACTTCCAGGTTTTTTTCAAGCCCTGCTAGTATCTTTAAAATCATCATTCTGAACTCTAGTTTCAACATCGTACTAATGTCCACATTGAGTAGGTCCCTGGCATTTGGTACTGCCTGTTCTTTTTGTTGAGGTGACTTTTTCCATCTTGTCATTTTGTCCAGAGGAGAATAGATGAATGAGAGAACAAAACGATAACAGGGTAACAACGTCCCCAGAAAATATACTCTAAATAAATCAGAAAAGACCTGAAACCGGGGGAAAGAAAGGGAAAAAAAGAAAAAAGAAAAAGAGAAAAAAAAGAAAAAGAAAAAAACAAAGAAAAACAGAACAAAACAAAACAGAACATGATCAAATATGCTCAGGGTGGTGCATAGAACAGTGCCACACACTAGATTTTGGGTGTATTTTGGTCTGTTAGAAGAAAGTGCCTCCCAAAATCTTAAAGAAAGAAAAACTTATATATATACCAAAATAAGGGTTAATAGGATGAAGGGATGGAATATGGCTATAAAGATGAAAATTATAAAAGATTTTATAGAAGGAATTGATAAGAAAAGAAGTTGGTTGAAAACAGAAAGAAGAGGATTAAAAAAAAAAAAAGGGAGAGAATGTGATCAGGCAGGAGACTTGAACAAAGCCATACACTAGAGATTTAGGGTATATTTTGATCTGTTAGAAGAAATTGCATCTCAAAATTTTAAAGAGAGAACCACTTATATATATGTGCCAAAAATAAGGGTAAGTACTATGCAGGGATAGAATATGACTCTAAAAATGAAAAATAAAAAGTGTTTTTTAAAAAAGTGTTCGATAAGATGTTGGTTGAGAAAGGGAAAAAGAAAAATTCAAAAAAAAAAGTTAAAAAAGAAAATTAACTTTGAAAGACTAAAGAATCATGGTAAAAAGGCTATGAATTCTATGTGCAGTATTCCCCTAGCACTGGAGTTCTGCCATTCTCATTGATTGGTAAACTTGGTCTTGGCTGGCTATTCTTGATGATCTTTTGGGGGAGGGTCCTGTTGCTGTGGTTCCCAAATGTCTTTGCTGGAGGTGGAATTGCCCCACCCTTGCTGGTGAGGGCTAAGTAATCTGCTTGGGTTTGCTCTCAGGAACTATTGTTCCCTGCAAAATTTCCATAGAGCTTTGGAGGATGAGAGTGAAAATGGCAGCCTCCCAATCTCCACCCCAGAGGAGCCAAGAACTTGGGACCCTACTCCTCAGTGTGCCATCAGAGAAAAGCAGTCAATCACTCCCATCTCCCTGGTCTCCAGCTGCACCCCGTGCTCACCCGGCCTGTGACCAAGCTTTCTATCTCTGGCACACAACACTGTGTGGAGTCTCCAAACCCAGCAGATCCCTGTGGTGCGCTCCACACCACTCCTCCCAGGGGAGGAAGGGGAGTCTCCCCGGATCTGCCACTTGTTGGGTCCCTGCTGGAAGAGCATGGGCTGACTGTGCCTTGGATCATGGTTTATGGCAACGCCGAGCTGAGAGCCCACTCCTCAGCTCCGTCTCTGCAGCTGGCTTCCCCGCTCTTATACCTGGGAGCTCTGCCACACTCAGGCACCCCCGGTCTTTCTGTGACCCCGAGGGTCCTGAGACCACACTGTCCCGTGAGGGTTCCATCCCCCGCTTAGCCACTGGAGCGATGTCCCTCAGTGGAGCTGACTTCTAAAATTTCTGATTCTGTGCTCTGCTAATCTATCCCCCACTTGCCAGAAGCAGCAGACAGAGGACCCCTCCTCCGCTGTCTATCCTCCCAAATGTTGCATCGTATTCACTTCTCCGCATCTTCTACCTTCCAGAAAGTGGTCGCTTTTCTGTTCAGAGAGTTGTTGCTATTCTTTTCTTCGATCTCCTGTTGAGTTTGTAGGTGTTCAGAATGGTTTGATCCCTATCCAGCTGAATTCCTGGGACCAGATGAAATTTAGGTCTCCTACTCCTCTGCCATCTTGCTCCATCCACCTTCCTCTCTATATATTTTCTATATATATATTTTTTCTATATATAATTATAGCATCTTTTTCATTTCTTATTTGAATGCCTTTATTTTTTTGTTGTTGAGATTTTTGCATTCATATTAATTGAGGATATTGGTCCCCTGTTTTCTTCTCATATGGTGTCCTTAACTGGCTTTGTTATAAGAAGATGCTGGCCTCATAAAATGAATTTCAGAATATTTTATTTATTTTCAATTTTTAGAATAATTTGAAAAAGACTGGCATTAATCCTTCTTTAAACATTAGGTAGAATTTGCCAGGATAACCATCTGGTCTTGGGCTTTCTGTGTTGGGAGGTTTTTGATTACTGATTTAATATTTTTACTTGTTATTGGTCTGTTCAGACTTTCTATTTCTTCCTGATTCACTCTTGGTAGTTTGTATGTGTCTATGAATACACCCACTTTTTTCTAGGTTATCCAATTTGTTGGCTTATTATTGCTAATGGTAGTCACTTTTGATCCATTGTGTTTCTGTAGTATCAGTTGTAATATCCCATCTTTCATTTCTGGTTTTATTTGAGTCCTCTTTTTTCTGATTTAGTCTAGTTAAAGATTTGTAGGTTTTGTTTATCTTTTCAAAAAATAGTTCTTATTTTTACTAAGCCTTCCTGTTGTTTGTTTCTATTTTATTTATTTATGCTCTGATTTTTGTTATTTTCTTTCTTTGCTAATTTGGGCTTAGTTTGTTCTTTTTATAGTTTTTTTTTAAAGATTTTATTTATTTATTTGAGACAGAGAGAATGACAGAGACAGAGAGCATGAGAGGGAGGAGGGTCAGAGGGAGAAGCAGACTCCCTGCCGAGCAGGGAGCCCGATGCGGGACTCGATCCCGGGACTCCAGGATCATGACCTGAGCCGAAGGCAGTCGCTTAACCAACTGAGCCACCCAGGCGCCCCTTTTTATAGTTTTTTAAGATATAAAGTTACATTGCTTAATTGAGATCTTTCTTTTTCCTTGATGTGTGGTTTTATTACTATAAATTTTCTCTTAGACCTGCTTTTAGTAGTGTCCCATAGGTTTTAGTATGTTATATTTCAATTCTTATTGACCTTCTGGTTGTTTAGGAGTGTTTTAATTTTTAATTAAATTAACTTAATTACATTTTAATTAGTTAATTAAATTTAATTTTTATATTGTGAATTTTCCAGCTTTCCTTCCGTTATTAATTTCTGGTTTCATATCTTTGTGGTTGGAAAAGATAATTGGTATAATATCAATCTTCTTAAATTTGATAAGACTTGTTCTGTGACCTAATATTTTATCTATCCTGAAGAATGTTCTGAGTGCCCTTGAGAAGAATGTGCATTCTGCTGTTCTTTGGTTAAATGTTCTGTATATGTCTGTTACATCCATTTGGTCTAAAGTACAGTACAAGTCCAACATTTTCTTGTTGATTTTCTGTTTGGATAATCTATCCATTGTTAAAAGGAGTATTAAACTACCCCAGTATTATTGTATTGCCATCTCTTTCTCCTTTTATATTTGTTGGTATTTGCTTAATATATTTATGTGCTCTGATGTTGGGTGCATATGTATTTGTTATATTATCATTATATAATGATCTTTTTTTTATTTCTTGCTATTGTATTTTGACTTAAAGCCTATTTTGTCTGATATATGTACAGCTGCCCTGCTCTCTTTGGTTTTCATTTACATGGAATATATTTTCCCAACCTTTCACTTTGTGCCTATGTGTTTCTCTAAAACTGAAGTAAGTCTTTTGTAGGTAGCATATAGTTGGATCTTGGGAGGTTTTTGGGTTTTTGTTTTGTTTTGTTTTTTGTTTTTTTCCATCAAGCCACTCTATGTCTTTGATTGGAGAGTTTGATCCACTTACATTTAGGATAATTATTGATAGGTATAGACTGACTAATACCATGTTATTGTTTTGGCCTGTTTGTAGTTCTCTCTGTTCCCTTTCCTCTTTATATATCTTCCTGTGAATTGATAATTCTTTGTAGTGGTATGCTTTGATTCTCTTCTCTTTATATTTTATGAATCTACTATAGCTTTTTGCTTTGTGGTTACCATGAGGTTTATATAAAACATCTTAAACATATAGTTGCTACTTTACACTGATAATTTTAATCTCATATAAAAACTCTGAAATTTTACTCCCCTCCTTTTATGTTTTTGACGTCACAATGCACTTCTTTTTATATTGTCTATCTATTAACAAACTATTGTAGCTAGTTATTTTTAATATTCTTGTCCATTAATTTTTATACTAGAGTTAAGTGGGTAACAGTTCAACATATTGCAATATTAGTGTATCTGAATCTGACCCCATACTTTACTAATGCATTATGTATTTCCATATGTTTTCACATTACTAATTAGTGTCTTTTCATTTCATCATGAAGAACTACTTTCAGCATTTCTTGGAAGGATGGTCTAGTTGTGATAAACTACCTTAGCTTTACTTTGTCTCAGAGTCTTTATCTCTCATATCTGAAGGAAACTTTATTGAGTAATGTATTCTTTGTTCAGAGTTTTTGTTTTTGTTTTTTCCTTTCAGTACTTTGATTATATCATTCCACTCTTTCTTGGCCTGTAAGGTTTCTCCTGGGAAAACTACTGACGTCCATATGGGAGTTCCTTTGTACATGACAAGTTATTTTTTTTCTTGTTGCATTTAAAATTCTCTGTCTTTAATTTTTGATAGTTTTATTATAATGTGTCTTGGGGAAAATCTCTTTAAGGTGATTTTGTTTGGTGATCTATAAGCTTCATGAACTTGGATATTCAAATCTCTTCCCAGATTTGGGGAGTTCTCAGTCATTTACTTAAATGAGCTTTCTGTCCCCTTCTTTCTCTCTTCCCCTTCTTGAATTCTAATAATTCACAAATTATGTCATTTTACAGTATCCCATAGATCATGTAGGCTTTTCATTCCTCTTGTTTTTTTTGTTGTTGTTGTTCCTCTGATTTGATAATTTTAATTCATCTGTCTTTAAGCTCAAGTATTTTTTTTCCTGCTTGATTAGGTCTGCTCTTGGAGTTCTCATAAGAAGGTCTAGAACTTGAGCGCCTGGGTGGCTCAGTTGGTTAAGCGACTGACTTTGGCTCAGGTCATGATCCTGGAGTCCTGGGATCGAGTCCCACATCAGGCTCCCTGCTCAGCAGGGAGTCTGCTTCTCCCTCTGACCCTCCCCCCTCTCATGTTCTCTGTCTCTCATTCTCTCTCTGTCAATAAATAAATAAAATCTTAAAAAAAAAGAAGGTCTAGAACTCTTCAGTTCAGACATTGTATTTTTTAGCTCCAAAATTTGCTTGTTTTATATGATTTGTATTTTTTTGTTGAACTTATTTTTTTGTTGTCCTTATATTGTCTTTCTGATATCTAAATCTTTTGTGTGTTCTCTTGTATCTCTCTGGGCATCTTTAGAACAACTATTTTGAATTCTTTGTCACATAATTCCTATATTTCATTTCTTTCAGGCCAGTTGCTGGATGTTTACTGTATTCCTTTGGTGGAGGCATGTTTTCCAATTCTTTATGATCCTTGTAGCTCTGTGTAGGTTTCTGTGTATTTCATGAAGCAAACAACTCTTCCAGACTTTATAGACTGGCTTTGGTAAGAAAGAAAAAAAATTAACCTACAGGTGGAGGCATGCTGGAGGCCAAGTCTAGTGGTGCCATGTGCCAAGTTCAGGGTTGTATGGTTGCACTGGGTTCAGGAGGGCATAATGTCTCCTTTGGCTTGGGCTACCAGTGTCTATAGCATCAACAACTGTGTGGTCCTTACTGAGCACTGTAGGGAATCTACACTGACTGCATAGGCTACTAGGATCCTCAGCCGTACCTCCAGATCCTGTAGTGAGGAGGCCAGAGTTAGTGGTATACACACAGTCAGCTACATGGGCTGGCTGCAGATGTTTGTGTGTTGGCAAGTGCCAGTTGCTGACACACATGTAGTGGTGGGGCCAGGGCAGGCAACAAGGTCTAGGGCCAACTGCAAGCACACTAGCACTGCCTGTCAGCAGTAGTACTCCTGTGACTACTGAGTCTTACCATCAGAATGTGACAGTGTTGGCTGGTGATGGGGTTTGAACCAGAGGTGTACAGCTGGAAGAGCTAGCTATTGATGAGTATAGAATGTAGGCCAGTGACAGAAGATGGTCTGATCTGGGCCTCCAAGTAGCTGTGAGGATCTTGGCTATTGGTGTGCTCTCCTGAAGCTGCACAGTCTCTTCCTGGGTGTGTGCTCATAGTGGAGGCTGGTGAAGGGTATCAGGCCAGCAGCTGGAGGGATTAGCTTCAAGTGTGCATAAAGCAGTAGAGGTCAGCTGTGGAGCTCTAAGCTGATGATTCCCACTTGCACAGCCACACAGACCTAGGCTGGCATCTGGTGTAGTTCCAGGCTCTGATAAGGGGAGGGGTAAAATAGGAGAAAGGAGGACTCAGGTGGCTGGCCTCAGTGAACACAAATACCTGTGGAGTGATAACCAGTGAAATCTGTAGGGGATCTGCAGTAGCTGTGCTCTCTATTGACTCCTTCTTTGGTGGTGTAATCTGTTGGCTTTGTATGGATCATGTCACTGTGAACCATGATTGCTCCTGCTGTGTGGTTGCTATTGGTAGCCACTGCTTTTCTTCCTTGTTTCTAGCCATCTCTATACATCTCTGCCTTGCTGGTTCCGTTGGGATGAAATTAAAATGGGACCTTCACAGAGTGCCTTGAAATGCTGGGGAAGCTAGTTGTTTGCTCCACTCATCTTTTCCTGGTGAGGGGACTTCTTTCTAACTAGGAGTTCCCTTTGGCACCGAGCAATGCCAGCTTGGAGTTGGGATGGTGCAGGAAAAAAGCAGCTGCCTTCCTTCTTTTTTTGAGCAGTTGTTTTCTCTTGCTGTTGTTGTCCCACTGTGTTGCTGAAATTTCTTAAGTGAACTGCAAAACTTTCCCAGAGCTGTGTTTGTTTGTGGATAGCTGTTTAATTGTTGACCTTTGTGGGGAGTTGGAGGCTGGGGTTTCATATACTACCGTCTTGGTGATGTCACTCCAACAATGAGATGTATTTATTTATTTTTTCTCTTTCAGAAGTTAGATTTGGACCACAGATGATTTATCTGATCTGTTTAGTTTTCAAAGCTTTTGCTTTGCTACTGTGAGTCTGTCCCATACCCATACCACTGACGGTATAGTCTGATTTGTACCATGGTTTAAAACCATAAAAATTTCTTAAAACCTTTGCTATGCTGGTTTGGTCACTGAGACTTCCCTGGATTTCTACAGAGCACAGACAATGTTGGGCTCCTTTCTCAATATGTTCCTGTCTGGGATAACACTACCAAACCTCTCTAGACTGTGGGGGTTTCTATTTGAGTTTTAATAACTCACACTGCTTGACTGCCTCAAGACTGGGCCTGTCCTTAAACCAGCAGTGAGAAAACATGTCATCCTCAACCCCATGAAGGTCATTTCTTTAAGTTTTGACTCCCTTCCACATTTTGCCTGCTTTAGTTTACTTTTATTAGTTCTTAGGCAGCTGCTTTGTGTAATTTGTCTTGAGATTTTAGTCTAATAAGCAAAAAGATAGGTTGTAGTATGTTTATACTGTCACAGCAAACCTGGAAAATTCCTGGTTGCTATTAAAATATTCTCTTTATTATTGGTTTTCAGCAATATTTCTATGAGTACATTTCTTTCTATGTAGTCTAATGTTTAGAACATAAGGCTTCTTAAATATGTGTTTTCATGTCATTCATCAGTTTTGGAATATTCTTACACAGAATGCCTTCAATTTTGCTTTCATCTCATTTATTTGTCTTATAAGAAACCAGGGCGCCTGGGTGGCTCAGTTGGTTAAGCAACTGCCTTCGGCTCAGGTCATGATCCTGGAGTCCCTGGATTCAGTCCCGCATCAGGCTCCCTGCTCGGCAGGGAGTCTGCTTCTCCCTCTGACCCTCCCCCCTCTCATGAGCTTGCTCTCTCTCATTCTCTCTCTCTCAAATAAATAAATAAAATCTTTAAAAAAAAAAGAAACCAATAACATATATTTTAGATTTTTTTCCCTGTATCCTCTGCAGTTGACCATTTCTTCTCTATTTTTTATTACTATTTTCCTCTTTGTGCTTCATTCTAGATATTTTTTATTTCCTTCTCCAGTTGTGTCTAAACATTTATTAAATCAATACACTGAGTTCTTTATTTCAGTTATTCCATTTTTTATTTCTCAAATTTCTATTTGGTCCTTTTTTATTGTTTCTAATTCTGTGCTTAAATTTTCAAGCATTCCTATTTTTAATTATTTTAACAAATAAAGTATATTTTAAAGTTGCCATGTGATATATTCATATTGCTTGTCTCCTTACTTTACTTATGTGATTTGTAACTTGTTAGTTCATTTCTAAAAAGAATTTGAGGCCTAGGATGGTGTTATATTATTATGGAAGAAGATTTGCATCTTTTATATACCAAATAATATGGGTACACCTCAATCTAATTTTGGAGTTTGAGATTGCTTAAATCTGAGCTTCAAAATCCCAGCTTGATTTTAGCTCATCCTTATTGCTAGGAGGCATTTCATTGGTGTTCCAACACAAACTGAATGAGGTTATCATGGCCTTATATTGGATGACTATAAAAATAACTTCTACAAGCCACTTCTTCAAAATGAAGAAACAATTGCAGACAAAAAGAAGGCCTAAATTCTGTGCTTACTTCCCTGGGCTTCCATCTTCTCTAAGACTATTGCCTGGTAATTATTTACTATTTTAGTTAGTTATTTGCTCTTCAATGTATTTGAGCAGTTTTTAAATGTAGTTTCTTTAGCTTTTGTAATTGTCCTTAACGAGGGAATTGCTTCATATAGCTTAGTGCACCATTGCTGTAGTAATCTCCAAAATGAATATCTAAACTTTCAGATAAGTGTGCATAATAAAAAACACTGAAGATACATCTGAAAACCAACTCCTTGCTCTTTTATTCAGGGATCAATAATGGTTAATTTTTCCTTTCTTTCTTTAACACTAAGTGTTCCAAATTTTATGTGGACAGCTAAAATATATATTTCCCCATTGCTTTTTTTTTTTTAAGACTGTGTTTATTTATTTGAGAGAGATAGAACAGGAGAGGGGTAAGGGTCAGAGGGAAAGGAAGAGGGACGAGCAGACTTTTACGGAGTGCAGAGCCTGATGTAGGGCTCAATCCCAGGATCCCGAGATCATGACCTGAGCCAAAGTCAGACTTTTAACCAAATGAGCACCCTGGGGTCCCTCCCCATTGTTTTTCAACTACAAATGCCCAGAAATGATGTGTGAAATTTCTGGTTTATTTATTTTCTTTTTTTTTTTAATTGAAAGACAGTTGAGGGACCCCTGGGTGGCTCAGTCAATTAAGCCTTTGCCTTTGGTTCAGGTCATGATCCTAGGGTCCTCAGGCCCCTTGCTCAGTGGGGACCCTGCTTCTCCCTCTCTGGAGCTCTGCCTGCTGCTCCCCCTGCCTGTGCTCTCTCTCTCTCTCCCCCTCTCCCTCTCTCTGTCTGTCAAATAAGTAAACAAAATCTTAAAAAAAAAAAGACAGTTGACATGCAATGTTATGTTAGTTTCAGGTGTGCAACATAGTAATTCAACAACCTATACATAATTCCATGTTCTAAGTCATTTCTTTTACCTGGTAAATTTCATTATGCCAGAAGATCATTTGGTGAAACTATCTCTTGCAGAACTTTACACAGGAAACTGTGTTCTAACAGGCCTGATGACAGTATGCAGAATGTTGTTGATGTGTTTTTGGCTGCTTCTTGATGTTCTCACCCAAGCCTTCAAGGAAGACAAAGTTGAGCTTTGAAGAAATGTCTCTGAGGAAGTGGGCTTGTCAGTAGATAGAATGTGGCTTTGAAGCCATTATGTGGCAGTTCCTGTCAAGAACCCCCAGCTTGGGGCGCCTGGGTGGCTCAGATGGTTAAGCGTCTGCCTTCAGCTCAGGTCATGATCCCAGGGTCCTGGGGTCGAGTCCCACATCAGGCTCCCTGCTCCTTGGGAGCCTGCTTCTCCCTCTGCCTCTCTCTCTCTCTGTCTCTCTCTGTCTCTCATGAATAAATAAATATAATCTTAAAAAAAAAAAAGAACCCCCAGCTAAACAATGTGACTGTCACTGTGGCATAAATCAGATAAGAGATGTGAAAACCACTCCAAGCCTATGGTTTCAAATGGCTTCAAGACAGCCACCATTAACTGAGAGAGAAAGAGGTGGAAGAACACAGAAGGCATTAAACCAACACCAAAGTTCTGAAAGTAGAAACTATATAGAGAGGATCTCTTTGGCTGGAGATGAAAATATACTGGATACACAACAATGTTTGAAATAATTAATTTCGGAAGCAATTCCAAGACTGGTCTTGGGACTCTAGAACTCTAACATTCACTTCCAGGAAACTGCCTATGAACGGTAAGAAGTCCTCTAAAAGGTCTTACGTCCAATGCCCATTCCAACTAAGGTGTGAAGAATAAAGATAACTTCTAGGAGGACAAAACTTGGGGTGGCAAATGGACATTTGATGGAACGCACTCCACTGCTGAAGCAGCAAGTGTTTGTAATTCCTGAAAACTGTGATCCTATGGTAACTGGATGGGGATTTGTGTTATATTCTTTGCAGAGGGGATGAGTATTGTATTGGGACAAGGGTACTCATGGATATCTGAGTGTTCAAAGATGTGGAATAATCATAATATCCACAACAGAACTCTTGATTTCCCTGAGCCCATGGCTGCCCTTGCAGCCACAAACACAGTTTTGCTCAACCATGAGAATATACCTATCCTTTCCTTCCTCTGTTCTGCACTCTCCTGTGGCTGGGGTATGGATATGGTTCTGAGGCTTTGTGAATGAGTATAAAACCTTGGGATTGGCAGAGATCCACACGGAAGGAGCTTGGTATTCAGCACTACTGATCCATTACACTTGCCTCGGACTGTCTCCACTGCTACTTCAGAGAAAAATAAACTTCTGCCTTGTATAAGCAACTCGATTTTGAAGTTAATATTTACAAATCAACATATATGTCCTGCTTTTGATTTGTAATAAATAAAATAAATTTGAGAACACAAAAAAATTGCAGCTACTAAATGTTTGTTTTTATTTAGCATCCCCTACCAAGAAATGGGCAATGAGCATAAAATTGTGCTCTTCCACATGAAAGTATTCTGGTTGTCTGGCAAAAAGTTGCTTATATGACTTTTTAGAATGAAGACTGAGATAAAAAGTTATCTCTTTCTATTATTGAAAATGTCAGCAAAAGCCATTTATATGATTTCAAGAAGCTAGTTCAAGTGCTATATCACATCAATAGATTGAGTAGCACCACCTTTGGGGGTGCCTGGGTGGCTCAGTTGGTTAAGTGTTCAACTCTTAATTTTGGCTCAGGCCCTGATCTCAGGGTCATGGGATTGAGCCCACTGTGGGGCTCTGTGCTCAGTGGGGAGTCTGCTTGAGATTCTCTCTCTCCCTCTCCCTCTGCCTCTCCCCCTACACGCTCTCTCTCAAATAAATAAATAAATCTTTTAAAAAAAAGGACTGCATCTTTTCTCCACAATTCTCTCATAAATCGGGATTTGCTATGTGATAAGTTCTACTCAGTTGTTTCAGTTGTTTATTCCTGTGTTAATTACATTCTGTTTAAGTTATTCTATTATTTGAGTAAGTCTTGATACCTTATAAGACAAGTTACCCCAATATGTTATTCCTCTGGAATTCCTAGACTATCAGAATCCTGTGTTTTCATATAAATTTTAGAACTAGTTTTTAAAGGAATGTGTGTATGCACACACACACACACACACACCCCAAATTCAGCATATTGGTTGGAGTCATCTTGAATTTGTTTGTTAATTTAGGGATAATTAACATTATTTGAAGCTGAGTTTTCTTATTTTTGAACACAACATAAATTTCCACTTATTCAGAATAAAATCTTAATTAATATCTTTTAGTAAAAGTGTATAATTTTCTCCATAACATCTTATACTTCTTTTGTTAGATTTTTTTACCTGGTATATTTTTTCAAAGATTTTATTTAATTATTTGACAGAGAGAGCAAGAGAACACAAGCAGGGGGATCAGTAGAGGGAGAGGAAGAAGCCTGATGTGGGGCTGGATCCCAGGACCCTGGGATCATGACCCAAGCTGAAGGCAGACACTTAACCATCTGAGCCATTAGGCACTCCTTTACTTGGTAAATTGAAACTCTTCACTATGCAGTGTCATCTTTACTTCAAGGAATACTTTTCATCCTTAAAATCTATGAAGTTTTATGTAACTAGGGCTGAAACAACTTTCTTTTGTGCCTATATTTTTTAGATGCTACTGTAAACAGGTATTTTTAAAATATATATATTTCTACCTGTTTTTGCTTGGGTAAAGATGCAACTTTGTGTATTGATTTTGCATCTAGCAACATAGCTAAAATAACTATTCTAATATTTTATTTTAGAATAATGAAGGGTTTTCTATATAGACAATCATGATAGGTACATAAATAAAGTTTTGTTACTTTTATAATCTTAAAATATTTTTTCATCTATTTTTACTTTACTCAAAGGCTAGGAAATTTAGTAAGCTTTTAAAAATAAAACAGTGATAGTGAAAACCTACTTTCTGATCATAAAGAACTTTCACATTTTTACTGTAAGATGTTTGTTATACATGTTCTAAATGAACTTTTGATTTAAAATAATTTTAAATTTATAGAAAAAATGTGAAGATAGCACAAAAACTTATCATATATCCCATACCCTGATCCTCCCATTGTTAACATCTTATATTAGTTTCATCTATATAAGTTCTTCAGGCTTTGTATTTTTTATTTTTTTATTTTTTTTTACATTTTTTATTTTATTATGTTATGTTAATCACCATACATTACATCATTAGTTTTTGATGTAGTGTTCCATGACTCATTGTTTGCATATAACACCCAGTGCTCCATTCAGTACATGCCTTCTTTAATACCCATCACCAGGCTAACCCATGTGGCCCTTTTGGAAGAGGATTGGTCAGATATTTTGTAGAATGTCCTTCAGTTGGGATTTGCCTGATGATTTTCTCACAATTAGACTGGAAGTAAGGGTTTTTGGAAGGAAAACCACAGAGGCAAAGTGCTAGTCTCATAACATCATGTATCGATAGTACTATCAATAAAATTGATCACCAGAACTTGTCACTGTTGATGCTAATCTTGATAAGCTGGCTGAGGTAGTGTTTGTCCAGCTTCTCCACTGTAAAGTTACTTTTTTCCAACCCTTTTCCAAGCTGTACTCCTTGCAAAGAAGTCTCTATGCACAACCTGCACATAGGAACTGGGGAGACATGTTCTACCTCCTTGAGATAAGAATATTTATATAATTTATTTGGATGGGATTTTCTACAAAGTTGATTTTTCTATTATCCATCATGTATTTAGTCTATGATTTATTTATGTCAATATGGACTCATGGATTTTCTATATTCTGCCTATAAACCATAATTACTTTTTAAATTTTGTTAAGGAGTCTTGGTTCATAGTAGCAATGTCCACAATAGCCAGACTGTGGAAGGAGCTGAGATGCCCTTCAACAGACAAATGGATAAAGAAGATGTGGTCCATATATACAATGGAATATTACTCAGCCATCAGAAAGGATGAATACCCAACTTTTGTATCAACATGGATGGGACTGGAGGAGATTATGCTAAGTGAAATAAGTCAAGCAGAGAAAGTCAATTATCATATGGTTTCACTTATTTGTGGAACATAAGAAATAGCATGAGGACATTAGGAAAAGGAAAGGAAAAATGAAGGTGGGGAATTGGAGGGGAGACGAACCATGAGAGACTCTGGATTCTGGGAAACAAACTGAGGGTTTTAGAGGGGAGGGGTGGGGGGATGGGTTAGCCTGGTGATGGGTATTAAGGAGGGCATGTATTGTATGGGTCACTGAGTGTTATATGCAAACAATGAATCCTGGAACACTATATCAAAAACTAGTGATGTAATGTATTCTATGGGTTTTGACAAATGTAGTGTTATATGCCCACATTACAATATCATACAAAATAGTTTCACCTTTCAAAACATCTCTTGTGCTTCATATATTCAACCCCACTTCCCCACCCCAAAACAAAACAAAGCAAAACCTGGAAACTACTCATCTGTTTGTCATCTCTATAGTATTTTCCTGAATGTACTATAAATGGAATCATACAATATATAGGCTTTTCATTTGATACTACACATTTAAATTTTTTTTTAATTTTTTTATTAGCATTATGTATTATTTGTTTCAGGGGTACAGGTCTGTGATTCCTCAGTCTTATACAATTCACAGCATTCATCATAATACATACCGACCCCAAAGTCCAGCCCCTGATCTTTCCCACTCCCCTCCACTTCAGCAACGCTGTTTGTTTCCTAAAAAAAGAGTCTCATGTTTTGTCTCCCCCTCCAGCTTCATCTTGTTTCATTTTTCCCTCCCGTCCTGTATGATCCTCTGTCTTGTTTCTCAAATTCTTCATATCAGTAGGATCATATGATAATTGTCTTTCTCTGATTGACTTATTTCACTTAGCATAATACCCTCTTGTTCCATCCACATCATTGCAAATGGCAAGATTTTTTTGATGGCTGCATAATATTCCATTGTATATATATACCAAATCTTCTTTATACATTCATTTATTGATGGACATCTAGGCCTTTCCATAGTTTGGCTATTGTGGACATTGCTGCTATAAATATCGGGGTGCACGTGCCCTTCAGGTCACTACATTTGTATCTTTGGGGTAAATACCCAGTAGTGCAATTGCTGGGTTGTAGGGTAGTTCTATTTTCAACTTTTTGAGGACCCTCCATACTGTTTTCCAGAGTGGCTACACCAGCTTACATTCCCACCAACAGTGTAGGAGGGTTCCCCTTTCTCCACATCCTCACCAGCCTCTGTCATTTCCTGACTTGTTAATTTTAGTCATTCTGACTGGTGTGAGGTGATATCTCATTGAGGATTTGATCTGTATTTCCCTGATGCCGAGTGATGTGGAGCACTTTTTCATGTGTCTGTTAGCCATTTGGATGTCTTCTTTGCAGAAATCTCTGTTCATGTATTCTGGCCTTTTCTTGATTGGATTGTTTCTTCTTTGGGTGTTGAGTTTCATAAGTTCATTATAGATTTTGGATACTGGCCCTTTATCTGATATGTCATTTGCAAATATCTTCTCCCATTCTGTCAGTTGTCTTTTGGTTTTGTTGACTGTTTCCTTTGCCTGTACATAAGTTTTTTTTTTTTTTTTTAAAGATTTTATTTATTCATTTGACAGAGAGAGACAGCGAGAGAGGGAACACAAGCAGGGGGAGTGGGAGAGAGAGAAGCAGGCTTCCCGCTGAGCAGGGAGCCCGATGCGGGGCTTGATCCCAGGACCCTGGGATCATGACCTGAGCCAAAGGCAGACGCTTAACGACTGAGCCACCCAGGCGCCCCCTTGTACATAAGTTTTTTATCTTGATGAAGTCCCAGTAGTTCATTTTTGCCATTGTTTCTCTTGCCTTTGGCGATGTTTCTAGGAAGAAGTTGCTGTGGTTGAGATCCATTTTGAGTCTGTTTTTGTGTGTGGTGTAAGATAATGGTCCAGTTTCATTCTTCTGCATATGGCTGTCCAATTTTCCCAACACCATTTGTTGAAGAGACTGTCTTTTTTCCACTGGACATTCTTTCCTGCTTTGTTGAAGATTAGTTGACCATAGAGTTGAGGGTCCATTTCTGGGGTCTTTATTCTGTTCCATTGATCTATGTGTCTGTTTTTGTGCCAGTACCACACTGTCTTGATGATAACAGCTTTGTAATAGAGCTTGAAGTCTGGAATTGTGATGCCTCCAGCTTTGCTTTTCTTTTTTCAACATTCCTCTGGCTATTCGGGGTCTTTTTCTGGTTCCATACAAATTTTAGGATTATTTGTTCCATTTATTTGAAAAAAAAGGGGATGATATTTTGATAGGGATTGCATTGAATGTGTAGATTGCTCTAGGTAGCATTGACATCTTCACAATATTTGTTCTTCCAATCCCTGAGTGTGGAATGTCTTTCCATTTCTTTGTGTCTTCCTCAAATACTCTTTCATGAGTATTTTATAGTTTTCTGAGTACATATTCTTTGCCTCTTTGGTTAGATTTATTCCTAGGTATCTTATGGTTTTGGGTGCAATTGTAAATGGGATCGACTCCTTAATTTCTTTTTCTTCTGTCTTGTTGTTGGTATATAGAAATGGCCCTGATTTCTGTGCATTGATTTTATATCCTACCACTTGACTGAATTTCTGTATAAGTTCTAGCAGTTCTGGGGTGGAGTTTTTTGGGTTTTCCACATAAAGTATCATATCATCTGCAAAAAGTGAGAGTTTGACTTCTTCATTGCTAATTCAGATGCTTTTTATTTATTTTTTATGTCGTTGTTGTTGTAGTCTGATTGCTGAGGCTAGGACTTCTAGTACTATGTTGAATAGCAGTGGTGATAGTGGACATCCCTGCTATGCTCCTGACCTTACGGGAAAAGCTCTCAGTTTTTCCCCCATTGAGAATGATATTTGCTGTGGGTTTTTCAGAGATGACTTTTATGATATTGAGGTATGTACCCTCTATCCCTATACTCTGAAGAGTTTTAATCAAGAGAGGATGCTATACTTTGGCAAATGCTTTTTCTGCTTCTATGGAGAGGATCATATGGTTCTTGTTCTTTCTTTTATTAATGTATTTGTATCACATTGATTGATTTGTGGATAGTGAACCAACCATGCAGCCCAGGAATAAATCCCACTTGGTCGTGGTGAATAATTCTTTTAATGTACTGTTGGATCCTATTGGCTAGTATTTTGGTGAGAACTTTTGCATCCATGTTCATCACGGATATTGATCTGTAATTTTCCTTTTTGCTGGGGTCTTTGTCTGGTTTTGGGATCAAGGTAATGCTGGCTTTATAAACTGAGTTTGGAAGTTTTCTTTCTATTTCTATTTTTGGAACAGTTTCAGAAGAATAGGTATTAATTCTTGAAATGTTTGGTAGAATTCCCCCTGGGAAGCCATCTAGCCATGGTCTCTTGTTTGTTGGGAGATTTTTGATTACTGTTTCAATTTCCTTAGTGTCTATGTGTCTGTTGAGGTTTTCTATTTTTTCCTGGTTCAGTTTTGGTAGTTTATACGTCCTAAAGAAACATCCATTTCTTCCAGATTGTCTAATTTGCTGGCATATAATTGCTCATAGTATGTTCTTATGATTGTATTTCTTTGGTGTTGTTTGTGATCTCTCCTCTTTCATTCATGATTTTGTTTATTTGGGTCCTTTCTCTTTTCTTTTTGATAAATCTGGCCAGGGGTTTATCAATCTTGTTAATTCTTTCAGAGAACCAGCTCCTAGTTTCATTGATCTGTTCTACTGTTCTTTTGGTTTCTAGTTCATTGATTTCTGCTCTGATCTTTATTATTTCTCTTCTCCTGCTGGGTTTAGGCTTTATTTGCTGTTCTTTCTCCAGCTCCTTTAGTTGTAGAGTTAGGTTGTGTATTTGAGACCTTTCTTGTTTCTTGAGAAAGGCTTGTATTGCTATATACTTTCTTCTTAGGATAGCCTTTGCTGCATCCCAAAGATTTTGAACAGTTGTGTTTTCCTGTTCATTTGTTTCCATGAATTTTTTTAATTCTTAATTTCCTGGTTGACCCATTCATTCTTTAGTAGGACGTTATTTAGCCTCCATGTATTTCAGTTCTTTCCAACTTTCCTCTTGTGATTGAGTTCTAGTTTCAAAGCATTGTGGTCCAAAATATGCAGGGGATGATCCCAATCTTCTGGTACCAGTTGAGACCTGATTTGTGACCCAGGATGTGATCTATTCTGGGGAATGTCCCATGTGCACTAGAGAGAATGTGTATTCCGTTGCTTTGGGATGGAATGTTCTGAATATATCTGTGACGTCCATCTGATCCAGTGTGTTATTAAAGCCTTTATTTCCTTGTTGATCTTTTGCTTAGATGATCTGTCCATTTTATTGAAGGTGGTGTTAAAGTCCCCTACTATTATTGTATTATTGTTGATGTGTTTCTTTGATTTTCTTATTAATTGGCTTACGTAATTGGCTGCTCCCATATTAGGGGCATAGATATTTACAATTGTTAGATCTTCTTGTTGGATAGACCCTTAAAGTAGGATATACAGTCCTTCCTCATCTCTTATTTTAGTGTTTGGTTTAAAATATAAATTGTCTGATATAAGGATTGCCACCTCAGCTTTCTTTTGGTGTCCATTAGCATGGTAAATGGTTTTCCACCCCCTCACTTTAAATATGGAGGTGTTTTTGGGTCAAAATGAGTCTCTTGCAGGAGCATATTGATGGATCTTGTTTTTTATCCAATCTGATATCCTGTGTCTTTTGATTGGAGCATTTAGCTCATTTACATTCAGGGTAACTCTTGAAAGATATGAATTTAGTGCCATTGTATTGCCTGGAAGGTGACTGTTACTGTATATTGTCTGTGTTCCTTTCTGGTCAATGTTTCTTATAGGCTCTCTCTTTGCTTAGAGGACCCCTTTCAATATTTCTTGTAGGACTGGTTTGGTGTTTGCAAATTCCTTTAGTTTTTGTTTGTTCTGGAAGCTTTTTATCTCTCCTTCTGTTTTCAATGACAGCCTAGCTGGATACAGTATTCTTGGCTTCATGTTTTTCTGGTTTAGTGCTCTGAATATATCATGCCAGTTCTTTCTGGCCTGCCAGGTCTTTGTTGATAGTTCTGCTGACAATCTAATATTTCTACCATTGTAGGTTACAGACCTCATGTCCTGAGCTGCTTTCAGGATTTACTCTTTGTCACTGAGACTTGTAAGTTGTACTATTAAATGCCCAGTTTTTGTCCTATTTTTATTGATTTTGAGGGGGTTTCTGTGCCTCCTGGATTTTTTTTTTGTCATTTTTAATTTTAATAAAATAGATAATTTCGTATTACATAGAGAGCAAGTCCATCCACTCATTATTGATAAAATTTTAGAAATATTTTCTATAAAAAGTTTAGTACTTGATTGGGAATGAATCCATTAGAACATGATTTCTACAGGTACAGTGTTCCCATCCTCACCCCCATTCTTATTAATTTTGAGAAAATTTAAAAATACAGAAAAGTACAAAAAATAAGACAAGATATCCATATACCACAATCCAGAATTATCCAGTATTTTGATATATTTACTTGCAGTCTTTTTAGTTTTTAAGAGAAATGGATGTTTATATATAAAATTGAAGTCCCTTTAAACAGTCCCCATCCCATCCCTCCCACACTCATCCCCTTTCCCTTCTCCACTCTTCACAAGCAACCACTATCAAGAGTTTGGTCTGTATCTTCCAATCCATTTCAAAAACATTTTAAAAACATACATACATATATGTATCCATTACCAATACTGAATTTTGTGAGAAAAGTTTTAAAATTTACAAAAATGTCATTGTAATATATGTGTTATTCTGCAACTTCATTTTCCCCCTTCAACATGATTTTTGAGATCTTCCTCTGTAATACATGTAGATCTTGCTTGTTAAATTTTACAGATATACAGTATTTCATCATTAAGTATTTTCCATTTTGTTCCCGATGGGCATTTAAGTTGTTTCCAACTTATGGCTACTACAAATCATGCCACAGTAAATAGACTGGTATATATTTCCGAAGCATACAAACTCAGAATTTCTAGGTATTCTTAAACTTGTTATAAGGAATGTTTCCCTACTCCCAAGGTCATAACCATTTCAGTATGTAGCTTTTTCATATTCCTGTTTTTATCTTCTTGGATCTTACCTTGGTGTATATATAGTTCATGGTTTGTTTTTTTCCTTGGAGAACAGATTACCTTCAAATCATTGTTTACATAGTCTCATTATCTTCTCACCTCCCATTGCCATTTCTATCATAGTCTAAATTCTAATAAATGCATAGGTGTTTCCAGAATCTCTTCTGTTCTGCTAAATCAATATAAAAGTCTCTTCCTTTCCAAAACTTACAACTTATTTTTTTATTACATTGGTGAAAATCTCCAGATCTATGCAGACAGCAATAAGAAGCATGTTTCCCATTCCCAATTTTAGTGGAAATGCATCTAAAGTTTCAGCATTACCTGCACCATCAGCTTTTTTGTTGGGTGCAGGATTTTTATCATACAAATGTCTTTCTTTTCAGTATAAATTCCCTGGTGTCCAGGATGTTTTTCGCTTTTGTTTTCCTCATTTGTGATACTTTCCTTGAGCATGATTATTTCTGATGTGCTACGAGGCTTAAATTCTTAGTCAATGCTTTCCAATTTTTAAGATATTTACATGGTTTTTAATGAGTATGAATTTTCTGATGTCTAATGTGGTGTGACTTCTGTGTGCCTCCTGGATTTTGATGCCTGTTTCCTTCCCCAAATTAGGGAAGTTCTCTGCTATAATTTGCTCCAATATACCTTCTGCCCCCTCTCTCTTTCTTCTTCTTCTGGGATCCCAATTATTCTAATATTGTTTCATCTTATGGTATCACTTACCTCTCAAATTCTCCCCTCATGATCCAGTAGTTGTTTATCTCTCTTTTTCTCAGCTTCTTTATTCTCCATCATTTGGTCTTCCATATCACTAATTCTCTCTTCCATCTCATTTATCCTAGCAGTTAGAGCCTTGATTTTTATAGCCTTTTTGATTTCGAATTTGTTAGATCTTAGTTCTTTTATTTCTCCAGAAAGGGATTCTCTAGTATCTTCTGTGCTTTTTTCAAGCCCAGGTATTATCTTTATAATTGTCATTCTGGATCTAGTTCTGACATCTTACTAATGTCCGTACTGATTAGATCCCTGGCAGTTGGTACTGCCTCTTGTTCCTTTTTTTAGGTGAGTTTTTCCTTTTTGTCATTTTGTGTCCCAGAAAGTAGTGCTTTTCTGTTCATAGAATTGCTGCTATTCTTTTCTTTGATCTCCTGTTGAGTTTGTAGGTGTTCAGAATGGTTTGATAACTATGTAGCTGAATTCCTAGGACCAGAAGAAATTTAGGTCTCCTAGTCCTCTGCCATCTTGCTCCATAAATACTACACATTTAAAATTAATCTCTCTTGAATATTTTGGTAGCTTATTCCTTTTAAAAAATTTGAGAAGTATTCCACTCTATGACTGCAGCACACATTTATTTTTCATTTGCCTATTGAAAGATATCTTAGTTGTTTCCAGGTTTTGGTAATTATGAATAAGACTACCATAAAACTGCCTGCTGGCTTTATGTGAATATAAGTTTTAACTAAATTGGATAATGGATAAAATACAATTGCTGGGGATGCCTGTGTGGCTCAGTGGATTAAGTATCTGCCTTTGGCTCAGGTCAAGATCCCAGGGTCCTGGGATTGAATCCCACATCAGGCTCTTTGCTCAAGAGAAAGCCTGCTTCTCCCTCTGTCTGCCATTCCCCTTGCTTGTGCATGCTCTTTCTCTCTCTCTCTGACAAATAAATAAATAAAATCTTTAAAAAATACAGTTGCTGAAGCAATGTCCACAATAGCCAAACTGTGGAAAGAGCCAAGATGTCCATCAACAGATGAATGGATAAAGAAGATGTGGTATATATATACAATGGAATATTATGCAGCCATCAAAAGGAATGAGATCTTGCCATTTGCAATGACGTGGATGGAACTGGAGGGTATTATGTTGAGTGAAATAAGTCAAACAGAGAAAGACATGTATCATATGATCTCACTGATATGAGGAATTCTTAATCTCAGGAAACAAACTGAGGGTTGCTGGAGTGGGGGGTGGGGTGGGAAGGATGGGGTGACTGGGTGATAGACACTGGGGAGGATATGTGCTCTGGTAAGCGCTGTGAATTTTGCAAGACTGTTGAATCTCAGATCTGTACCTCTGAAACATATAATGCAATATATGTTAAGAAAAAAAAAAAGAAGAAGAAGAAGAAGGTAGCGGGAGGGGAAGAATGAAGCGGGGGAAATCAGAGGGGTAGACGAACCATGAGAGACGATGGACTCTGAAAAACAAACAGGGTTCTAGAGGGGAGGGGGGTGGGAGGATGGGTTAGCCTGGTGGTGGGTACTGAGGAGGGCACGTTCTGCATGGAGCACTGGGTGTTATGCACAAACAATGAATCATGGAACACTTCATCTAAAACTAATGATGTAATGTATGGGGATTAACATAAGAATAAAAAAAATAAATAAATAAATAAATAAATAAATAAATAAAAAATAAAAAATACAGTTGCTGAATTCTATCATAAGTCTATGTTTAGCTTCGTAAGAAACTGCCAAATTATATTCCTAAATGTCTGCACAATTTTACATTTCTACCAGCAGTGAATGAGAGCTCCTGTTGCTGGACATCCTTGCCAACAATTAGTTGTCAGTCAATTTGCTTTTTGTATTTTAGCCATGCTAATAGATGAGTAGTGATATTTCATTGTTGTTTTAACATTCAATCCCCTAATTACAAATGATGTTGAACAATTTTTCATATGCATAATTGTCTAAAAAAAACTTTGGTGATATATCTGTTGATATCTTTTGCCCATTTTTCAATTAGATTGTATTCTAGAATCTTATTCTATAGATCTTTAATAGATTCCTTTAGTTAGATGAAGGAATTTTCCTTTGTTCTGCTAGGAATTTTTATAATAAATAGATTTTAAGTTTTATCAAAAGTTTTCATGGTTTTGTAAACTAGAGTTGATTATATAAAGAATTTTCCTTCAATTGGATAATCTGATAGATTATATTAATTGATTTGTTAATGAAAAATAAAATCGCCTTTCTGGAATAATTGTTACTTGATGTATTACCTTTTTAAAATATTGCTGAATTTGGTTTAGTTATTTTTATTTAGATGTTTTGAATATATTTTCATTGGAAAAATTTGTATATCTACTGGTTATAGATATTTTTAGATTTTTTTTTTTGTATCCTGTCTCAATTTTGGTAACATAATTCAGGAACTTTGTCAATTTCATCTAAGTTAAACAATAAATATAATGATATGAAATTGTTTTAAATACCATTTTCTTGGGCGCCTGGGTGGCTCAGTCGTTAAGCGTCTGCCTTCAGCTCAGGTCATGATCCCAGGGTCCTGGGATCGAGTCCCACATCGGGCTCCCTGCTCGGCAGGAAGCCTGCTTCTCGCTCTCCCACTCCCCCTGCTTGTGTTCCTGCTCTTGCTATCTCTCTCTCTGTCAAATAAATAAATAAAATCTTTTAAAAAAAATACCATTTTCTTATCTCTTTTGCATATTTACTGTTTATGCATATTTCCTCTTTTATATATATAATTTTTTATTTGTTAGAGAGCAAGAGAGAGTTCACAAGCAGGGGGAGAAGCAAGCAGAGAGAGAAGCAGGTTCCCCACTGAGCAAGGAGCCCAATGGAGGACTTGATACCAGCACCCTGGCATCATGACTGGAGTCAAAGGCAGACACTTAACTGACTGAGCCACTCAGGCGTCCCTCCCATTTTATATTCTTGCCTCGTTTATTATAGATGAATTAATTGTATATGTGTGGTATTATTTATGGGCTTTCAGTTCTGTTCTTCTGATCTATGCATCCATTTTTTGTGGCAATATCATGTTGTTTTGATTACAATAGATTTGTAAGATAGTTTAAAATCTGGGATTGTGATACTTTTATCTTTGTTATTCTTTCTCAAGATGGCTTTGGCTCTTTGGGGTCTTAGTAATTCCACAAAAAATTTAGAAGTATTCTAGTTCCATGAAAAATATTACTTTTATTTTAATAGAAATTGCATTGAAACTATACATTGCTTTGGGTAATAGAACATTTAAAACATATTTATTTTTGCAATCCATAAGCATGATTTCCATTTATTTGTGTCACCTTTAATTTCTTTCCTTAATGTCTTATAACTTTCAGAATATAGGTTTTTCACCTCCTTGGTTAAATTGATTACTAGTTATTTTACACTTTTTGATGCAATTTTAAATGAGATTTAAAAATTATTTCTCTTTCTCCTGGTTTGTTATTGGTATATAAAAATGCAACAGATTTCTCTATACTAATTTTGTTTTATTACAACTTTACTATATTTATTATTTCTAATAGTTTTTTGGTGTAGTATTTAAGGTTTCTCTATATATTATCATGTCATATGGAAATACCGACAGTCTTATTTATTTATTTTTTACCAGTTTGGATATCATTTATTTCTTTTTCTTGTCTGACTGCTATGGCTAGTAATAAGTTTTGAATTTGAACATCCTTGCTTTGTTCCTGATTTTAGAGTAACAACTTTTATCTTGTCACCATTGAGTATGATGTTAGTTGTGGATTCGTCACATATTGTCTTTATCATGTTGAGGTATCTTCCATCTCAATCCACTTCATTGACAGTTTTTATAATGAACAGGTGTTGAATTTTGTCAAGTATTTTTTCTTCATCTATTCAGAATGATTTTTATCCTTCATTTTGTTAATGTGCTGTATCATATTGATTGATTTGCAAATATTGAACCATCCTCACATCCCTGGAACAAATCCCATTTGACTGTGGTGAACAGTCTTTTTAATGTATTATTAAATGCTATTTGCTAATATTTTGTTGAGGATTTTTGAATCTATGTTCATTGGTTTGTAAGTTTTTTTGTACTATCTTTAGTTTTGGTATCAGGATAATGCTGGCTTGGTAGAATGTATTTGAAGGCATTTCTCCTTCTTATATTTTTGGCAATAGTTTGAAAAGAATAGGTATTAACTCTTTTTTAATGTTTTGTGGAATTCACCCATGAATCTATCTGGTCCTGGACTTTTGTTTATTGGAAGTTTTGGGGGTACTGATTTAATGTTTTTTACTAGTAATCAGTCTATTCAGATTTTCTATTTCTTCTTGATTTAGACTTGGAAGATTGCATGTTTCTAGGAATTTATTCATTTGTTTCTTTTTTTATTTATTTAGTTAGTTAGTTTTCTTTTTACGTTTTAATCTAAATTCCAGTTAGTTAACGTACAGTGTAATACTAGTTTCAGGTATACAATATAGTGATTCAACACTTCCATACATCACCTGGTGCTCATTACAAGTGCACTCCTTAATTCCCATCACGTATTTATCCCATCCCCCACCCACTTACCTTTTGGTAAATATCAGTTTGTTCTCTATGTTAAGAGTCTGTTTCTTGGTTTGCCTCTCTGTCTCTTTTTCCCTTTGCTCATTTGTTTTGTTTCTAAAATTCCACATATGAGTGATATCATATCGTATTTATCTTTCTCTGACTGACTTATTTCGCTTAGCATGATACTCTCTAGCTCTCCCCCAAAGCAATCTACACATTTAATGCAACCCCTATCAAAATACTAACATCATTTTTTACAGAGCAACCAATCCTAAAATTCATATGGAACCTCAAAAGACCCCAAATAGCCAAAGCTACCTTGAAAAAAGAAAAGCAAAGCTGGCAGCATCACAGTTCCAGGCTTCAAGTTATACTAAAACCTGTAGTAATCAAGACAGAATGCCACTGGCACAAAAATAGACACATAGATCAATAGAATAGAATAGAAAACCTAGAAATGATCCCACAACTATATGGTAAACTAATCTTCAACAAAGCAGGAAAGAATATCCAGGGGGTAAAGGGCAGTCTCTTCAACAAATAGTGTTGGGAAAACTGTACTGAAACATGCAGAAGAATGAAATTGGACCATTTTCTTGCACCATACACAAAAATAAATTCAAAATGTATTAAAGACCCAAATGTGAGACAGGAAACCATAAAAATCCTAGAAGAGAATACAGGCAGTAACCTCTTTGATGTGGGCTGTAGCAACTTATTTCTAGATATGTCTCCTGGGGCCAGGGAAACAAAAGCAAAAATAAACTGTTGGGACTACATCAAAATAAAAAGCTTCTGCACAGTGAAGGAAACAATTGACAAAACTAAAAGGTAACCAGTGGAATGGGAGAAGATATCTGCAAATGACATACCTGATAAAGGGTTAGTATCCAAAATATATTAAAAGCTTATAAAACTCAACACCCCCCAAAATGAATAATCCAATTAAAAAATGGGCAGAACACATGAACAGACATTTTTCAAAGAAGACATACAGATGGCAAACAAACACATGAAAAGATGCTCAACATCACTTACTATCAGGGAAATGCAAATCAAAACTACAATGAGATATTTCCTCACACCTGTCAGAATGGGTAAAATCAACAATAGAGGAAGCAACGGTGTTGATGAGGATGTTGAGAAAGGGGAACCCTCTTGCACTATTGAGGGGAATGCAAACTGGTGCAACCACTCTGGAAAACAGTATGGAGAGTCTTCAAAAAGTTAAAAATAGAACTACCCTATGATCCAACAATTACACTACTAGGTATTTACCCAAAGGATAAAAAAAAAAATACTAATTCAAAGGGACACATGCACCCTGATGTTTATAGCAGCATTATGTACAATAGTCAAATTATGGAAGTAGCCCAAGTATCCATCAGCTGATGAATGGATAAAGATGTTTCTTTCAATTTTTTTAACTAGAATTGTAAGTAAATTATGCACCACCATTTCAATATGACTCTGAGTATTTACCATTACCTATGAGTTTTACACATACATTATGTGTCTGTATGATATTAATTAGCATCCTTTCATTATCATTTGAAGAATGCCCTTAGCATTTTTTTTTTTGTAAGGCAGATCTAGTTGTGATAAATTCAGAAAACTTTTTTATTTAGGAAAATCTTTATCTCAACTTCATTTCTGAAGAACAGTTTTTCCAGTGTGTTATTCTTGATTGATAGTGTTATTCTTTTAATATTTTGAACATATTATGTCATTTCCTCTGGCCTGCAAAACCCCTATAGAGAAATCTGCCTGTAGTCTTATGGGTGGGGGGGGGGATGAGTTTTCTTACTTGTGACAGTTGCTTTTCTCCTACTGCTTTCAAATTGCTCTTTGTATTTGACTTTGGGCAATTTTAATATAATGTGTTCTGTGCAGCCAATACATATGTCTAATGGGAATTATAGAAAGAAAGGAGAAGAATGATGGTGAAAATATTTAAAAAGACAAACTAAAATTTGTTTTTAGCTGAGAGATGTATGAAACTCACTTCAGATTCAAGAGTCTTAATAAATATGCAGCAGAATACAAAACAATCCCCTGACACATTATGTTAAATCTGTAGAAAAGAAAACCAAAGATTTTAAAGGAGGCAGAGAGGAAAGCAGATTACCTAAAATTGGTAACAATTAGACACTCAACAGCAGTAATGGAAGTCAGAAGATGGTGGAATCATAGTTTCAATATGATGAGAAATGTATTTTGCTGGATATTTTTCTCTGCCATTCTTTTTCTTTCTTTCTAGAACTTCTGTTAGACATATATTAGATTTCAACCATTTCTCTCAAACTCTAGTTCATTTTTCTTATTTCTTGATCTCTCTGTGCATTATTCTGTATAATTTCTTCACATTCAACTTCCAGTTTACTAAATTACTCTTTATTTCTGTCTAATGTTGTTGAACCTTTCCATTGATTTTTTTAAATTATCATTTCTTATTTCCTCAATTTCTATTTGGTTTTCTTTCCATTTATGCTAGTTTATTTTTATATTTTCTTATTTTTACCAATATTTTTAAGCTCTCACTCACTTATTTTAAAAAGTTTATTAAACTTACCTCTAATTATTATCTTTCTGTTTATTGCAATGTCTGCATTCTCTCATTTCTGATTCCTGTGCCCATTGTTTTTGTTTGTTTGGCCATGTGCCTTTTTTTCCTTAAATGTTTTATCAGTTTTATTGAAATTTTATATTATATAATATTTTTTGGATATTTGCTTTTGAATTTTTTTATTTTTTTAAATTGTGGCTATTTTTTAAAGACTGATTTTTTTCCCCCATGGGTTCCTCTAAAGAAGATTTGCATCATTAGCTTTTGCCAGGCACATGGGCACTACCAACTTTAGATCACTTTAAACCAAATTTCAAGAAGAAAGAAAGGAAGAAAGGAAGAAGCTTGTTTCTCAGAGTCCATAGTCTCTCATGGTTCGTCTCCCCCTCTGATTCCCTCCCTTCATTTTTCCCTTCCTACTATCTTCTTCTTTTTTTTTTAACATATAATGTATTATTTGTTTCAGAGGTATAAACCACTATTTTTAACCAGACCCACAAAAAAATTACAACGGTTTGAATTAAAATGCTAACCTCCTTTCAAAGACATTAACTCTCAAATGAAAAGAGGAACTACAATCAATAATAACTTACCTGAAAAGAGCACATGAAGGTAGTTTGGCAGAAGCAGGTGTAAGGAACAGCCAAGGCTGTGCAGAGTAATGTAAATAAAGGCAAAGAGATATCCTCATTATCAGGAGATCCAGGTGGCAAAGCAGCTGCTGGCTTTGCACACCGTGAAGCCACCCAGAGGTGGGTGGCTCTGGCTCATTGATTCGCGTTGGATTCTTAGAGCACTATAAACACAGCTAAGACAAAGCACATGGTCAAATTCAGCTAGAAGGAGCATTTCAGGAAAAAGCTACTCCATAGAGCATGTATTCCCACCACAGCTTGCTATATCTATGTTTCTGAGTGTCCTTAATGCTTAACTGCTATTAGTTGATGGTATAAAACAATAAAGTGCTCAGGAAAATCACAAGTGATGGTAGTGTAGGGTATGCTGGTGTCTCCCTACAAAGTGTAATTCCACAGGTGTCCTTATTTGTAGAGCACCTACTATGTGTCATGTGGTAATGTAGACTCCACTATCTATAATTCTCACCATGGATGTTCAAGTTATAAAGGACGAAATTGAGGCTTAAAGAGAAGGAAATTTGTTTGCCCTCTGTCCCATAATGGCTGTGAACCCCTCTGATGTCTGCCTGGCCACAACCTCACAGACTTCATTCCCCTCCTGGAATCATTCCTAAGATACCTTTAATTTCTCTGCCAGTGATCAAAAAAAATCATTTAATTGGGGGCCACAGAAATATTTTAAAGAGAGAGAAAAGACCATATAATGAAAAGAAAACAAGTTACAAAGAAAAGAGTGGGTTTGACTTCCATACTTTCTTCCAAACATATTCCTCTCAGACTTATTTATGAGATGACCAAGAGGAAACCATGAAAGCAAATGATAATATCCCTTTCAGAGCAGAGGTTTTAACAAATTTGCATATATATGTAAATTTATACATGTATACATATATGTTTGCATATGCATAATTTATATGTATATTATTTATGAGTGTGAATACATGTATGTAAACAACTATGCAGTATATGCACATTGGTTATATATGTAAGTGCATATGTATATTTATATAATATATATGTAAATTTTTCAAGCCTTTTCTCCAAGGGAGATATTATTGTCTATTTTCCATGGGTTCCCCTTGCTCATTCCCATAAATAATTTCTTAGGCCAAAATACACCCCCAAACCTTCCTATCCCTGAGCAGATGCTCTTTGAGCTCTACTACAGTGTCTCCCCAGAGATATTCACTGTGCCATCGCTCCCATGAGCATCCCAGTCCTGCCTTGCTACATCCTGGCACATGTCTGGTTTCCATGTTTACTCTAGAAAACATAATCAATATCACTGACAACAATCACACTAGGTAGCATAGAAATGGAAGCAAACTGGGTCTATAGGGATTCATCTGCTCCCTTTTCACAATTTCCCAGTTGGCTGAATCACAGTAATAACTCAAGCTTTTTTTGCTTTGTGTGTTTGTTTTTCAATTAAGAATCTTAAATAGTAAAATTCACTAGTCATGATGTGTTTGTTTAAAGCAATGTTCAATAATAATATTGTGATAGAATTAGCAGATCATAAACTCTAACCCAAGTCTAAACTGACAACATGTGAAGAGAAATGAAAAGTGAGAGATGGGTTCATAAACAGCACTGCAGATTTCCGTTATTGAAACAGTTTGACATTGTTCAATTGGAAAAAGGGAAACTCTTCCACCTGTTATTAACAGTTTTCACCTGAATTGATGGTGTTGAATCATGCTCAGTGACATTTTGCAGGTTTTGGTGCCAGCCTGGAAACATTACAGTGCTGTCTACTGGAAAGACAGTCAATAATGGTAATAAAGGTATCAGTTTCAATAAGGCACCAACGCTGTAAAAAGGTATCAAAGTCATAGTATTTTCTTATAATTATGCTGACTTCCCAAACCCTTCCTCACTAGCCACATTATCCACTGACATGGGGGTAAAATGTGAATCAGAAATAACTATTGACAATGCTGAAGATTTATTCCTTATTTTGAGGTCCAGTGGGGAACTAGCCATGAAAGTGTGTCCCATCTAGACCACTTACACTTACATGGGATTGTGCACACAGATCAGCTACTGGCCACATAAGGTTCCAGTCTTCCCAATCTGCTTTCACACTTATTTGTTTTACACCTTAGGATATAATTCTCCCCCTTTTCTTTCAGTTCCTCTATTGATCAACCTTCTCTCTCGCCTTCATGCCTCAACACACACTCTTTCCTGTGCCTGGAATTCTCCCTGTTTACACTTTTCCTTACAACCTCTACAGCAGTAAGCTTCCTTCTGGAAGTTGTCACTCCCTCTGGAGTTTATTTCTGGCCTCCTTATTTGGATCTTCAGCATTTTTCCTGTGGTGTCCCAATGCCCTTTCTTTTAACTCTATGCTATCTGTATTCATTCCCAAGGATTCCTGTAACAAAATACTACAGACTTGGTGGCTTGGAACAACAGAAATTTATCCTCACATTTCTGGAGGCTAGATATCCAAAATCAAGGTATTGGTTGGATCATTCTCTTTCTGAATGCTCTAGGGAGGAGAGGATTCTTTCTTGTCTCTTTCAAATTCTGGTGGTCGATGGCATTCCTTGACCTATGGACACATCACTCCAATCTCTGCCTCCGTCATCTCATGGAGTTTACTGTGTCTTCATTGTTTTCCCTCTGTGTGCATCTCTGTGTCCAAACTTCTTTTTTCTTATAAGGACACCAGTCATTGGATTAGGGTCCACACTAATCCAGTAAGACTAGATCTCAACTTGATTACATCTGCAAAGACTATTTCCAAATAAGGTCACATTCTCAGGCTTTGAGTAGACATGAATTTTGGGGTGAGAGTATTCAATCCAGTACACTGTCAGTTATATTATATTTCCTTATTCACATGTGCTGCTCCACCAGACCATACCCTCTGCTAGGGTGAGATTGAGGTTTATTACATTTTACTGTTGTAACCAGTGTGCTTACAATTCTTGGTACATCCTGTGTGCTCAGTAAATAGTGAATGAATGAATAGGTAAATGTGTTCCTATCCAAGGCAATGACCCTAAGTAGAATGTTACCACACACTGGATCTTGAAACACATAATTCAGTGTTTGTGGTGAGGTGACCTAAATACAAATCCCAAGTCCATCAAGGGTGGACCAGCATAGGGGGATGTAGCCATGATTAGAGCTCAGGTATGAATTGGATCAAAATAGGAATTCCTGAGTATGCACCGATGACTTAGCTCAACAGGCATGGTTGTTTAAACCCTGCATATCCCAAAGAAAGGCCTATTCAGGATTGTCCATTGATTACCTTGACATTCCCAGGAGATAACCTCTGAGCCCTTGGAATATTCTCTCTGATAAGAGTGTTTTTTATGCCTGAAACCCTGGGCCATTGCTATATGTTTACTTCTTTTGGAGCTGAAGACTGCTAAGGTCAGTAAGGTTAGTCTTGCAAGCACTGCATGTCCATGTGAACAAAGAGCTTCAATACCAAGGCTGGGTATCATTGCTGGGATGTATCATTGCTGGGATAACTAAGTATGTCCCTGTGTGACTCCACTGAGAGAGAAAGTCTAGAATCTTGTGTTTGGTTTCTCCTGGACTTTGCCCATGTACATTTCCCCTTAGTGGATTTTAACCTGTTTCCTTTCACTGTAAAAAATAAAAATTAAAAATAATAAAAATAATCATGAGCATAATTGCCTTCTTAGTCCTGTAAATTTAAGCAAATTTTGAGGCCTGAGGATGGTCTTGGGGACTTCCAATACAGTAATAACCAAGTATGCCTAGGGTAAATGATTATAAGGAACAGGATCCTTGACACAGAGTAACTGCTCCATAAAGTATTAGTTGAATAAGTGAATATCTGTGGTGCATTCATAGGTCAGCTTCCCTGATATTGGGGGATGGCTGAAAGTTTTCTCAAGTTGATATCAAAGTCTGGGCTCAGGGAAACCCCTGCCCCTGCCTTCCTCTAGGCTAAGACAGGCACTTCCCTATGTTTCCTTTCTTGTACCTACTATCTTCAAAAACTATTGCTTACATCTTCAAGCTTCTTGAGAGCAGGAGCCATGACACCTTCTGCTGGATCCAGTTAGTGTTGCATTTAGCACAGAATGGAATGCTACTGGAAGCCAGGCATTACCTGACTGCCCTCAGATCTGTTTTTGACTTTTCTCCTAATTCATTTCTATTGGAGTGGGTGTCCCCTGGTGAACAGGCAGCCAGGGAAAGGAAGACAAGAGGGTGTATCTGCTGTCTACTTTTTATGGGCAGTGCCTTTGGCAGAAGTAGCTTTAGGTCTTGAGGTGACCCTGACTACTGGGCACCAGCAACCTACCTCCCTCTCTGTTCCTTCAGGATGGCAATGGAAGCAGTTTCCTGCTTTGAAAATCTCTGGGTTACCTTGCCTCTGGTTGCAAGGGTTTCAGAACTCAGAGTGATTCCCTTTTACTGTTGTGGGCCTGGACAGACACACATCTATCTCTAGGCCCTGAGCACCACTGTATTTCCCAATAGGTGGGCTATAGATAGCAGGAAAACAGCAGGGTCAGTGCTCATGAGTACATTACTCAGTGTGTGATCAGTTAGGGGCGGATTTCAAACCAGACAATATGGAAGTGATCACAGACACATTTTTATCAATTCTGATTACTTTAATGACTATTGCTGAGCATTCCAGCCATAAACAAAGACATGGAAGTGAAAAGGCACAAGGACATCCTGAGAACCTGGGTCATGTGTGGTGACTGTGATCTGTCCCAACTTAACTAAGCTGGAAGTGAACCCCCCAGATTCTATCTCCAGTATGACTCCCAATTAATATTGGCCTCAAGGGGCATTTTGAACTTATATTTCTATACTCTATAGATAGGGACTCAGTGTGCAATTCATGCATGATGTCACTGATCTGCTGCCTCACCTGGTTGGCATGGGACAGCACTGAGACCCACATGACATATCTGGTTCCTAAAGGGTCTCTTCTTTCAGCTTCTCCAAGGCCTAGTCCAGGTACAGGGGCAACTCCTTGGCAAAGGGAGCCAGGTTCTCTTGCAGGTCACCTACAGCATTAAGATTGGAGGTGGTATAGGCAGATGTGTTCCAGTGCTCTTCCTGATTTAGTTGTCCTTAACCCTTGACTTTGTCTACACCCAGTCTCTTGTTTTTCCACCACCGCTTTGCTTGTCTGACCCATAGGTGGGTAGCCCCAGGCTCAGTGCCTGATGCAGAGGCAGTAGCATGTTCAGACTACCCTGTCAGCTCTAATCCTTATAACAAATTCCAAATTCTACATCACACGTGTTTTTTGCTTCTCTGGTGGAAGCCTCTTTGATACAAGATGGATAATTGTTTAATTGGGCAAGAGTGGAGGACATGTACATAGAAGAAGAGGAAGTAATCAGATCTAGGCCCAGGATAGTCATGTCTACCTACCCCCCCAGCTGCCCAGGGATCTGTACGGTGAGGACTGTAATAACATTGACTCTTACATTTCACTTCATGCTCTGATCCAGAACACAAGTCCACTTCTCCAGAGAGCTCCCTGGGAGTGTCAGCTTCCAGGGCTGCAGCAACATCAGGAGGGGCTGTTATTCACAACTGACCTACACTTAAACAGAGCTCAGAAGATGGAATTACAATTGAAGAAGGGCTGTCACGGAGTTAGAGCCTTCACCCCTTAAGTTCTACTTAAGCTCAGAAATAACTCGGAGCCCAATTGGGACCTATAATTGATGAGTTCTGTCAGCCAGCATGTTTTCCCACTGAAAATGGGATCCACTTGGAAAGGTTGATTTATTTGTGTTTTATGGCTTATTTTGTGGTGAAGAAAATCAATAAAGGCTTTCATTTTTACATTTTAAATGTGCCAGGCAAAATCAGAACATTATCAAATGCATGCTTTATGCTCGCATTTCCAAAGGTGAATGTGTATAAATGAATTAAACTTTGATTTGGAAATTACCCAAAGGCTTTTTCCTTTCCCAAGTTCTGCTCCTTTAAGAGAAGCAGATTGGAGGGAGGCTGGATATGCACTCCCTAGAGTACTGCCTCCTCGCCTCAATCACTGGAGCTGTGTGTTCTATAGCCTCTGACACTCTGCCCACCCTTTGCCACTGTTGCCCAGATTCAGAAAGCAGGACAGTGGGCTTATTACTGGACTCTACCCAAGTGTGAAGCTGGAACTTTAACATGAAGACCACAGGACCAACAGCACATTTAAGCCTGGGCAGGAGATGGCGTGATGTTCATAGGCAGAACCCAGCATGTCAGGGCTAGGAGAACTCTTATCTGACTTTTACCTTAGCCTGCCTAAGAGATGAGGAGGCCCAACTAGGGCAGTTGAAATGGAGGGAAGAGAAGAGAGAAGAGAAGAAAAAAGAGAGAAGAGAAGAGAAGAGAAGAGGTCCTTCAGATTCCAAATACTCAGGACATGCATTTGGAAGTGAAAAGGACAGATAAGTAAGTCTGAGAAACCTCAGAGACTTCCTGGTGAAACTAGGTGGGTGGTATAAAAAATTAACTGTATGCTCAATTAGAGTTACATAGGATTTGCTCATGCATTATTTAATGTAATTATCAAAATATCTTTTTAAGTTAGATATTAGAGGAAAAGTAAACTGTAGGAAATAGTTTATGGGACATGTCAGTGTCCATGAGATGTCCTGTTGGACCACATGCCCAGAAGAAACAGGACATTACTGTCAAACCATTAGACCCATTAGATGTCCAGATAGTCCATCAAAAGCCTAATGTCAGGATCTGGATGTTTGGGCCAGAGGCTTGGGCTAGAGATTATGTTTGGGGTTGTAAGTTTCTAAGTGATGTAGAAGTCATGGATATTCCTGACTGCACCCAGAGAACGGTTGCCAAGGGACAAGAAATTAGTAAAACCAGAACCTTAGATTCAATGTCTCTTTGAGCGAGATAAAAGAGAGCACCACAGAAGAAATATGAGGAAGACTTAGGACAGAGGGACTGTGAGAAGAGAAATTTCAGAAGGCAACATTCTGAGCACATCATCTGTATCTGCCTGAGTCAGAAGGCAGACCAAGTTACTGAGAGCTTCCTGATATTTTTCTGCTTTGTCTGGAGAGAGATGTATTCCAGGCTTAGCCAGAGGAGAAAGCCAACCCCACAAGGGTGGAAGGCATCAACAATATCACAAGCTGGATATTAGTGTTATACTCATATGTTGGAGAAACACAGGGAACCAGAAAATACCTCACAATACTGAAAACTAACCATTTTCCAACTTGTGGGTGATCTCACCTATGACTGATGGAGCTGAGCCGAGTGTGCTCACTGGGAAACATATGGCTCACCATCTGCAGTAAGACAAATGCCATTCCTGACACTTGGCTAAGATTTGCAAGATCTGTGCATATGGCAAAACTGAGTAGATGTCCCCCCAGAACAGGTGCTGCATTTTACATCACACAAAGACTGGCTCTAATCCTCATCAAGCCTTCATCCACTACCACCATCCCCACTCCATTGCTACTTATACCTTTCTTTCATTACTTACTCTGAAGTGTTCAACCCATTCACCAAAAAGAAAGAGTAGGGCATGACCAGTCATGATACATTGCTTCCTGGGAAAAGAATATCAAATAGAAATCTGTAGGCTGAGATAAGGAGGTTCTGATGTGTTTGTATGCTGGGCATGCAGCTTTTCATGTATTCTACTGGTTCAGAAAACAAGATCATGAGGCCAGGAAAAGATTCTCTCCCAATCACATAAGACTTTTTCCATGACATCTTGGGATGGAGCCAGGAGCAGTGCATACAAACTCTGCCCTTGACTTTAGTAACAGGAAGAGATTTTGAGAGCATTGAGGTAAACAAGAGAAGGGATGGGGCATACCACACAACTTGGCTGTTAAACTGGCCAGATCACTTCAAATTAAGAACTGATAAGTTACTCTAGCAGCGTAGCTCCTAAAATGACAAACAAGGGATATGGGAAATGTATAAACTTGTACATTTTAGGAACATGCTCAGCTCTTTAGTAGGGTGAAAGAAGAAAGATTCTGTGGCTCTGAACAAAATGTTCTTAAAAGAGAACAAGTTGACCTTTGAAAAACAGGATAAGGTGAAAGGGAAGATAGGTAGAGTCCTTAGGATTGCAAAGCAATGAACATGTGTTATCAAAGAATCTACTTTTGAAGGGGCATAAAGCAAGCTTAGCACTGGGAAAATGTGATGTGAAATACAAACCTGAGTAGCTGTTTCATAAGGAGAGTTAGGAGACAAATACCTAGAAATGATTAGGAAGAACAGGAGTGCCAAGTAGGGCAAAGGACAGAGATCTGACCCAGCAGTCAGAACCTGTCCCAAGAGTGATTAAGATAACCAGACCAGCATCAGCTTTTCAAAGTGGCAAAAGCCTGAACATGAAAATTGAAAAGATCATTTTAATTTTAGACCTCAAACACATCTGATAACACATTTGTAGTAAAGATATTTAGGGGGAAAAAAAGGAACAATATATTAGTCACTTAGGCAGAAAGAGGAAAACAGACAACCTGCAAGGCTGTGAGGCTGGCTACAACCCTTCTTGCACGAGAAGGCTGGAGGGAAGGCAGCAACAGCCACTGGGTCTTGTGCTGGTTCCAGGAGACAAAGCCATAGCTAGTCTGGCTAGCTTTCATTTGAAAGGCACTCTCAGACATACAGGAGGTCAAAATTATACTACCCAAGTCTCTTTTTTAAAAAGTTATCAGAAGAATGGAGCACTAGGTGTTATACACAAACAATGAATCATGGAACACTACATCAAAAACTAATGATGTACTGTATGCTGATTAACATAACATAATAAAAAAATTAAAATAAATAAAAAGTTATCAGAAGACAAACCCCAGCTGAACAAGAGATAAATAAATTTTAAAAAGAGTTAATTCTTAATCCTCAGGATGAATATTGTTGCTATGTAATGCAACGGCAAAATATTATTTTTGGAAAAGCACATATTTAATTTAAGAAAAATTAATAGTAGTATTTTGAGGCTAACATCCTACATTATATCAATAAAGACCACAAACCAGAAAGAAATTTGGATGAATAAAATTCTGCTAAATATCCTATCTTACATTGGGAGACAAAAAGTATTTGATTTTTGTACTTGATTAAGTATAGAATTATAATCAAAAATATTTTTGAAAACTTGATAGTAATCATGACTAATATATATTCCAAATCTCAGAAGGAAATAATGACAAAAATGCCATTATTCATTTATCAAAAATACAAAACAACTGATAGACCAAACATTTTAGTTTTTACAATAAACATAAATTAAGTTAATTCTCTGAGTTAAAGATATATTCTCAAATTGGTATGGCCAACTAAAAATCCAACGCTATCCATCTTAAGAAGCATGATTAAAACAATATGAAAAAATATTAAACATAATATTGGATAGTGTATTAGCACTAAAACACAAAATAATAGTAGTGTTAAGCTAAAGGAAGTACGGGAAATATAATTAAAGGCAAAAATACTTGAGAAACACAAAAAGAATCTTTTTATACTAAGAAAAGGTGCAAGTCACAGAGAATTTTAACAGGCTTTAAATTTAGTGGCCCAAACACAGCTTTGCATTCCAGTTTCAGCACTTAGGCACCAAAGCACATTATTCATCTTGGATTAATAATAATCCATACTAGCACAATCACTTCATTACATACTTATATTTGACCATCTTTTCCAGTGCCTACAATGAGATTGATTTTGCTCTGAGAAATGCAGGTATTTGGGTGCCAAAATTAATTAATATCTCAGATTCGATCAACATACTGGATGTGCCAAGTATCCATTCTTGCTGACCCACTTGAAAGAATCTGGTCCAGAAGGGACCTCAAAAATGAGAGAACATGTAGAGTGCTGGGTCTGGTTTCAAATTTCCAGGTTCCATAATAGAAACTCAAGAAGGGCTTTGAAATGATAAGCAAGTCAGAGATTGAAAACTAGAAGCCTGGAAGTAAAATATATTTTCCTCACATGACCTCCTCCCTTCCCCATCCTCCTCTTCCTCTCCCTCCTCTTCCTTTCCCCTTCTTCCCCCCTTCTTTTCCTCCCCCTCCTCTTCCTCTCCCTGCCTTTCCTCTTCTTCTTCTTGCTCTCCCTCCTCTTTCTCCCCTTCCCATCCCTCCCATCTTCCTCTCCCACCTCTTTCCCTCTTCTCTTCTTTTTTCCTCCATTTCCTCTATTTCTCCTTCTCCTCCTTTCCCTCCTCTCTCTTCTTTATCCTTTCCCCTTTTCTTCTTTAATTGAAATATGTATTTGCCAAGAAACTTCTCTATATAGTCTGATGGGTTCATGAATGAAAGAGAGGACTGTGAGGTTTCTGTGGAATTGACAATTTTGTGTACCTTAACTGGGTTCTGGTAACACTGGTATTTTTCAGTTTGTTTCCTTTTAAGTTTACTAATTGTATATTCACCTTCTATATTTATATTATTCCTCCATAAAAATGAAAAAAGCAAAGCAGCTTCCAAGATTTAGAAAATGAGATTATTTCACATCAAAATTGGAATCTCCAAAGAGTGAAGGGGAGTGGGAGGCATAGGCTTATGGCTATGGAATGAATAAGTCACAGAGGTGAAAATTCCAACATAGGAATATCATCAATGATATTGTAATAGTGTTGTTTGGTGACAGATGGCAGCTATACTTGTGGTGAGCATAACATATCATAGAGAAGTTGAATCACTATATTATAGACCTGAAATGAATGTAACATCATGTGTCCAATATACTAAAAAAAAAAAAAATAGAACCTCTGTTTATTCTGAATAAAACGGCAGGTTTGGTGAGCTGAGTTGGAGCTTTAAGTATCTTTTACCTGTACAAGGAACATGGGCTCACTTGCTCAACTGAAGCCCAGTTGGTCAACATTATTCATTGATGCCCCCATGTGACCTCTGGAGCATAAACAATGTTGTACCACTGTGGTCAGCAGAGGTCAATCTCAGTGCCATCTCCCTCCCTTCCTACCTCTTTACACAAAATCTGTAACTGCTTCCTTTATCTTAAAAAAATATGCCTTAGTAAAAAAAGACTCTGTTTCCATGTTCAGAAGAGTTTTTTCCCAATTTATTTAACACATGTCCTTTGTGATTTTTATTTATATTTGTTCCAACCAGATTTTTGTGTATCTTTATTCTTGTAGAGTTTGAATGTATAAAAACGCAATAGGTTTTTCAAATGTAGTCCCCCAATATAATAAATAATCCCAGTCTGTCTCCCTGAACACAGCACATTTGATTCATCAGTCCAGGTGGGCCTGAACACTTCTTCCAGGCCCATTCAAAATTACCACTTTAGAAATAGCTGGGAATTGCTGTCAATGAGCTATAAAGTGCATGAGTTTTATCACCTTTTATCTTCATGATATAACCTCTACTCCTGAGACCTGGGCCACCTTATGAACTGACCACATCATAAGGGAAGCTAATCTCAGATGTTACACATTGCCAAAGTCCAGGAAAACATCTCATTACATCAGCCACTCTCACTAGGACCAGCATTGAGAGGCATAGCCACAACACAGCACAGATCACTCAATGGGTGAAGAGGGCAGAGGCACTTTGATCTACTGCTCTTAATTTTGCAGAATTTTCCTTCCAGGTTCAGTGTTTAGGAGTGGTGTGTGTAGTTTCCAGGCCAGCTAAGCCTATCTCCATCCTTTTTTCTGAATGCCCTTAATGGTCTGACACCAGGAGGACTGGGTGGGTGCCTGTGCAACAGTCTGAGGGTTTGGAGGAGTCTGGTAAACTTACCAGGAAGATGAGGCTGTCTGAACCATTGCTCACACAGATAGTGCGTGATAAAAGAGGCTTTGGGCCTAAATGAATAAACCTCTTCTTGTTTAAGCAACAGGCATTTGGATTAGTTACCTTTCTATTTTAGCATCCTAAATGAGAGAAAAAGTAAAAACACCTCATTCCAGGTGAGTTGAAACAAATCTCTGAATGGGAATTTCCCAAATGGCCATGACTGGAATAGTCACCTAAGGAGGGAGAAAGAAATATATTTTGGTCAATGCCACTAGCTTCCCTGGTTAAATAAAGCCATTTCATGAATATGATTTAAAAATATGTCATCAATGGAGGAGGACTGCCTGCCAATGTTAAGAAATATGTATCATGTCTTACTACAGTCTTTGGTTTAAAATCTAATTTGTCTGATATGAGAATTGGTACCCCAGCTTTCTTTTGAGGTTCGTTGGCATGGTAAATGGTTCTCCATCCCCTCACTTTCAATCTGGAAGTGTCCTTAGGTTCAAAATGAGTCTCTTGTAGACAGCATATGGATGGGTCCTGCTTTTTTATCCAATCTGAAATCCTGTGTCTCTTGATAGGGAGCATTCAGCCTGTTCATGTTGAGAGTAACTACTGAAAGATATGAATTAAGTGCCATTGTATTGCCTGTAAAGTCCCTGTTTCTATAGATTGTCTCTGTTAATTTCTAGTCTATATTACCTTCAAGGCTTCTATTTGCTTACAGAATCCCACTCAATATTTCTTTCTATTTTTTTTTACATTTCCTAGGATTTTTATTTATTTATTTTTTATTATGTTATGTTAATCACCATACAGTACATCATTAGTTTTTGATGTAGTGTTCCATGATTCATTGTTTTCGTATAACACCCAGTGCTCCATGCAATACATGCCCTCCTTAATACCCATCACCAGGCTAACCCATCCCCTCACCTCCTTCCCCTCTAAAACCTTCAGTTTGTTTCTCAAAGTCCATAGTCTCTCATGGTTCATCTCCCCCTCTGATTTCTCCCACTTCATTTTTCCCTTCCTTCTCCTAATGTCCTCCATGCTATTCCTTATGTTCCACAAATAAGGGAAACCATATGATAATTGACTTTCTCTGCTTGACTTATGTCACTTACCATAATCTCCTCCACTCCCACCATGTTGATGTAAAAGTTGGGTATTCATCCTTTCTGATGGCTGAGTAATATTCCATTGTATACACGGACTACATCTTCTTTATCCATTCATCTGTTGAAGGGCATCTCGGCTCTTTCCAGAGTTTGGCTATTGTGGACATTGCTGCTATGAATATTGGGATGCATATGGCCCTTCTTTTCATTACATCTGTGTCTTTGGGGTAAATTCCCAGTAGTGCATTGCTGGGTAATAGGGTAGCTCTATTTTTAATTTTTTGAGGCACCTCCACACTGTTTTCCAAAGTGGCTGTACCAACTTGCATTCCCACCAACAGTGTAAGAGGGTTCCCCTTTCTCCACAACCTCTCCAACATTTGTTGTTTCCTGCCTTGTCAATTTTTGCCATTCTAACTGGTGTAAGGTGGTATCTCATGTGGTTTTGATTTGAATTTCCCTGATGGCTAATGATGATGAACATTTTTTCATGTGTCTGTTAGCCATTTGTATGTCTTCTTCAGAGAAGTGTCTTTTCATCGCTTCTGCCCATTTTTTGACTTATTTGTATTTTGGGTGTTGAGTTTGAGAAGTTCTTTATAGATCTTGGATATCAGCCCTTTGTCTGTAGTGTCATTTGCAAATATCTTCTCTCATTCTGTGGGTTGCCTCTTTGTTTTGTTGACTGTTTCCTTTGCTATGCAAAAGACTGTTATCTTGATGAAGTCCCAAAAGTTCATTTTTGCTTTTGTTTCACTTGCCTTTGGAGACATATCTTGAAAGAAGTTGCTGTGCCTGATGTTGAAGAGGTTACTGCCTATGTTCTCCTCTAGGATTTTGATGGATTCCTGTCTCACATTGAGGTTTTTCATCCATTTTGAGTTTATCTTTGTGTCTGGTGTTAGACAGTGGTCGAGTTACATGCTTCTGTATATAGCTGTCCAATTTTCCCAGCACCATTTATTGAAGAGACGGTCTTTCTTCCATTGCATTTTTTTTTCTGCTTTGTCGAAGATTAGTTGACCATAGAGTTGAGGGTCCATATGTGGGCTCTCTATTCTGTTCTATTGGTCTATATGTGTGTTTTTGTGCCAGTACCATGTTTTCTTGGTGATCACGGCTTTGTAATATATCTTGAAATTGGGCAACATGATGTCCCCAGCTTTGTTTTTATTTTTAAACATTTCCTGGTCTTTTCTGATCCCATACAAATTTTAGGATTCTGGTCTTTTCTGATCCCATACAAATTTTAGGACTGTTTGTGCCAGCACTTTGAAAAATGTCATTGGAACTTTGATCAGGGTGGCATTGAAGGTATAGATTGCTCTGGGTAGCATAGACATTTTAACAATGTTTATTCTTCTGATCCATGAGCATGGAATGCTTTTCCATCTTTTTGTGTCAATTCTTTCATGAGTGCTCTGTAGTTCCTAGAGTATAGATCCTTTACCTCTTTGGTTAGGTTTATTCTGAGGTATCTTATGGTTTTTGGTGCTATTGTAAATGGAATTGATTCTCTAATTTCTCTTTCTACAGTTGCGTTGTTAGTGTATAAGAAAGCAACTGATTTCTGTGCATTGATTTTGTATCCTGCCACATTACTGAATTGCTGTATGAGTTCTAGTAATTTGGGGGTGGAGTCTTTTGGATTTTACACATAATGTATCATGTCATCTGCGAAGAGAGAGAGTTTGATTTCCTCTTTGCCAATTTGAATACCTTTTATTTATTTTTGTTGTCTGATTGCTGTTGCTAGGACTTCTTACAGGGTTGGCTTGGTGGTCACACATTCTTTCAGTTTCTGCCCGTCCTGGAAGCTCTTTATCTGCCCATCTGTTCTGAATGGCAGCCATGCTGGATAAAGTATTCTTCGCTGCCTGTTCTTCTCATTTAGTACCCTGAATATATCTTGCCAGCACTTTCTGGATTGCCAGGTCTCTGTGGATAGGTCTGATGTTATTCTGATGTTCCTCCCCCTGTACATAAGAAATCTCTTCCCCCAAGCTGCTCTCAGGATAGCTTCCTTGGCTCTAAGATTTGCAAGCTTCACTATTATATGTCAGGGTGTTGATCTATCTTTATTGATTTTGGGAGGCATCCTCTCTGCCTCTTGGATATGAATTCTTGTTTCTTTCCCCAGATTAAGGAAGTTCTTAGCTATGATTTGCTCAAATATAACTTCTAGTTCTCTCCACTCCCTTGGGGTTCCCAGTAATTCTGACATTGGAATGTTTCATGGTGTCATTGATCTCACTAAGTCTATCCTCATGGGCTACTAGCTGCCGATCCCTATCTTCCTCAGCCTCTTTCCTTTCTATCAGCTTATCTTTTAGAGCACTAATTTGTTCTTCTGCCTCATTTACCCTGGCTGTTAGAGTATCCAATTTACACTGTATCTCATTCATAGCATTTCTTTTTATTATGTTCAGTTAGCCAACATCTAGTAGCATTTTTAAGTTCAGCCTAATTAGATCTCATTTCTGCCCTTAGAGATTCTATATTGTCACTAATGCTTTTCTCAAGCCTAGCTATTGACTTCATGATTGCCTTCCTGAAGTCCATTTCTGACATCTCACTTATATCCATATCCATTAGATCTGTGTCAGAGGACAATGTCTCTGGTTCTCTTCTTTGTTGGAAGCTCCTCCTCCTAGTCATTCTGTTGAGGGTTGGTTGAGCAAATGGACAGAGTCCAAAATATCAACCATGACGCAAGGAAAATGCACCTTAGAAAAACTCCAACGTGGTCAAAAGCCACCAAAGATACACCACCCAAGCCTAGATGATCCAAAACAATAAATAAGAAAGAAAAATGGAAAGAAGAAAAATAAAGGTAGGTGGGGAGAGAGATTATAATCTCTCAGGGTGGACAAAGCCATGTGATCTTCCTGTTCCTGCTTGATTTTTGGTCTCTGTGTTAGAAGACACTATATCCCAAAATTGCAAAGAAATCAGAATAAACATTGTGAAACTATCTATGCTGCCCAGAGCAATCTACAGTTTCAGTGCAAACCCTATCAAAATACCATCAACATTTTTCACAGAGCTGGAATAAACAATCCTAAAATTTGTATGGAACCAGAAAAGACCTCAAATAGTGAGGGGAATGTTGAAAAAGAAAACCAAAGCTGGGGGTATCACAATTATGGACTTCAAGCTGTATTACAAAGCTGTGATCATCAAGACAGCATGGTATTGGCACAAAAACAGACACATAGATCAATGGAACAGAAGAGAAAGTTCAGAAATGGACCTTCAACTCTATGGTCAACTAATATTCAACAAAGCAGGAAAGAATATCCAGTGGAAAAAAGACAGTCTCTTCAATAAATGGTGCTGGGAAAATTGGACAGCCACATGCAGAAGAATGGAATTGGACCATTCTCTTACACCATACACAAAGATAAACTCAAAATGGATGAAAGTCCTAAATATGAGACAGGAATCCATCAAAATCCTAGATGAGAACACAGGCAGCAACCTCTTTGACATTAGCCACAGTGACTTCTTGCAAGACACATCTCTAAAGGCAAGGGAAACAAAAGCAAAAATGTACTTTTGGGACTTCATCAAGATAACAGTCTTTTCCACAGCAAAGGAAACAGTCAACAAAACTAAAAGGCAACCCACAGAATGGGAGAAGATATTTGCAAATGACATTACAGATAAATTGTTGGTATCCAAGATCTATAAGGAAATTATCAAACTCAATCCCCCCAACCCCCCCAAAAAAATCCAGTCAATAAATGGGCAGAAGACATGAACAGACACTTCTCCAAAGAAGACATGCAAATGGCTATCAAACACATGAAAAAAAATGTTCAACATCCCTAGCCATCAGGGAAATTCAAATCAAAACCACATTGAAATACTACCTTACACCAGTTAGAATGGCAAAAATTAACAAGACGGGAAACAACAAATGTTGGTGAGGACGTGGGAAAAGGGGAACCCTCTTACACTGTTGGTGGGAATACAACCTGGTACAGCCACTCTGGAAAACATATGGAAGTTCCTCAAGACATTAAAAATAGAGCTATCCTACAACCCAGAGATTTCACTACTAGGTATTTACCACAAAGATACAGATGTGGTGAAAAGAAGGGGCACATGCACCCCAAAATTCATAGCAGCAATGTCCACAGTAGCCATACTGTGGAAGGAGATGAGATGTCCCTCAACATATAAATGGATAAAGAATATGTGGTCCACATATACTATGGAATATTACTCAGCCATCAGAAAAAATGAATACCCACCATTTGCATCGACATGGATGGAACTGGAGGGGATTATTCTAAGTGAAATAAATCAAGCAGAGAAAGACAATTATCATATGGTCTCATTCATATGTGGGATATAAGGAATAGCACAGAGGACCATAGAGGAAGGGAGGGAAAACTGAATGGGAAGAAATCAGAGAGGGAGACAAACCATGAGAGACTCTGGACTCTGGGAACCAAACTGAGGGTTACAGAATGTAGGGGAGTGAGGGGATGGGGTAACCAGGTGATGGGTATTAAGGAGGGTGCATGTGATGATGAGCACTGGGTATTATACACAACTAATGAATCCTTGAACACTACATCAAAAAAAAAAGAAGAAGAAGGAAAAAAAAAATATGCATCATGCATCACACAAAAATACATTTTGTATAATGAACTCTCAACTTGCCTTGAAAATCTATAGAAATAAGGTAATATATGAAATTTGTTACATCTAAGTATTAATTCTAGGTGAAAACAAATTTAATGTGGTAGAGAAACACACTTTTTGATAGATTACATTATGCCAGGTACTGGGCTATACACTTATGACCATATTTTTCTAAAGCATTTTTAATATATTCTTGTCAACATTTATCCATCTATAAAATAATGATAATTTCTATTATTGTTATTAATCTATAGATGTAGAAATTGAGTCAAGTATTTTAAATAAAAATTCCTAAGGACACATACCTAATACAGGTCCATTCAAGACTGGAATTTGGGTTTCTCTTTAGAGCAATATTAAAAAGCACAAGTTAAAAATATATTTGGGCTTCTGCTTCTATTTCACACTGGTCAACTAGTAAACTGGAAACAGATGAGAAAATGTTTTTAGTTATTGAACAGACAACACAAAAATGGGATCACTAAGACAAGGGGAAAATGACATCTACAGTTTTTACACTTTTCTGCATAGAGACACTTTGTAATAGCATAGAGCAGGAACCCCAAGCAGAATACTGGGGTCTCACTGCATTGAGGAAATAAGGAATGGAATTGTAAAGTTGAGGTAGCTAAAAATTATAGGGGAAAGTAGTGGACAGCAACCCTTTTAGTTTGTTGTTGAACAAACACCAAGCTAATGCATGGGTTGGATAAGGCCAGGTAAAGAACTGCCATGGTGATAAAGGCTGAACAGTTCCTAGAGCTCACACACTGCTGAAAGAATTCAAATTCTAAAGAACCAAAGTGGAGTTGCCTTGCAAAACATTCAGGACCTCAAAAAGGTCAACCTTAGCAGTCAGAATAAACTCTAGCTATAATAGAACCTACTTTAGACCTAACCCAGCAAAACTTTAAAACATGCCTCAACAAGTTTGTTGTGGAACAAAGTGACCCTCAAATAAATTAACAGTTAGAAAAAAAAAAAGAAGAAGAAGATTAAAGTCAACAAACTTTTATTTTTTAAAGATTTTATTTATTTATTTGTCAGAGAGAGAGAGCACAAGCAGGGGAGCAGCAGGCAGAGGAAGAAGCAGGCTCCATGCCAAGAAGGGAACCTGATGCGGGACTGGATCCCAGGACCCTGGGATCATGACCTTAGCCAAAGGCAGACGCTAATGACTGAGCCACCCAGGTGTCCCTCAACAAACTTTTAAAAACAGCAAGAAGTTAACAATCCCAATGTTTAGCATCCAACAACAACAAAAAATTACTAGACATAGAAAGAAGCAGGAAAATGTTATTCATAACCAGCAGAAAAATCAACGAATAGAAACAGACTCAAAACTGGCAGAGATGATGGAATTAGAAGACATCCATTATAAATATGCTGAACTCTTTAAAGTAAGACAAAAACATAATGAGGAAAGAAATGGAAAATATTTAAAAAATCAAATGAAACTTCCAGAAATGATAAAAATATACAATATATAAAGTGAAAAAATTAGCAGATGGGCTTAACACAAGACTAGACACTGCATAAGAAAAGAGTAGAAAATATCCAAATGAATAGAAACTATCCAACTGAAGCACACAGAGGAAAAAGAAAGTTAAAAATAAACAAAGAATCACTGACTCTGGGACAATTTCAAGTAGTTTAACAGATGTGTAATTAGACATCCAGAGAAAGTAAGGGAAGAAAAAAAATGCTCAATTAATAAAAAGCAAAAAGTTTCCAAATTTGATGCAAATTATAAATCCATAAATCAAAGAAGATTAATGAAATTCAAGTAGGGTAAACACAAAGAAAACTACACAAAAAGGATATCATAATACAATTGCTGAAAACCAGTGCTAAATAGAAAGTCTTAAGGCATCCAGAGGAAAAATGAACATCACATATATGGGGACAAAACAGGAATGATGAAAGCCTTCTTTCAAAGAAACAATGCAAGTCAGAGGACAATATAATTACATATTTATAGTGACATTTTTAAAAATGTTGTCCTGGAATTTTATTTACAATGAAAAGTACCTTTAAAAATGATGTAAAAAATTTTTTCAAAAAAACAATATACTGGTAGAATTTGCAGCTAGCAGGCTTGCACTTTAAAAAACACTAAAAGAGGGTTTCAGACTGAAAGAAAATATACCAAAAAGAAATTAAAATCTTAAGAAGCAATAAAGAGAATCATAAATGTGAAATATGTATGTAAAAAAGACATATGCATGTAAGTATAAAGGATATAAAGGACAAAAAATTTACTAAGTTTCATTAAAAATATATAATTGGCTGCTTAAAACAAAAATAACGACCACATTTTGCTGGACATATATCATATGTCAAAGTAAAAATTTGATAACAATTCACAAAGTTTAGAAGGGATATAAAATTTCTTATATAAATGGGTATATCATTTGAAGGAAAACTTTGATCAATTTAAGATGTATATTATAAATCCTTGGGCAAATACATGAAAACAAATTAATAAACAAAATGGTTAAGCTAACAAGTCACTAATATAGATACAAAGGGATAATAAAACATATTCAATCCAAAATAGGAAGGGAAAGAGAGAGAACAGAACAAAAAGCAGATATAGAAAACAAATATCAAGATAATATTGATAGTGTTTAATGTAAATTATTGAAATATCACAATAAATGTAGGAGATTATTAGACTGTGTAAAGGGACAAGATCAACTATTTTCTGTATAAAATATTATACTTTAAATATAGAGTATAGTCTAAATAAAAGAATTAAACCAGATATAGTAGGCAAAGATTAATGATAAGGACTGTGGAGGGCCAATAATATTAATGTCAGACAAAGAACACTTATAAATAAGGAATATTACCAGAGAAAAAGAGTAAGATTTTATAAAATAAAATGTCCAATTCATCAAGAAGACATAACAAGTTAGAATGTATAGGCACTAAATGGCAAATAAACACATGAAGCAAAACTTGGTATAACTTTAACCACACATAGAACACTATAGCAGGATAAGTTAACACTACATTTTCAGGAATTAGTAGGTAGAAAGTAAAAAAGGAGGTAAGATAGTTGAATAACAGTGCCCACCAAATTGGTCTACTTGACATTTATAGAATATGCTTCAAACAGCAGAAAAATACATATTTCTTAGAGAATAACTAAATTTGTTTGTAATTGAAACATTCATTGAGCTAGATCATATCCTGAGATTTAAACAAGTCTCATATAAGTTAAAAAGGAAAATCATACAAAGAATACTCTGACCATAACAATATTAAATTGAAGTAAATAATGGAAATATGTATGTAAAATTATCAAATATTTGAAAATTAAACATCACATTTCTAAAAATGCAAAGAACAAAGGAGTTACAAGGGAAAATTAAAAGATATTTTGAACTGAATGAAAATGAAAACAACATATCAAAATTAAAATTCAGGTCAGTCAGGACGTGGGAAATGTCTAGCTTTAAAGGCCTATGTGAGAAATGAAAAAAGATAAAGACAACAATTTAAGCTTCTACCTTAATAAATTAGAAAAATAGCAAATGAAACACAAATAAAGGAAATAATAAAAACAAAAGCAGAAATTAATTAGAAAACAGACAAACTATAGTGAAAATCACCAATGCTAAAAAGTCTTTCCTTTAAAATATAGCTAGACTGATCAAGGAAAAGTGAAAGAAAATGAAAATTACTATATGAAGAATAAAGAAAGAACTTCACTATATATTCCTCAGGCACTAAAGGGATAATAAGTAAATGTTATTAATCACTTTATGCCAACAAGTTTGACAATATATATGAAATGGTCAAACACTAGAAAAATATTACTTACAAAAATGTGAAACAGAAAATCTGATGACATATTTTATTTTATGTTTTTTATTTTTTTTTAAACATATAATGAATTATTTGTTTCAGAGGTACAGGTCTGTGATTCATCAGTCTTACACAATTCCCAGCACTCACCATAGCATATAACCTCCCCAGTGACCATCACTCAGCCTCCCCACCCCTCCTACTCCCCACCACTCCAACAACCCTCAGTTTGTTTCCTGAGATTGAGTCTCATGTGGTTTGTCTCCCTCTCCGGTTTCATCTTCTTTAATTTTTTTCCTCCCTTTCCCTATGATCTTCTGTTTGTTTCTCAAATTCCTCATATCAGTAGGATCATATGATACTTGTCATTCTCTGTTTGACTTATTTTGCTTAGCATAATACCCTCTAGTTCTATCCACATCATTGCAAATGGCAAGATTTTGTGGGGTTTTTTTGATGGCTGTATAATATTCCATTCCATATATATACCACATCTTTATCCATTCATCTGTCAATGGACATTGCTGCAAAAACATTGGGGTTCACGTGCCCCTTCAGATCAATACATTTGTATCTTTGGGGTAAATACCAGGTAGTTCAATTGCTGTGTCGTAGGGTAGCTCTATTTTCAACCTTTTCAGGAACCTCCGTACTGTTTTCCACAGTGGCTGCACCAGCTTGCATTCCCACCAACGGTGTAGGAAGGTTCCCCTTTCTCCGCATCCTCACCAACATCTGTCATTTCCTGACTTGTTAATTTTAGCCATTCTGACTGGTGTGAGGTGGTATCTCATTGAGGTTTTGATTTGGATTTCCCTGATGCTGAGTGACTTTGAATACTTTATCATGTGTCTGTTGACCATTTGGATATTTTCTTTGCAGAAATATCTGTTCATGTCTTCTACCCATTGCTTGATGGGATTATTTGTTCTTTGGGTGTTGAGTTTGATAACACCTTCATAGATTTTGGATACTAACCCTTTATATGATATATCATTTGCAAATATCTTCTCTTATCCTGTCAGTTGTCTTTTGGTTATGTTGACTGCTGTGCAAAAGTTTTTATCTTGATGAAGTCCCAATAGTTCATTTTTGCCCTTGCTTCCCTTGCCTTTGGTGATGTGTTTAGGAAGAAGTTGCTGTGGCTGAGGTTTAAGAGCTTGCTGAGTCTATTTTTGTGTGTGGTGTAAGGAAATAGTCCAGTTTCATCCTTCTGCATGTGGCTATCCAAATTTCCCAACACCATTTGTTGAAGAGACTGTCTTTTTGCATTGGACATTCTTTCCTGCTTTGTCAAAGATTAGTTGACCATAGAGTTGAGGGTCCATTTCTGGGCTCTCTAATTCTGTTCCATTGATCCATGTGTCTGTTTTTGTGCCAGTACCATATTGTCTTGATGATTACAGTTTATAATAGAGCTCAAAGTCTGGAACTCTGATGCCACCTGCTTTGCTTTTCTTTTTCAACATTCCTCTGGCTATTTGGGGTCATTTCTGGTTCCATACAAATTCTAGGATTATTTGTCCCATTTCTTTGAAAAAAGTGGATGGTATTTTGATGGGGATTGCATTAGATGTGTAGATTGCTCTAGGTAGCATTGACACCTTCACAATATTTGTTCTTCCAATCCATGAGCACGGAATGTTTTTCCATTTCTTTGTGTTTTCCTCAATTTCTTTCATGAGTATTTTAAAGTTTTCTGAGCACAGATCCTTTACCTCTTTGGTTAGATTTATTCCTAAGTATCTTAAGGTTTGGGGTGCAATTAAAAATGGGATCAGCTCCTTAATTTCTCTTTCTTCTGTCTTGTTGTTGGTGTATAGAAATGCCACTGATCTCTGTGCATTGATTTTATATCCTGCCACTTTACTGAATTCCTGTATGAGTTGTAGCAGTTTTGGGGTGGAGTCTTTTGGGTTTGCCACATAAAGTATCATAAGAAAGCGTGAGATTTTGACTTCTTCTTTGTTGATTTGGATACCTTTTATTTCTTTTTGTTGTTTGATTGCTGTGGCTAGGACTTCTAATAATATGTTGAATAGCAGTGGTGATAGTGGACATCCTTGCTGTGTTCCTGACCTAAGGGGAAAAGCTCTCAGTTTTTCCCCATTGAGAATGATATTTGCTGTGGGTTTTTTATAGATGACTTTTATGATATTGAGTTATATACCATCTATCCCTACACTCTGAAGAGTTTTAATCAAGAAAGGATACAAACGCTTTTTCTGCATCTATTGAGAGCATCATATGGTTCTTGTTCTTTCATTTATTAATGTATTTGTATAACATTGGTTGATTTGAAGATATTGAAACAACCCTGCAGCCCAGAAATAAATCCCACTTGGTCGTGGTGAATAATCCTTTTAATGCAATTTTGGATCCTATTGGCAAGTATGTTGGTGAGAATTTTTGCATCCATGTTCATCAGGGACATTGGTGTGTAATTCTCCTTTTTGATGGGGTCCTTGTCTGGTTTTGGGATCAAGGTAATGCTGGCCTCATAAAATGAGTTTGGAAGTTTTCCTTCCATTTCTATTTTTTGGGACAGTTTCAGAAGAATAGGTATTAATTCTTGAAATGTTTGGTAGAATTCCCCTGGGAAGCCATCTGGCCCTGGGCTCTTGTTTGTTGGGAGATTTTTGATGACTGCTTCAATTTCCTTACTGGTTATGGGTCTGTTCAGGTTTTCTATTTCTTCCTGGTTCAGTTTTGGTAGTTGATACATGTCTAGGAATGCATCCATTTCTTCTGGAGTGTCTAATTTGCTGACTTATAGCTGCTCATAATATGTTCTTATAATTGTTTGTATTTCTTTGGTGTTGATTGTGATCTCTCCTCTTTCATTCATGATTTTGTTGATTTGGGTTGTTTCTGTTTTCTTTTTGATAAGTCTGGCCAGTGGTTAATCAATCATATTAATTCTTTCAGAGAACCAACTCCTAGTTTTGTTGATATATTCTACTGTTCTTTTGGTTTCTATTTCATTGATTTTTGCTCTGATCTTTAATATTTCTCTTCTCCTGCTGGATTTAGGCTTTATTTGTTGTTCTTTCTCCAGCTCCTGTAGGTGTAGGGTTAGGTTGTGTATTTGAGACCTTTCTTGTTTTTTTGAGAAAGGCTTATATTGCTATATACTTTCCTCTTAGGACTGCCTTTGCTGCATCCCAAAGATTTTGAAAAGTTGTGTTTTCATTTTCATTTGTTTCCATGAAATTCTTTAATTCTTCTTTAATTTCCTGGTTGACCCATTCATTCTTTAGTAGGATGCTCTTTAGCTTCGATTTATTTGAGTTCTTTCCTACTTTCCTATTCTGGTTAAGTTCTAGTTTCAAAGCATTGTGGTCCAAAAATATGCAGGGGATGATCCCAATCTTTTGGCACTGGTTGAGACCTGATTTGTGATCCAGGATGTGATCTCTTCTGGAGAATGTTCCATGTTCACTAGAGAAGAATGTGTATTCTGTTACTTTGGGATGGAATGTTCTGAATATATCTGTGAAATACATCTGGTCCAGTGTGTCATTGAAAGCCTTAATTTCCTTGTTGATCTTTTGCTTAGACGATCTGTCCATTTCAGTGAGGGGGGTGTTAAAGTCCCCTACTGTTATTGTATTATTGTTGATGTGTTTTTTTGCTTTTGTTTATAATTGGCTTCCATAACTGGCTATTCCCATATTAGGGGCATAGATATTTACAATTGTTAGATCTTGTTGGGTAGACCCTTTAAGTAGGATATAGTGTCGTTCCTCATCTCTTATTATAGTCTTTGGTTTAAAATCTAATTTGTCTGATACAAGGATTGCCACCCCAGCTAACTTTTGGTGACCATTGGCATGGTAAATGGTTTCCCACCCTCTCACTTCCTTTTTTTTTTAAAGATTTTATTTATTTATTCATAAGAGACAGAGACAGAGAGAGAGGCAGAGGGAGAAGCAGGCTCCCCACTGAGCAGGGAGCCTGATGTGGGACTCAATCCCAGGACCCTGGGATCATGACCTGAGCCTAAGGCAGACGCTTAACCATCTGAACCCCTCAGGCGCCCACCCTCTCACATTCAATCTGGAGGTGTCTTTGGGTCAAAATGAGGCTCTTGCAGGCAGCATATCGATGGGTCTTGTTTTTTTATCCAATCTGATAGCCTGTGCTTTTGAAACACAACTGTATCCCAAAATTTTAAAAAGAGAAAAACTTATATATACATACAATAAATAGGGTTAACTACAATGAAGGGATAGACTATGACTTGAAAAATGTAAATTAAAAAAATTTAAAAAAATAGAATTGATTAGATTGGTTGAAAAAGAGAAAGAGAAATTAAAAAAAGAAAAAGAAAAATTTAGCCCATTTACATTCAGGGTAACTATTGAAAGATATAAATTTAGTGCCACTGTATTGCCTGGAAGGTGATTGTTACTGTATATTGTCTGTGGTCCTTTCTGGTCATGTTACTTTTAGGCTCTCTCTTTGCTTAGAGGACCCCTTTCAATATTTCTTGTAGGGCTGGTTTGGTGTTTGCAAATTCTTTTAGTTTTTGTTTGTCCTGGAAGCTTTTTATCTCTCCTTCTATTTTCAATGACAGTCTAGCTGGATATAGTATTTTTGGCTGCATATTTTTCTGGTTTAGTTCTCTGAATATATCATGCCAGTCCTTTTTGGCCTGCCAGGTCTCTGTGGATAGGTCTGTTGCCAATCTAATGTTTCTATCATTGTAGGTTACAGACCTCTTCCAAGCTGATTTCAGGATTTTCTCTTTGTCACTGAGACTCGTAAGTTTTACTATTAGATTTGGGGTGTTGACCTATTTTTATTGATTTTGACAGGAGTTCTTTGTGCCTCCTGGATTTTGATGCCTGTTTCCTTCCCCAAATTAGGGAAATTCTATGCTATAATTTGCTCTGATATTCCTTCTGTCCCACTCTTTCTTCTTCTTCCAGGATCCCAATTATTCTAATATTGTTTCATCTTATGGTATCACTTATCTCTCAAATTCTACCCTCATGATCCAGTAGTTGTTTGTCTCTCTTTTTCTCAGTTTCTTTATTCTCCATCATGTGGTCTTCTATACCACTAATTCTCTCTTCTGCCTCATTTATCCAAGCATTTAGAACCTCCATTTTTAATTACACCTCATTAATAGCCTTTTTGATTTTGATTTGGTTAGACTTTATTTTTTATTTCTCCAGAAAGGGACCTTCTAGTATCTTCTATGCTTTTTTCAAGACCAGCTATTATCTTTATAAGCGTCATTCTAAACTCTGGTTCTGACATTTTAATAATGTCCATATTGATTAAGTCCCTGGCAGTCAGTACTGCCTCTTCTTTTTTTTTTTTTTTTTTGAGGCTTTTCCATCTTGTCATTTTGTCCAGAGGAGAATAGATGAATGGGAGAACAAAATGCTAACAGGGTAACAACGACCCCAGAAATATATACACTAAATAAATCAGAAGAGACTGAAACCGGTGGAAAAGAAAGCAAAAGAAAAAAAAAAAAAGAATACGATCAGCCTGGTGAATAGATCAGAGCCACACACTAGATTTTGGGCGTATTTTGGTCTGTTAGAAGAAACTGCCTCCCAAAATTTTAAAGAAAGAAAAACTTATATAGGTACCAAAATAAGGGTAATTATTATGAAGGGATGGAATATGACTCCAGTGGTCTTATCATATATCGGCAAATTATTTGATATGCCTCCCTCCAAAAGGTGAAGCTCTTCTTGAGTGTGGACTGATCTTAATGATTTATTTATAATAAATGAAGCATACATAGAAAGGAGAAAAATAGTAACTTTACAGTAGAGAAAATTGACATATAACACCTTAGCCAAGTGATCAAGATTAGCATCACATCCCTTGATGTGATGAAATGTGAAGGACACTTCACCTCTGTGCTATTCTTTACTAAATCTATAACCCCAGTGTACAAATTGAAACACATACTATAAAATACCTTACACTTCAAATGTGCCAAAATCACAAAAACACAAAGAAAGACTGAGAAACAGCCACAGATAGAAGAAGACTAAGGGTACATTATCAGCAAATGCAACGTCTTGTCCTGAATTAAATCCTGAAACTGATAGCATATATATATATTCCACACACACACATACACACACACACATATAGTTACAAAATATAAAGAGTTTATAGTTTAGTTGATAGTTTTGAACTAATGTTTTGTTTTGTTTTTGTTTTGCTTTGTTTTGTTTAATTTTATAAATTTGACTTCACCAAATAAAAACTTCTGATCTTGGAAAGATAAGTTGGAAAAGGCAAACCATAGAGTGGGAGAAAATATGATTCTCAATACATACATTTTACAAAGAACTTAATACTTAGACTATGTTGAGAATTCTTGAGCTCAATGGTAAGAAGATAAAAAACAAATTCTTCCGATTTTTGTATATTAAAAAAAGTATTCCATGTTTCGTTTGGAAAGACATTTTTTCTGGATGAACATTTCTTGGTTGAAAAAAGGTTTTATTTTTGTGTGTGTTCTTGTTTTGTTTTGTGGGGGGTTTTGTTGTTGTTGTTGTTTTGGTCAGTACTACAAAGCTGTTATTTCTCTGTTTTCTAGATTACAATATTTCCAGTGAGAAATCTGCATTCATTTTTATCTTAGTTCTACTTTTCATTGTACCCACAAGGTGTGTGTGCTGTTTTTCTCTGGTTGCTTTAATATTTTTTTTCTTTATCCCTTGTTTAAAGTTATTTGATTATGATGAGTTTTGGTGCACTTTTTTCATGTTTCTTATGCTCATGTGACTAAGATTGTGAATGCATGGACTTACAGTTTTGCATTAATTTATAAATTATAGTCATCATTTCTTCATGTATTTTTCTGCCCCTGCCTGCCTCCTTGGTAATTCCAGTTGTATATATTTGGCCCCTTGGAATATCCCCACAGCTCACTGATTGCTTTCTCAGTGCCTTTTTCTTTCTTGCTATATTTCATTTTATATAGTTTTGATTGCTATAACTTTAAGCTTATTAATAATTTGCCCTGCAATATCTAATCTGCTGTTAATCTCACTTAGTGTCTATTTTATTTCACACATCATAATTTTTAATCACTAGTTTGATTTTGGGCTTTTTTATATCTTCCATGTCTCTAAGTTTTCCAAATTTATCTCTAGTTTATATTCAATAAGCTATAATTATTTTTCTAATAATTGTGTGTATTACAGTTGTAACAATTGATTTAATGTCCTTTTTACTGAATTCTATGATTGTTATTCTTCAGTCACTTTTTTTTCTCTGCCATTTTGAGACTAAAATCATTTTAGATTTGCAGAAAGTGACATATAAAGCAGAGAGGTCCTATAACATCTTCACCCAGGTTTCCCCAATCTTATGTAACTCGTATAACATGCATAATTTATTTATTTTATTTTTTAAAAGATTTTATTTATTCATTTATTTGAGAGAGTGAGAGAGAGAGCACATGAGAGGGGGGAAGGTCAGAGGGAGAAGCAGACTCCCTGCCGAGCAGGGAGCCCGATGTGGGACTCGATCCCGGGACTCCAGGATCATGACCTGAGCCGAAGGCAGTTGCTTAACCAACTGAGCCACCCAGGTGCCCCTAACATGCATAATTTATATATATAATATACACTTTATGTAACTATAACATAATATCAAGACCAAAAACTTGGCATTGATTCAATGCCATTTTGTCATATGTGCAGATTCCTATGAGCACAGTAACAGTTAAGTACAAAACAGATGAGTTCCCTGTGTTGTGCTTATATAATCATACCTCCCCTATTTCTCCACCACCCCTACCCTTAGAAACCACTAACTTGTTTTTCAACTCTACAACACTGTAATTTTGAGAAGGGGGTAATATGGTATGTGACCTTTTGAGATTGACTTTTGTCTCACAACAGAAATCTCTTGAGATTCATTCAAGTTGTTGCATAAATCAATATTGTCTTCATTCTTATTACTGAGCAGTATTTCATGGTATAGATTCATCAATTTTTAAAAATCATTTACCCATTGAGAGACATTTTGGTTGTTTCTAGATTGGGCTATTAAAAATAAAGCTGCTATGACCATTTGTGTATAGGTGGTTGTGTTAATATGTTTTTGTCTCTCTGGGATAAACAGAGTACAGCCACAGGGTTTTATGATAGTTTCATGTTTAGTTGTTTAAGAAATTACCAAAATGGTTTTCAGAGTGGCTGTGCCATTTTATATTCCCACAAGCAGTGTATTAGTGATCTAGTCTGTCTGAAGCCTCTCCAGTCTTCGGTGTTGTCAGTATTTTTTAAGTCAGCCATTCTGACAGGTATATAGAGATATCTAATTGTGATTTTATTTGCATTTCCTCAATCACCTAACAATGTTGAACATCTTTACATGTGTTTACTTGACATATGTATATCCTCTTTGACGAAATGTCTCTTCATGTCTTTTTTTCCACTTTGTAATTGGAATTTTTACTGTTTAGTTTTAAGAAATCTTTATATATTCTACTTCTTTGTCAAATATATGATTTTCAAATGTTTTCTCCCAGAATGTAGTTTGTCTTTTTTATCCTCTTATTAATCTCTCACAGAACATAAGTTTTCAACCTTAAGTCCAATTTATTTTTTTCTTTTATGAATAATGCATTTGGCATCATGTTTAAGAACCTTTAACCAAGTCCTAGGTTTCAAATTGTTTTCCTTCTGTTTTCTTCTAAAAGTTTCATATTTTCACATTTTATACTTGAAAGTGTGGCTTATTTGGAGTTAATTTTTGTATTGTTTAAGATTCCTTTGGTCTTTTGCCTGTGGACTTCCAATCTTTCTCTCTGCAGCTTATTTTGTATAGTTTTTATTGGTATAGTCTTTATCCAGGACCATTTGTTGAAAAAGCTATTCTTCCTCCATTGAATTGCTTTCACACCTATGTCAAAAATCAATTGCCCATAGTTGTGAGTCTATTTCTGGGTTCTCTGTTCTGTTCCACTGATGTCTATAACTATCTCCCCACAAATACCATGCATTCTTGACTATTATAGCTATATAATAAATTTTAAAATCAAGTATGCTGATTTTCCTATTTTATTCTTCTTTTTCAAAATTGTTTTATTTAGTTTAGTTCCTTAGCCCTTGCAAATACATTTTAGTATAATCTTGCCTGTATCCACCAAAAAGAAAAACAAGGGGGCACCTTGGTGGCTCAGTCGGTTAAGTGTCTGCATTCAGCTCAAGTCCTGATGCTGGAGTCCTGGGATCCAGCCCCATGTCAGGCTCCTGCTTTAGCAGGGAAACTGCTTCTCCCTCTGCTCTTCTCCCTCTGCTCCTCCCCCCGCCCCATGCTTGTGCTGTCTCTCTGTCTCTCTCTCAAATAAATAAATAAAACTTTAAAAAAAAAGAAAAGAGAAAAAAATTACCAGAATTTTAATAGAATTTGCATTAAATCTGCATATCAATTTTGAGAAATTGACTCATTTTCTGTTGAATCATCCACTTCTTGAAAATAATGTATCTCTCCACTTACATATCTCCTCTTAGATTATATATAGTTTTTAATATATAAATCCTGTAAATATTTGTTAGCTTTATATCAACTTCATTTTATTAGTGATTTTAAGTGTTACTGTATTTTTAAATTTCACTTTCCATACATTCTAATGAACAGAAATTCAGTTTTTTTTTAAATCAATTACATAGCCTGTGACCTTCTTGAACTCACTTATTAGGTTTCTTTTCTCTTCTCTTCTTTTCTTTTTCTTTTTCTTTTTTTTTGAGATTCCTTAAGATAGCCTACATAGACTATTGTGTCATCTACAAAGAAGGACAGTTTTATATCTTCCATTCTGATCTCTGTGTGTTTTATCACCTTGTCTTGTTTTATTTTGCTGTCTGGGACTTCTAATACTTGGATGAATAGTAGTTTGTTTATGAATAGTAGTTACCTTCTTCCCAGTCTTATGGAAAAGCATTCAGACTTTTGCCACTGAGGATGATGTTAGCTGAAGGTTTTCTGTAGTTGTAATTTATCAAGTTGAGGATGTTTCCCTCAATTCCTATTTTTCTATTGTTTATTTTTTTATCAGAATAGGTGTTGAGGAAAATTATCTGGGAGCTTGGGGAGATGACAGAGTAGGAAGATCCTGATCTCACCTCATCCCACATTTATAACCTGATATCATTCACATCCAACTCAATCAACTGGAAAGTGATCCAAAGACTGGAAGAACAAAACCCACAACTAAAGAGAAGGAGTTGCATTTGATAGGTTAAAAAGGTCAGAAAACGTGGGGGGAGCAAGATGGCAGAGGAGTAGGAGACCTGGATTTTGTCTCCTCTCAGGAATTCAGCTGGATAGGGATCAAACCATTCTGAACACCTACAAACTCAACAGGAGATCGAAGAAAAGAATAGCAACAACTCTCTCATCAGAAAAGCGACCACTTTCTGGAAGGTAAGACGTGCGGAGAAGTGAACCCGAGGCGATATTCAGGAGGATAGACGGCGGGGGAGGGGCCTCCGTCGGCCGCTTCTGGCAAGTGATAGAACCACGAAGCACAAAATCAGAACTTTTAAAAGTCTGCTCCGCTGAGGGACGTCACTCTGGTGGCGAAGCGGGGGATGGAACCCTCCGGGACAGTGTGGTCTCAGGACCCTCGGGGTCAAGAAAGACCAGGGGTGCCTGAGTGTGGCAGAGCTCCCAGGTATCGGAGCAGGGAAGCTGGCTGCAGAGGCAGAGCCCAGGCGCGGGCTCTCAGGTCGGGGTTGCCATAAACCGTGATCCGCGGCACAGTGGGGCCCCTGCTCCTCCAGCAGGGATGCAACAAGCAGCAGATCTGGGGAGACTCCCCTTCCTCCCCCGGGAGGAGCCGCGCGGGAGTGCACCGCAGGGATCTACTGGGTTTGGAGACTCCACCCAGGGTCGGGTGCCAGAGATAGAAACGCACGGTGACAGGCCGGGTGAGCACGGAGTGTGGCCGGAGACCGGGGAAACGGGAGTGACTGACGGCTTTTCTCTGGGGGCTCACTGAGGAGCGGGGCCCTGAGTTCTCGGCTCCTCCGGGGCAGAGATTGGGAGGCCGCCATTTTCACTCTCCGCCTCCAAAGCTGTAGGGAAAGCTCCCAGGGAAAAAAAGCTCCGGAGAGCAAACCCGAGCAGATTACTTAGCTGGGAGGGGGCAAGGGCGGGGCAATTCCACCTCCAGAAAAGACATTTGGAAACCACGGCAACAGGACCCTCCCCAGAAGATCAGCGAGAACAGCCAGCCAAGACCAAGTTTACAGATCAATGAGAACGGCAGAACCCCAGCGCTAGGGGAATACTGCACATAGAATTCATGGCTTTTTTACCATGATTCTTTAGTCTTTCAAACTTAATATTTTTTAACTGTTTTTTTTTTTTTGAATTTTTCTTTTTCCCTTTTTCAACCAACATCTTATCAATCCCTTTTTTTAGAAAAACATTTTTATTTTTCATTTTTAGAGTCATATTCTATCCCTTCATAGTAGTTACCCGTATTTTTGGCATATATATATTAGTTGTGCTCTCTTTAAAATTCTGAGATAGTTTCTTTTAACAGATTAAAATATACCCTTAATCTCTAGTATATGGTTTTTTCTACTCCCCTGCCTGATCACATTCTCTCCCTTTTTTTTCCTTTTCTCAAATCTTCTTCTTTCTTTTTTCAAACAACTTCTTATCAATTCCTTTTATAAAATTTTTTATAATTTCCATCTTTACAGTCATATTCCATCCCTTCATCATATCAACCCTTAATTTTGTACATATATAAGTTTTTCGTTCTTTAAAATTTTGGGAGGCACTTTCTTCTAACAGACCAAAATATACCACAAATCTAGTGTGTAGCACTGATCTATATACCAACCTGATCGTATTTGATCACATTCCGGGTTTTTTTTGTTGTCATTGTTTTGTTTTGTTTGTTTTTATCTTTATCTTTTCTTTCTTTCTTTTTTCTTTTTTCTCTCTTTCCATTTCTTTTTCCACTGCTTCAGGTCTTTTCTGATTTGTTTAGAGTATATTTCCTGGGGACATGGTTACTCTGCTAGCATTTTGTTCTCTCATTAATCTATTCTCCTCTGCACAAAATGACAAGATGGAAAAAATCACCTCAACAAAAAGAACAAGAGGTAGTACCGACTGCCAGGGACCTACTCAATATGGACATTAGTACGATGGAAGTTATTAGAGAAACCCTTTCTGGAGAAGTAAAAGAGGTAAAATCTAACCAAGTAGAAATCAAAAAGGCTATTAATGAGGTGCAATCAAAAATGGGGGCGCTAACTGCTAGGATAAATGAGGCAGAAGACAGAATCAGTAATATAGAAGATGAAATGATGGAAAATAAAGAAGTTGAGAAAAAGAGAGATAAACAACTACTGGATCATGAGGGCAGAATTCGAGAGATAAGCGATACCATAAGATGAAACAACATTAGAATAATTGGGTCCCAGAAGAAGAAGAAAGAGAGAGAGGGGCAGAAGGTATAATGGAGCAAATTATAACAGAGAACTTACCTAATTTGGGGAAGGAAACAGGCATCAAAATCCAGAAAGCACAGAGAACCCCTCTCAAAATCAATAAAAATAGGTCAACACCCAGACATCTAATAGTAAAACTTACGAGTCTCATAGACAAAGAGAAAATCCTGAGAGCAGCTCGGGAGAAGAGATATGTAACCTACAATGGTAGGAACATTAGATTAGCAACAGACCTATCCACAGAGACCTGGCAGGCCAGAAAGGACTGGCAAGATATATTCAGAGCACTAAATGAGAAAGATATGCAACCAAGAATACTCTATCCAGCTAGGCTGTCATTGAAAATTGAAGGAGAGATAAAAAGCTTTCAGGACAAACAAAAAATAAAGGAATTTGCAAACACAAAACCAGCCCTACAAGAAATCTTGAAAGGGGTCCTCTAAGCAAAGACAGAGCCTAAAAGCAACATAGACCAGAAAGGAACACAGACAATATACAGTAACAGTCACCTTCCAGGCAATACAATGGCACTAAATTCCTCTCTCTCAATAGTTACCCTGAATATGAATGGGCTAAAGGCCCCAATCAAAAGACACAGGCTATCAAACTGGAGTAAAGACAAGACCCATCAATATGCTGTCTGCAAGAGACTCATTTTAGAAATAAAGACACCCCCAGATTGAAAGTGAGGGGGTGGAAAACCATATACCATGCTAATGGACACCAAAAGAAAGCTGGGGTGGCAATCCTTATATCAGACAAACTAGATTTTAAACAAAAGACTATAATAAGAGATGAGGAAGGACACTATATCCTACTTAAAGGGTCTATCCAACAAGAAGATCTAACAATTGTAAATATCTATGCCCCTAACATGGGAGCAGCCAATTATATAAGGCAATTAATAACAAAAGCAAAGAAACACATTGACAACAATACAATAATAGTGGGGGACTTTTACATCCCCCTCACTGAAATGGACAGATCGTCTAAGCAAAAGATCACAAGGAAATAAAGACTTTAAATGACACACTGGACCAAATGGACTTCACAGACATATTTAGAACATTCCATCCCAAAGCAATGGAATACACATTCTTCTCTAGTGCCCATGGAACATTCCCCAGAATCGATCACGTCCTAGGTCATAAATCAGGTCTCAACCAGTACCAAAAGATTGGGATCATTCCCTGCCGATTTTCAGACCACAATGCTTTGAAACTAGAACTCAATCACAAGAGGAAAGTCGGAAAGAACTCAAAAACATGGAGGCTAAAGAGCATCCTACTGAAGAATGAATGGGTCAACCAGGAAATTAAAGAAGAATTAAAAAAATACATGGAAACCAATGAAAATGAAAACACAACTTTTCAAAATCTTTGGGATGCAGCAAAGGCAGTGCTGAGAGGAAAGTATATAACAATACAAGCCTTTCTCAAGAAACAAGAAAAGTCTCAAGTACACAACCTAAACCTCCACCTAAAGGAGCTGGAGAAAGAACAGCAAATAAAGCCTAAACCCAGCAGGAGAAGAGAAATAATAAAGATCAGAGCAGAAATCAATGAAATAGAAACTAAAAGAACAGTAGAACAGATCAACGAAACTAGGAGCTGGTTCTTTGAAAGAATTAACAAAATTGATAAACCCCTGGCCAGACTTATCAAAAAGAAAAGAGAAAGGACCCAAATCAACAAAATCATGATTGAAAGAGGAGAGATCACAAACAACACCAAAGAAATACAAACAATTATAAGAACATATTATGAGCAACTCTATGCCAGCAAATTCGATAACCTGGAAGAAATGGATGCATTCGTAGAGATGTATCAACTACCAAAACTGAACCAGGAAGAAACAGAAAACCTGAACAGACCTGTATCCACTAAGGAAATTGAAGCAGTCATCAAAAATCTCCCAACAAACAAAAGCCCAGGGCCAGATGGCTTCCCAGGGGAATTCTACCAAACATTTCAAGAATTAATACCTATTCTTCTGAAACTGTTCCAAAAAATAGAAATGGAAGGAAAACTTCCAAACTCATTTTATGAGGCCAGCATTACCTTGATCCCAAAACCAGACAAAGACCCCATCAAAAAGGAGAATTACAGACCAATATCCTTGATGAATATGGATGCAAAAATTCTCACCAAAATATTAGCCAATAGAATCCAACAGTACATTAAAAGGATTATTCACCACGACCAAGTGGGATTTATCCCTGGGCTGCAAGGTTGGTTCAACATCTGCAAATCAATCAATGTGATACAATACATAAACAAAAGAAAGAACAAGAATCATATGATCCTCTCCATAGATGCAGAAAAAGCATTTGACAAAGTACAGCATCCTTTCTTGATCAAAACTCTTCAGAGTATATGGGGGGCCTGGGTGGCTCAGTCATTAAGCGTCTGCCTTCGGCTCAGGTCATGGTCCCAGGGTCCTGGGATTGAGCCCTGCATCGGGCTCCCTGCTCGGCGGGAAGCCTGCATCTCCCTCTCCCACTCCCCCTGTTTGTGTTCCCTCTCTCGCTGTGTCTCTCTCTGTCAAATAAATAAATAAAATCTTTAAAAAAAAAAAACTCTTCAGAGTATAGGCATAGAGGGTACATGCCTCAATATCATAAAAGCCATCTATGAAAAACCTACAGCGAATATCATTCTCAGTGGGGAAAAACTGAGAGCTTTCTCCCTAAGGTCAGGAATGCGGCAGGGATGTCCACTATCACCACTGCTATTCAACATAGTATTGGAGGTCCTAGCCACAGCAATCAGACAACAAAAAGAAATCAAAGGCATCCAAATTGGCAAAAAAGAGGTCAAACTCTCACTCTTTGCAGATGATATGCTACTTTATGTGGAAAACCCCAAAGACTCCTAAACTATTTTATAGTTTTATAGTTTTATAGTTTCTGAATAAAGATCCTTCACCTCTTTGGTTAGATTCATACCTAGGTGTCTTATGGTTTGGGATGCAATTGTAAATGGGATCGACTCCTTAATTTCTCTTTCTTCTGTCTTGTTGTTGGTGTATAGGAATGCCACTGATTTCTGTGCATTGATTTTATATCCTGCCACTAGACTGAATTCCTGTATGAGTTGTAGCAGTTTTGGGGTGGAGTCTTTTGGGTTTGCCACATAAAGTATCATATCATCTGCAAAGAGTGAGATTTTCACTTCTTTGCCAATTTGGATGCCTTTGATTTCTTTTTGTTGTCTGATTGCTGTGGCTAGGACTTCTACTACTATGTTGAATAGCGTGGTGATAGTGGACATCCCTACCAGGTTCCTGACCTCTCAGTTTTTCCCCATTAAGAATGATATTTGCTGCAGGTTTTTCATAGATGGCTTTTATGATATTGAGGTATGTGCCCTCTATTCCTATACTGTGAAGAGTTTTGATCAGGAAAGGATGCTGTCCTTTGTCAAATGTTTTTTCTGCATTTATTGAGAGGATCATATGATTCTTGTTCTTTCATTTATTAATGTATCACATTGAATGATTTGCGGATGTTGAACCAACCTTGCAGCCCAGGGATAAATCCCACTTGGTCATGGTGAATAATCCTTTTAATGTACTGTTGGATCCTATTGGCTAGTATTTTGGTGAGTATTTTTGCATCCATGTTCATCAAGGATATTGTCTGTAATTCTCCTTTTTGATGGGGTCTTTGTCTGGTTTTGGGATCAAGGTAATGCTGGTCTCATAAAATGAGTTTGGAAGTTTTCCTTCCATTTCTATTTTTTGGAACAGTTTCAAAAGAATAAGTATTAATTCTTCTTTAAGTGTTCAGTAGAACTCCCCTGGGAAGCCATCTGGCCCTGGGCTTTTGTTTTTTGGGAGTTTTTTGATGACTACTTCAATTTCCTTAGTGGATACAGGTCTGTTCAGGTTTTCTATTTCTTCCTGGTTCAGTTTTGGTAGTTGATACATCTCTAGGAATGCATCCATTTCTTCCAGATTATCGAATTTGCTGGCATAGAGTTGCTCATAATATGTTCTTATAATTGTTTGATTTCTTTGGTGTTGGTTCTGATCTCTCCTCTTTCAATCATGATTTTGTTGATTTGGGTCATTTCTCTTTTCTTTTTGATAAGTCTGGCCAGGGGTTTATTAATCTTGTTAATTCTTTCAAAGAACCAGCTCCTAGTTTCGTTGATCTGTTCTACTGTTCTTTTAGTTTCTATTTCATTGATTTCTGCTCTGATCTTGATTATTTCTCTTCTCCTGCTGGGTTTAGGCTTTATTTGCTGTTCTTTCTCCAGCTCCTTTAGGTGGAGGGTTAGGTTGTGTACTTGAGACCTTTCTTGTTTCTTGAGAAAGGCTTGTATTGCTATATACTTTCCTCTTAGGAGCACCTTTGTTATATCCCAAAGATTTTGAACAGTTTTGTTTTCATTTTCATTTGTTTCCATGAATTTTTTAAATTCTTCTTTAATTTCCTGATTGACCCATTCATTCTTTAGTAGGATGCTCTTTAGCTTCAAATTATATGAGTTCTTTCTGACTTTCATCTTGAGACTGAGTTCTAGTTTCAAAGCAGTGTGGCCTGCAAATAGGCAGGGAATGATCCCAGGCTTTTGGTACTGGTTGAAACCTGATTTGTGACCTAGGATGTGATCTATTCTGGAGAATGTCCCACGGGGACTAGAGAAGAATGTGTATCCTGTTTCTTTGGGATGGAATGTTCTGAATATATCTGTGTAGTCCATTTGGTCCTGTGTGTCATTTAAAGTTTTTATTTCCTTGTTGATCTTTTGCTTAGATGATCTGTCCCTTTCAGTGAGAAGGGTGTTAATGTCCCCCACTATTATTATATTGTTGTCAATGTGTTTCTTTGCTTTTATTATTAATTGGCTTATATAATTGGCTGCTCCCATGTTAGGGGCATAGTTATTTAAAATTGTCAGATATTCTTGTTGGAGAGACCCTTTAAGTAGGATATAGTGTCCTTCCTCATCTCTTATTATAGTCTTTGGTTTAAAATCTAGTTTGTCTGATAGAAGAATTGCCACCTCAGCTTTCTTTTGGTGTCCATTAGCATGGTACATGGTTTTCCACCCCTTCACTTTCAATCTGGGGGTGTCTTTGGGTCAAAATGAGTCTCTTGCAGACAGCATATCGATGGGTCTTGTTTTTTAATCCAGTCTGATAGCCTGTGTCTTTTGATTGGGGCATTGAGCCCATTTACATTCAGGGTAAGTATTGAAAGATAGGAATTTAGTGCTATTGTATTGCCTGGAAGGTGACTTTTACCGTATATTGTCTGAGTTCCTTTCTGGTCTATGTTGCTTTTAGGGTCTCTCTTTGCTTAGAGGACCCCTTTCAAGATTTCTTGTAGGGCTGGTTTTGTGTTTGCAAATTCCTTTAGTTTTTGTTTGTCCTGGAAGCTTTTTATCTCTCCTTCAATTTTCAATGACAGCCTAGCTGGATATAGTATTCTTGGTTGCATATTTTTCTCATTTAGTGCTCTGAATATATCATGCAAGTCATTTCTGGCCTGTCAGGCCTTTATGGGTAAGTCTGTTGCCAATGTAATGTTTCTACCATTGTAGGTTACAGATCTCTTCTCCGGAGCTGCTTTCAGGATTTTCTTTGTCTCTGAGATTCATAAGTTTTACTCTTAGATGTCAGGGTGTTGACCTATTTTTATTGATTTTGAGAGGGGTTCTCTGTACCTGCTGGATTTTGATGCCTGTTTCCTTCCCCAAATTAGGGAAGTTCTCTGCTATAATTTGCTCCAATATGCCTTCTGCCCCTCTCTCTCCTTCTTCTTCTTCTGGGATCCCAATTATGCTAATGTTGTTTTGTCTTATGCTATCGCTTATCTCTTGAATTCTGCCCTCGTGATCCAGTAGTTGTTTATCTCTCTTTTTCTCAGCTTCTTTATTTTCCATCATTTGGTCTTCTATATTACTGATTCTCTCTTCTGCCTCATTTATCCTAGCAGTTAGAGCCTCCACTTTTGATTGCACCTCATTAATAGCCTTTTTCATTTTGACTTGGTTAGATTTTAGTTCTTTTATTTCTCCAGAAAGAATTTCTCTAATCACTTCCATGCTTTTTTCACGCCCAGCTAGTATCTTTAAAATCATCATTCTGAACTCTAATTCCAACATCTTACTAATGTCCGTATTGAGTAGGTCCCTGGCAGTAGGTACTACCTCTTGTTCTTTTTGTTGAGGTGATTTTTTCTGTCTTGCCATTTTGTCCAGAGGAGAATAGATGAATGAGAGAACAAAATGTTAACAGGTTAACAACATTCCCAGAAAATATACACTAAACTAATCAGAAAAGACCTGAAACCGGGGTATAAGAAAGGGAAAGAAAGAAAAAAGAAAAAGAAAGAAAAAGAAAAAGATAATAACAAAGAAACAAAAACAAAACAAAACAAAACAGAATATGATCAAATATGATCAGCCTGGGTCATAGAGCAGTGCCACACACCTGATTTTGGGCATATTTTGGTCTGTTAGAAGAAAGTACCTCCAAAAATTTTAAAGAAAGTAAAACTTATATAGGTACAAAAATAAGGGTCAATACGATGAAGGGTTGCAATATGATTGTAAAGATGAAAATTATAAAAGATTTTATAAAAGGAATTGATAAGATAAGTAGTTGGTTCAAAAAAGAAAGAAGAGGATTTAAAAATAAAAGGAAAAAAGGGGAGAGAATATGATCAGGCAGGAGACTAGAACAAAGCCATACACTAGAGATTTAGGGTATATTTTGATCTGTTAGAAGAAACTGTATCTCAAAGTTTTAAAGAGAGAACAACTTATATATATATACCAAAAATATGGATAACCACTATGAAGGGATAAAATATGACTCTAAAAATGAAAATAAAAAATATTTTGTAAAATGGGGATTGATAAGATGTTGGTTGAAAAAGAGAAAAAGAAAAATTCAAAAAAAAAAAGACAGTTAAAAATGAAAATTAACTTTGAAAGACTAAAGAATCATGGGAAAGAAGCCATGAATTCTACGTGCAGTATTCCCCTAGCGCTGGAGTTCTGCCATTCTCATTGATAGGTAAACTTGGTCTTGACTGGCTGTTCTTGCTGATCTTCTGAGGGAGGGTCCTGCTATTGTTCTCAAATGTCTTTGCCGGAGGCAGAATTGCGCCGCCCTTGCTGGTCTGGGCTACTAATCTGCTCAGGTTTGCTCTTGGAAGCTCTTATTCCCTGCAAGTTTTCTGTACAGCTTTGGAGGACAAGAGTGAAAATGGTGGCCTCCCAGTCTCTGCCCTGAAGAGCCAAGAACTCGGGGCCCCACTTCTTAGTGGGCTCCAGGGAAACGAAGTCAATCACTCCCATCTCCCCAGTCTCCAACACATTCTGTGCTCATCTGGCCTGTGACTGAGCATTTCTATCTCTGGCACACGACCCCTTGTGGAGTCTCCAAACTCAGTAGATCCCTGCAGTACACTCCTGTGCCGCTCCTCCCAGGGGAGAAAGGGGAGTCTCCCCGGATTTGCTGCTTGTTGGATCCCTGTTGGAAGAGCAGTGGCCCGACTATGCCATGGATCCAGTTTATGGCAACCCCAAGCTGAGAGCCTGCTCCTCGGCTCCATCCCTGCAGCTGGCTTTCCTGCTCCAATACCTGGGAGCTCTGCCGCACTCAGCCACCCCCGGTCTTTCTGTGTCCCCAAGGGTCCTGAAACCACACAGTCTCAGTGAGGGTTCCACCCCCTGCTTAGCCACTGGAGCGACGTCCCTCAGTGGAGCAGACTTCTAAAAGTTCCAATTTTGTGCTCCACTGTTCTATCACTTGCCAGAAGCAGCCGATGGAGGCCCCTTCCCCGCCATCTAACCTCCCTAATATCGCCTCAGATTCACTTCTCCGCACGTCCTACCTTCCAGAAAGTGGTCACTTTTCTGTTCAGAGAGTTGTTGCTATTCTTTTCTTCGATCACCTGTTGAGTTCCTAGGTGTTCAGAATGGTTTGATCCTTATCCATCTGAATTCCTGGGACCAGATGAAATCCAGGTCTCCTAATCCTCCGCTATCTTGCTCCACTAATCCAGATTTCTACTTTTCTATCTTCAAATTCCCTGATTCTTTTTGTGTCATCTCCATTCTCCCATTGAACTCACTTATTAAGTCTTTTGTTATGACTATTTGTTTTTAAATTCTAAAATTTCCATTTTGTTCTCCTTTATATCTTCTTTTATCTTTCCAAGACTTCTATTTCATTTGTTTCCAGCATGTTCATAATTGCTTTAAAATTTTTGTCAGACAATTTCAACATCTATGTCATCTTGGTGTTTGCATCTATTGATTGTCTTTTATCACTCAAGTTGAGATTTTCTTGGTTCTTGAGATTAAAATTGATTTCAGTTGTATCTTGCAGACTTTGGATAATATAATATGAAACTCTGGAGCTTATTTAAATCCACTTAGCCATCTTCTGATGCCATACCAATGAGGAAAGGAGGTACTCCCTGGGTCCTGCTTAGGTGTTGGTGAAATTCCAGGTTTTCTGCTCTACCTGCTCTAAACCTTGGTGGGGAGAGAGGCACTTCATTACTGCTGGACAGGGGTAGGTGTTCTGGTTCCCTACTAGGTCTCTGCTGGTACCACACTTGCTGGGTAAAGGTGTCTTATTATTGCTTTCTATTTGGCATACACTGACATCATGGTGGAGTGATGGCCTTTATTGCTATCAGATAGGGATGGACGTCCCAGCTACCTACCTTGTCTTTTTTGACACCACCCCAATGGGTGGGCCATTTTTGTTTGTGCCATTGGCATTTCCCAGATACCAGCTTCCTGAGCACACAGTCTATAATATATTGAGGAAAAAGAATAACCAAGCAACTCACCACTTAGCCAATCTTTCTCCTGCTCGCCACTTTTGAGTCTTTTTTATTTGTCATATATAATGCCCAGTGTTTTCAGTTGTTCTTGAGGGAAAATAAGGAGAAATGTGTCTAACCCAACTTCTGCTGGAACAGATATTCTAAGTCAATTTTCATTGAATTTTTTTTGTCTTCTTTATGGTGTGTGATTTCCTGATTCTTTGCATGCTTAGAATCTTTGACTGGATGCCAAACATTGCAAAATTTGACATTTGGGGTACTGGATACTTTTTCATTCCTATAAATATTCTTGAATTTTCTACCCACCCCAACACCACCCCAGGACGCAGTTAAGTTGGAAACAGTTTGATTATTTCATGGCTTGTTTTTAGATCCCACAGAGTGTTGTCTGCACCTAGTTTTTATCACTATTGAGGCAAGAACCTTCTTAGTACTCTCACTCATACCCCATTAATCACAAGATTTTTCTACCCTGGTTCTTGGGAACAAACACTATATTGGACACTGTTTAAGCTTCAGGTGCTCTCCTCCCTGATCTTTTCAATGGTTCTTCCCAGGTCTTGGTTAGTTTCCTCAAATGCATGCATTCACTGATCATTATTCAACTGAATACTGGAAGGTAGCCTTGGAAGATCTCTATACTTCCCTTTATGCATTTCTTCTTTGGTGCATTGCACTGTGAACTCAAGCTGCCTTACCTACTCTTGACTCTTAGTTCTGTTTAATCAATCAGGGAGGCCACCAGATTGTTCTTGGTTCCTTGCACTGTTGTCTAAACCCTTTCTCCAGGCAGTAATCTGGGATAACCTTAGGGCTTGCATTGTTGTTATTGTATTCCCCCCATCCCATTTTTCAGGAATCATTGTCCCTCAATGCCTTATTTCCCATTGTATTGAAAGTAATAGTTCCATATATTTCCCCCTGTATTTTTAAAAGATGTTTCAGGAAGTAAGATAAATCCAATCCTGGTTATTCTATCTTGGCAGAAGAAAGTCTCGAAAGAAAGATTTTTAACCCCAGATACAATAACTTCATTTAAATATTAATAGAGCAACAAGTGTCAAAAATGGAGAAGTAGTAGGTACTCATAGGAAATTCACAGTCTAGCATATTCTCATAGCTCTTCATACATCTGTGCCCCCATTGGAATGCATATCAACACTCAAGCTGGTATATAGTAGGTCCAAAATTCTTGAGATTAGGATGTTAACTTTCTGACTATGTAAAGATAAGAAGAAAAAAAACAAAAAACAAAAAACCTCAGTGTGTGTGTTTCAAGTTGAGGAATTTTTTTTTTCCCCCACAGAATTATATATCATGGACACTCAAATACAACTTGAAAATTGAGATCAGTTGGAACAGGTTTTAAAGGGATCAATTTACAGGGAAGTCTTTCTGAAGATGCTCCAAGGCAGACACCAAAACTCAAAATCACACTTCTGACTTTCCTCCAAAAACAAATAAGGAAAATAAAAAGAAATGTAATTAGGGAACACAGGATGTGACATAGAAAAATAAAAATAGATTCATTCATTCACTCATTTATCATCCATGCACTTACAAACTTATTGATGATTCATCTATTATATTCATCTATTACCGGGCAAGGTTTATACTACATGTTTGGTAGAGGAAGGGGAACCTCTTCTGCTATCACTCCAACTTTTTTTTTTATTTAATTTTATTATGTTATGTTAGTCACCATACAATACATCATTCGTTTTTGATGTGGTGATTCACGATCCATTGTTTTCATATAACACCCAGTGCTCCATGCAGTACGTGCCCTCCTTAATAACCATCACTGGGCTAACCCATTCCCCCACACCCCTCCCCTCTAAAACCTTCAGTTTGTTTCTCAGAGTCCATAGTATCTCATGGTTCATCTCTCCCTCTGATTTCCTCCCCTTCATTTTTCCCTTCCTTCTCCTAATGTCCTCCATGCTATTCCTTATGTTCCACAAATAAGTGAAACTATATGATAATTGACTTTCTCTGCTTGACTTATTTCACTTAGCATAATCTACTCCACTCCCACCATATTGATGCAAAAGTTGGGTATTCATCCTTTCTGATGGCTGAGTAATATTCCATTGTATATATAGACCACATCTTCTTTATCCATTCATCTGTTGAAGGGCATCTCAGCTCTTTCCACAGTTTGGCTATTGTGGACATTGCTGCTATGAACATTGGGGTGCTTATGGCCCTTCTTTTCACTACATTTGTGTCTTTGGGGTAAATACCCAGTAGTGCCATTGCTGGGCCATAGGGTAGCTCTATTTTTAATTTTTTGAGGCACCACCACACTGTTTTCCAAAGTGGCTGTACCAACTTGCATTCCCACCAACAGTGTAAGAGGGCTATCACTCCAACTTTATCCACTCTGTGGTCACCAGACTTCTCCCACAACATTTTACTCCCACAATGTGTATTCAACATCCCCTGATGGTCTCTGTACTACTACCACACTGCTACCTTTCCCAAAGGTCTGGCCCACTATAGGGGATCTAGGCCTCCTAAAGCTCTAACAGCCACCTCTTGGGCCTAGGCCTGTGTAGTGATTTCATGACTGATAAGCCAAGACTAGAGTTTGAAGGTGCTTTCCTATACATGGGAAGTGTGAGGAGTCCAGTGGGGAAGAGAGTCTAAACAGGACTCCCAAAGACCAAATACTTGTTCTGCCTCTAGAAAACACACTTTTCCCCAAAACTTGAAAGGTACCTTTGGATAAAATCTTTTTTTCCAAAGAAATCTGACTTGACTTGATTTTTCCATATTTCTGTCTGTTCAGCTTCTTATTTGAGTAGGGGTGGGGGGAGGCACTTTGATTTGAATAATAAGTCCTAAACACAGGATTATCATGAAAATTCAGTAAGCTAATCTATATAAAAATCTTGGAACAAAATGGAAACCCACTGTTTGCCCAGTTGATTCTAGCCAAAGGAAAAAGTCATATGAAAATACCATTCTACATTTTTTCCTAAGGTGAAAATTTTCCAAACCTATGAGACTTCTGTGACAATGGAAAGTAGTAATGAACCCACATGAAGAACTTCCCATTTCTTTTGCTTCTGGAGAATTGGTAGGTACCATAGTACACTGTTTAGAATGCAGTCAACCAAGGCACCTCTAACTTTTCAACAAACTCTAAATCTTATAGTAAAAGGAAGAAAAATTAAAGTTGCCACTTAGCCCAGACCAGCTGTGCCTCCTCACTGCCAGATTATTCACATGGAAAGTTAAAAATATCACCAGGTTCCTGGATGCTCCATCTGCCACCAGCCCAGCACATGCCTTTATGGAAGCTCCTGGCAGAGGCCATGATTTTCTACACCTTCCCATTGAGATGACTCTCATTTTCACCAATACCATTGCTCTAGTGCTGGGGATCTATGCGCTAAAGCTTCATGTACATCTTAGCCAATGCTTTAGTGTAGCAGTTTAGAAAAACCCAGAAAGTTCAAAAATTAGGCTGTATATTATTTGTACAAGAAAGTGATTTGCATATGTTGCTATTTGATGTTTCTAGTTACTTCTATCCATACATAAACTTCACTTCAGTTGAACTCCTTTTCTGGCCCACAGTTCACCCTTAACTATTATCTGCTCATTTCCATACTGCAGTGTGAGGAAAGGGGCTTCTGCCCCCACACCTGGGGCAGCAGGGAAGACTCTCCAAGATCCACTGTGCAGCTTCTTGTCCCTGCTTTCATTACAGACACAGCAGTGCAGGCTCTCCCACCCACATGCCATCTTGGCATGGCAGCCTTCTGTCACATTTATCTAGCTCTGTCTTGCCAGTTTTGGACATATAATGGGGTATAGCTTGGCCTGATAAAGGGAACACACACCCTGGTTCTAGAGACACCTGGGTTCAAACCCAGTTTCAGCCTAAATAAATAATCTTGTCTAAATAACATAATCTTTCAAATTGTACTTTCTTTACCAGTTAAATAGGGATAATAAGATGAATTATGAAAGATTATTTTGAGGATTAAGTAAAATAATATGTGTCTAATGTGTACAATTCCGAGTAATGTTCATTTCCTCTTTTTCTCTCCTCTGAACTAAGTATGGGAATCAATTCCACTTTGCCTCACAAGTCCAACCATTGCTGCCCAACTGCTTGGCTTTGAAGGATCTTCAGGCTGCATTTGGATCCTTCAAGGAAAGAATGCACATTCGCATGGTCAAGGGGAGATGCAGGATGGCATGCCTAACATTTACTCAACATTTCTACATAAGACTATTCACTGAAGGCAGAGACCAGGATTTATTTAACTGTGCATCTTACTACTGAGCAAACTGTAGTGACTTGTGTTGGCTGAATCCTTGAATGAATGAATAATGTTTCAATGGATGGGTGGATGGACAGATGAAAAGATGATGGATCAATGAATTAATTATAATGCAGCTCATATTAATTATGTTTTTTTTCTGTTGTTTATGTTTGCTGTTGTTTCTTTTTGCCTGCCTCTGACACTTGGAATTTTTTTGCACTGTTGGATTCTTGTCTCATAATACCATTTCATGCCATAACCCAGATTCTCCTGAGGAAACTCTTCACTGGCACTCTGGGTTGTGTCTGTCCAGGCAATGTCAGCTCAGGGCCTTATTTCTAGGACCAAAATACACTTATCAAAGATGACATTTGGCAATAATAATCTTGATACTGATGATGACTAGTAAGACTGTTTCTTAATTCTACCATATTTTTGTTCCATGTAGACTTTTTACCTCAATGATCTGCACATAAGAGGAAAATGATCAAACACTTCATTATTAGAGCTGTCTCCAGACCCCAGCTGGACCAGCAGGAGAAAGTGAGTTTGGCTTAAGTAACATTGGCCCAGTAGCTCCCAACTCTAATCTCAACCAAATTGGTGGTTATCAGACCTACATGTGGGGCTTATGAAAAGGAAAATTTCCTTGGCCCCATCTATGAAGATTCTCATTCTAAGGATCTGTATGTTCAATAAGCTCCTAAGTGACTTTGATGCATGACCAGCACCAGTACTAGCTCTATTTGTATCCACCGGCACCAAAACACTAATTCTAGGATATGAGAAGCTTCCTCCAAGTACCTGGGGGTCTAGTTGTAAGTCCATAAGCAAATCCTTTGGGATAGCATGAAGCGGTAGGGCAATTCCTTGGCTTGGCCATTCTTGTTCAGCATCTGCCACTAGCTGGTAATTCCTACACACTCTTATCCCCCAAGTAGGTTTCAGCCTGACTACCTTACTGGGCCTTACTCTGGTCCTCACCTGTGTCATTTAGCCTGTGCTACTCAGGGGAATAAATTGCTCATACATGAGACTCTGTATATATATGCTCATTTTTTCCTACACAGGGAACCAGTTTCCTGCATTTTCCTTCAATATGGATATTTCACTTTTGATGAATTCTTTCCCTGGGTACTTACTATCTTTTTCTGCCTGCGCACATCTCAGAGACCTACAGTGGCAGAAACACACCCACGGAAAGAATATTTTTACAAGCACTGGGACAGTAGCCATAATAAATTACCTCCTCTTCTATCACAGTTCAATATGAGAACTGTTCTCAGGACTATAATTTTTATATTCCTTTATTCGGCTAGACAGTAATAGGGCTCCACTTGGTATGTGCCTAAGGTGAAGCACATTTGGTACCCAAAGGATATAGCAATGTGTCCAGGCAAAGATCAGCAAATCCCTGGGTTCCGAGATGTGCAAAAGCTACTAAGTACAAGAAGTGACATGGGTCAAAGCTAGGTCAGAGAATGGGTATAGAACATGGAAACTTGCAAATTAGTAGAACCTAAGAATAACATAGCTACAGAGCTATAGGCTGCATGATTGCAGAGAGAGTGGGCTTCATATGATGAATGTAAGTGAAGCCCTAGCATGGAGATCCATTGTGAATTGATGATGGTGGCAAGATCAAAGTGGGGGCCTGGAGGTCCCAGCATGGGACAAAACATTAAGGTGAGTTATGTCAGCTACAGGCTAGAGTCTTTCAAACTGCTGTGGACCTACAGAAATCATGGTAGCGGAAACTACAGCAAAGCTTGAGAAAGAGCAGGTCTAAGGGTAGGCAGGCAGGGCATGGGGAATAACGGATGAGTCTCAGTCCTGGGAATGACTTTCTTGGGTAAGTGTCTTAGTCCAGGAGGGACTTGAGGCCTGAAACTGGACCCAAAGTTCTGGGCAGCATTCCACCATAGGAGCATGGTGGAGAATCTGAATACAAAACCAGGAGTGAGACGTTCCTGATTTCTCCCCTTTGGTATCAGCATATCATATCTTTGTCCATATATTTTCCTTTAACTTATTTCTGTCAGCCATAAGTAGCACATAGTTGGGTTTTGATTTTTTAATTCCAATCTGCCCATCTCTGCCTTTTGAGTACTTAGACATTTCCATTTCATGCAATTATTGATATGCTTAGTTTTAAATCTAGCATGCTCTTATTTTTTTCTTTCATCTATTTTTATTTTTTATTGTTTTTTGATTCACTTTTCCCTCTTTTTATGCCTTCTTTTGGATTTAATATTTTTATGATTCCATATTATCTTGTTTGTTGGCTTATCAGCTATAATGCCTTATTTTGTTACTTTAACAGTTGCTTTAGGGATTATAGTATAAATCTTCACATCATCACCGTCTACCATTAAGTGATATTGTAACACTTCATGTGAGATAATCAATAGTGTATTTCCATTTCTCCCACGTGGACTTTGTGCTATTTTTGTGATACATTTTACTTTTACATATGTTATTAACCCCAAAACACATGGTTATTATTTTTTGTTTTAACAGTTATCTTTTAAAGAGATTTAAAAAACAGGAAAAGAATCTCATATATTTACCATGTAGTTACTACTTCCATTTTTCTTAATCTTTGTGTAGAGAGTTATGCTGCTTTCTAGTATGCTTCCCTTCTACCTGAAAGGCTTATTTGAACATTTCTTGTGTAGTATCTGCTGGTAATGTATACTTTCTGGTTTCATGTATCTGAAAAGGTTTTTATTTCACCTTAATTTTTATAAGATATATTTGCTAGGTATATAATTATTTAAATATATGTCTTCTTTTAGAACAAACAATCCTAAAATTTGTATGGAACCACAAAAGACCCTGAATAGCCAAAGCAATCTTGAAAAATAAAAGTAAAGCTGGAGGCATCACAATTCTGGACTTCAAGTTATATCACAAAGCTGTAGTAATCAAAACAGTATGGTACTGGCACAAAAACAGACACATAGATCAATGGAATAGAATAGAAAACCAGAAATAAACCCACAACTTCTATGGTCAAATAATCTTTGACAAATCAGGAGAGAATATCCAATGGAAAAAAGCTCCTTCAACAAATCGTATTGGAAAAGCTGGAAAGCAACATGCAAAAGAATGAAACTGGACCACTATTTTACATGATACACAAAAATAAATTGAAAGTGGATGAAAGATCTAAGTGTGAGATAGGAAACCATCAAAATCCTAGAGGAGAACACAGGCAGCAACCTCTTTGATATCAGCCATAGCAACTTCTTACTAGATATGCCTCTTGAGGCAAGGGAAACAAAAACAAAAATGAACTATTGGGACTACATCAAGTTAAAAAACTTTTGCACAGTGAAAGAAACAATCAACAAAGCTAAAAGGCAACCTATGGAATGGGAGAAATGACATACCTGATAAAGGGTTAGTATCTAAAATCTATAAAGAACTTATTAAACTCAACACCCAAGAAACAAATAATCCAGTTAAACAATAGGCAGAACATATGAATAGACATTTTTTTGCAAAGAAGACATACATATAGCTGACAGACACATGAAAAGATGCTTAACATCACTGATCATAAGGAAAATATAAATCAAAACTACAATGAGATATTATCTCATACAGTCAGAATGGCTAAAATTAACACACAGGTTTGGCAAGAATGCAGAGAAAGGAGAAACCTCTTAAACTGTTGGTGGGAATGCAAACTGGGGCAGCCACTCTGGAAAACAGTATAGATGGTCCATATATGCAACAGAATATTACTCAGCCATCAGAAAGGATGAATGCCTAACTTTTGCATCAACATGGATGGAACTAGGGGAGATTATGCTAAGTGAAATAAGTCAAGTAGATAAAGTCAATTATCATATGATTTCAGTTATTTGTGGAACATAAGGAATAGCATGGAGGACATTAGAAGAAAGGGAAAAATGAGGGGAGGAAATCAGAGGGGGAGATGAACCATGAGAGACAATGGACTCCAGGAAACAAAACCGAGGATTTTAGGGGGGGGGGGGGGGGGGGGATGGGTTAGCCCAGTGATAGGCATGGAGCACTGGGTGTTATGTGCAAACAATGAATCATGGAACACTACATCAAAAACTAATCATGTGCTGTATGGTGACTAACATAATAAAAAAATTAATTAAAAATAAATTTTAAAAAAAGTTAAAAATAGAACTGCCCTATGATCCAGCAATTGCACTACTAGGTATTTACCCAAAGAATACAAAAACACTGATTTGAAGGAATAGATGAACTGCAATATTCATAGCAGCATTATCAACAATAGCCAAATTATGGAAAGAGCCCAAATGTCCATCAACTGATAAATGGATAAAGAAGATGTGATATATACATACAGTGGAATATTGCTCAGCCATAGAAAAGAATGACATCTTGCAACTTGCAATGATGTAGTCAGAGCTAGAGAATATTATGCAAGCAAAATAAGTCAGTCAGAAAAAGGCAAATACCATATGATTTCACTCATATGTGGAATTTAAGAAATAAAGCAGATGAATGTAGGGGGAAAAAAAAAAGAAAGGCAAACCAGAAAATAGGCTAATAACTATAGAGAACAAACTGAGCATTGCTGGAGGGGAGGTAGGTGGAGGATAAGTTAAATAAGTGATGGGGATTAAGGAGGGCACTTGTGATGAGCACTTGGTATTGTATGTAAGTTATGAATCTTACATATTGTACACCTAAAACTAATATTACACTGCATATTAACTAACTGGAATTTAAATAAAAAGTTGAGAAAGAAAAAAATTAAAGATATGGCTTCTTGATTGCATTACTCTAATGAGAAATCTGCTGCTAACATTAATGTATTTTTCCCTGAAGATAAGGTGTTTCCCACAGACCCTCCAGTTGCTTTTAAACAACTGTTTTTTTGTTGTTGTTTTCATTGCTGGTTATGAGCAATCAAATTATGATGTGCCTTCATGTAGTTTAGTTTTCATGTTCTTGCGGTTTATTGATCTTGGATATGTGGGTTGAAAAACTTCTATCAAATTTGGAAAATTTTCAGCCATTCTCCCTTCAAATATTTCTATCCCTCCCTTTTTCCCATCACATATCATGTACCTTCTCGCTTTAAGTGACTCCAGTTCCATGTATATTAGGGTGCTTGAAGTTGTCACTCAGTTCACTGACACCTCTTATATTCTTGAATTTTGTTTGCTTCAGTTTGCAGTTTCTAGTACTATTTCTTTATGTTCAACAATCTTTTTTTTTCTGCCATATTTAATGCTATTAATCTCATCCAGTCTATTTTTCACTTTAAACATTGTAGTTTTAAATTCTAGAGATTTAATTTAGGTATTTGTAATGTCTTCCATATCTCTAGTTAACCTCTTTACCATATGAAATACAATTATGGTAACTACTTGGTAAAGTTGTCTGTTAATTTTATTATCTGTATCAGTTCTAGGTCAATTTTACTTTGTTGATTTTTTGGTCAATATCATAGGTTTGTATTTATTTGATTGTTTATATCCTGGATAATTTTTGATTGGATACCAGATACGGATTTTTAATTTTGGGGTGCTGAATATATATTTTATTTGTATAAGTATTCCTGACGTTGTTGTGTGTGTGTAAGCTACTTGGAAATAGTTTGGTCCCTTCTGCTCTGTTTTTAAGAGTTATTAGAACTCGAGCAGTGCTCTGTCTAGGGCTAAGACACCACCTTTCTGAGAGCTCTACTCATTGACCCATGAATTATGACTCTTCTAATTTGGCCAGTGGGGACAAACATTATTCTCTAGGTGATTGCTGGCACTGTGTCCTCTCATCTTTGTGGGTGGTTCTCTCACTGTTCTTGATTGGTTTCCTCACATGAAAATGTAGATTAGCATCTTGCTGAATACCAAGCTGAACTCCCCACAGATATCTATGGGTCTCTTTCTGTACAGCTCTCTCTTCTGTGGCACACTGCCCCATGAACTCCAGCTGCCTTGGTTCCCCTGGACTCGCAGAACTATCTCTTCATCTTGGGGAGAGCTCCCCACTCCACTCTACTCCTTTCTCCCCTGACACCTGGAAACTTTCTCAAGGCAGTAAACTAGAGCAATTTTAAAGCTCATCTCATTTGTTTTTCATTTGCCATGGGCCCCTGTCCTCTTTTGCTTAGTGTCCTGTGTCCTGAACATGGTTACTTTCTATATTTGGTCCATTTGTTGCTGTTGTTTTTGATGTAAAGATAAAACTGGCTCCTGTTACTCTTCTTGGCTGGAGGCAGAAGTTCCAAAGCGTTACTTCTGCACCATAATTCATGTATGTTTATGTGCCAATAGAACATTTCAGCTAAACTCCCACTGAAGTTTATGTCCTATATCCAAGTAACAGCAGGAATTATCATTCACTTAGAATCTACTGTGTGAAAGGCACTGGTGTATTATTTCTAATTCTTATGGATGACTCTGTGATGTAAATGTTGTTAGCCTCACTTTACTGAAGAGAAAACAGGTCCTAACAAGGTTAACAATGTGTCTTTAGTAGGAGTTAAGAGGTGGTTTACCTCGATCACTGTAAGTTTGAAACCAGGTCTCCTTTCCTACCCTAGGTTGCCTAAGTTGTAAGAAAGCAGTTTTCTGGATACTCTGTGCCCTGTGACATAGTGCATCAACTTTAAATCAAATTGCCATAGTCTCCAAGTGGATGCCAAGACAGAGTCCAGGGTCATCAAGGAAGACATGCCTAGACATACCCTTGATATGGTGCAGACTGGAGCATTCCTCTCCTCAGACCTGAGATAAGAAGAGCCAGACCCAGACACAGGTGCTTCTCTACAGGGCACAGGGATACTCAGTAAGGTCTTTGATGCAGATAGTAACTTCCATGACCCCCTGATGGGCCTGATTCTGTCAGACAAAGTCAGCTGCCCTCAATGGCCAGTGCATGCCACACTCCATGAGCTGAGCTGGTGAGGACCAATTAGCTTCTGCCACAGAATGGGACGTGTGAACCTAACAGTCCTCAGGGATGACTATATTCGGGGAAAGTCCCTTCCCCTCATCTTGCTTTTTCTGTAAGTTTATTGCCTGCAAGGACACTGACAGATTCTCCAATTTTTGATGACAGCAGATAGTACCACCTCCCACAGAAGAGCCACAGGACCTAGGTGGAGAGCGCTCACCCTCTGGGTCAGAATTTCCTGTCTGAATGTAATGGGATAAGAGTGCCTGTCTTGCTTACTTTGTTCAAGGTCATGAAGTTTAATGGGGTGTTTACCTACTCCTTCATTTATTCTACAAATATTTAGTGAGTCCCATGGCTTTTTTAAGCCCTGTGAACACAGAGGAAAAAACAAAGCTGTATCTCTGATCCGTGGAAACTCACAACTGAGTGAGATAGGGGATCAAGTAATCTACTATATTTTGCAGTGTGGTCTGAGCTATATTGTGTGTGTGTGTGTGTGTGTGATGGGTTGCCAGCAGCATATAAAAAACAAAGGGAGACCCAGGAAGACCATGGTCATCCAGGGATAACTATCAGGGGGTGGGGTACCACCAGGGGGTGACAATTGAGTTGTGGAAGGAGTTGGAATTAGCATAATGAGGAAACTGAGGCAGAAGTATTAGGGCATGCAAAGCCCAGAGGTCCCCGAAAGCTGTGGCATGTACTTCTACAGGAGCCCCTTTTGCTTCCCTCCCTTCCTTCTATCTTCATCATCATCCTAGCAGCAGTAGCATCCTCATCTTCCTCTCTTGATGTAGGAAAAAGCTGCTCAACTGAGAGAAATATAGTTAATTCAAAAATGGAACCCACAATCTGTCATGGCTATTGTATCACCCGAGCTTGCTTACCAGTTGTTCCTGTGGAGTTCCAGCCACTATTGATTTTGTTATTTGCCTTTCAAGGTAGGATTTTGTTCTTTTGGCTCACAGAATAAAGATATTTATAGGCAGAAGGGCCTGAGAAATCATCTCTTCCCCCTTCCTCTTTGCAGGAAGCTATTCTATAACATCCTTGCCAGACTGTCACACTGTCCCAGCTTGATTCCCTCACCCAGCAAAGATGGGACTCACTATTTCATTGAAACACTTCCTGGTGAGAAAATTTGCCTTGTGGAACTACAATTCATTTGTCCTAGTTCTGTCTTTGGGGATCACAAAGATATTTTGCTTTTTTTTTTTTTTTTCCTATATGACAACCTTGGAGACATCAACAGGATTTTGTTCAACAGCAATTTATCAAATGTCAACGACTCGCTAGGTGTTCTGCTGGGTGCGACAGGTATCCCCATAGGAGGCAGTGGGTAGTGAGTGGAAGGCTGATCTTCATTATTTAGGGATTGCTAACTTTTCTGTTCAACCACTAGACGGACACTCTGGTGTCCCTGTCACACTCCTCAGAGCCTCACTGACATCAGACACAGCTGCAGTAGATGGTTCCCTGGAGCTCAAACTCACCTCCTGAATTATACCTCCTTCACTTTTGTATCTAAGGTCTTCTCAAGATTTAGGGGCTCTCTGGATTGGTGAGAAGTCAGTCCAGATGAGGGAGCTACTACCACCGAGGGTTACATTCACTCAGTGCGACCCAGGCCAGTGATTAGTGCTCTTTGTCCTGGCTTTCAAGGGGATAGATTCCACGAGACATTTCTGTATGCTTCTCAGGGCTTCCAGTAAAATCATTCTTGCAGCCTTTAACAGCCACCTCACTAACACCCTCATCTCCTCTTTCCTCCTGCATCTCACTCTCCCATCCTGAGGTCACATCCCAAATAAACCACATCTAACCAAGTCTTTGTCTCAGGCTCTGCTTCTAGGGAACCTATGGAAGGAAGGGAGGCAGGTGCTATATAACCACAGCATTTCCACACTCTGCCCCATCAAGCCCCTATCTCCATATGCACCTGTCTTTCAAGCCAGCTCATGTCAGCCCTCATCATGGGTGTCTTCTGAACTCCAAAGTTCACAATGTTCTCTCTTCCCTTCAGAATCCAGAAGAACTTATTGCCAACAAACTTACTGAAAGTATCTCATATAGGGTCTCATCACCAGTATAGTTCTCATATCTTTTAGTCTTATTCTTGTGTTGGTTATGATTTTTATACATCTACACTTTGCACACACTCATAAAAAATAACTTATTAACAATGTTACCATAAGGGACTGTGTGCTTCAGTGCCTTCATCTGGAAAATAAGGTGATAAAAATTACCTGACAGGATTGTTATATGAGCCACACACATCTATAGCTGCTTAATGTGCCCAGCCCACTGTCTGGCAATTCTTAGTACTCCTTTCCCACCAGTCCCCTTCCCCTTTTCAAATTTAAGACCTCGAATGATGTCTGTCAGCATATTGCCAAGAGTACCCCTCAGCGAAGTGTGTAACTACAGCAAATTCTTCATCATTTTCAGAAGCTAAAAGAAGACCTGTGGAAAGGGAGGAAACAAGGATATTCAAGTGTTTGAGGTTGGAAGCTTCCTATCAAAGGTCTTCCTCTGAGGTTCTCAAATCCTTGCCAGGTATTTTCAAATTAAAATAAGAACATTGTTGCCGTCATCTCTTAAGTAGTAATAAAAATAGGGGCGCCTGAGTGGCTTAGTTGGTTAAGTGACTGCCTTCGGCTCAGGTCATGATCCTGGAGTGCCAGGATTGAGTCCCACATCGGGCTCCCAGCTCGGCAGGGAGTCTGCTTCTCCCTCTGACCCTCCTCCCTCTCATGCTCTCTGTCTCTCATTCTCTCGCAAATAAATAAAAAAAATCTTAAATTAAAAATTTTTTTAAAGTAGTAATAAATATAAATATTAAATATATCAAAATGCCCATGAAGATGACAGTTTCTATACTTATAAATGAGGAACAGAGGCTCAGAGAAGTTAAGTCGCTTGCTCAAACCAACACAACCTCTTGACCTACCTGCCTTTAAGGTCTGTCTTTTCTCCATGCTGAGTGTCTCTTGGGAGATCACTTAAACACAGAACTGGCCTTTTGACCTTCTGTATTTATTGCAGACCACACTGAACAGAGAACTCTGGCACTCCTTTTTCCATGTTGAGTGTGGTAGCATTTGGTTTGGCCAGTTTGGGAAACTGGTCATCTGTGTTCCAGCTTTATGGGCTCCATCACTGATGCGTGCTTGTGAGCTGGGTTCTCAGCTCAGTTTTGTGGGCTCTACTCCATAAAAGGAGGCCCTGGCAGATCTGTGCTGTCATTTGAGGTGTGGGATGAAGCATGCTAGAAGTGACTGCAGTAGGCTGACTTTTGATGCAGAAGTGCTGCCTGGCAGGTTATTTATAGAGCAGGAGGAGTGGAGACATGACAAGTGTAAACCTAAAATAAAAACTTTTCAGATTCACATAAGTGAAATAGTTAATCAAAGCCGGGAGTGACAACATGTCCAGAAGTTTCCTTTATACCTCATGGTGTGTATATATGAGTATGGTTTGGGGATGGGTATTTAATTTTCCTGGTAAAACAGGAGAGGATCTGATAGTACTACAGGCTACACACCCACTATGAAATGCAGCTGTGTGATTTAACTTCTTTGTGCTCTTGGAAGAGCTGGAACCAACAAGCAGGGACTGTGCCTCACTCTGGCATGGAAACCTTTCTTCACTTGTTCCTAGTTCTCATCACTGGCTACTTCAATACAATTCAATCCCCCCCCCCAAAAAAAATGTTTTGAGAAATTATGAAAGAAACATGAAAGAAAGGATGGATAATGTAAGTGAAAAGTGAAAATCCTAAGGAAGAATTAAAAGGAAATGTTAAAAAAAAATTGCCAGAGAATGCCTTTGATGGGCTTATCACTAAACAAGTCAAGAAAGTCAAGAAAAGAATCAGTGAGGGAACACCTGGGTGGCTCAGTTGGTTAAGAGTTTGCCTTCAGCTCAGGTCATGATCCCAGGGTCCTGGGATTGAGTCCAGCATTGGGCTCCTTCTGTCTCTGCTGTTCCCGCTGCTTATGTTCTCTCTCTCTTCCCCCCAATAAATAAGTAAAATCATTAAAAAAAAGAAAGAAAGAAAAGAATCAGTGAATAACATAGAAAGAGAGAGAACAAAAAGAACCAAAACAAAGCAAAACAACAATAAATAGAATATCCAAGAACTGTGTGACAATTTCACAATGTGAAACATAAGTGTAATTTGAATGCCAGAAGTAGAGCCAACAAAGTATTAAAAATATTCAAACTAAAAAGGGCTAAGAATTTCCAAAAGTAACGGCAACCAAACAGATAACCAGAAACCTCAGAGAAGAACCAGAAGAGTACATTCCAAAGAGCAGCTACACCTATGTAGCTAGAGAAGCCAGGGGAAGAGGTTCACACCTCACTTACAGAGTAATAAGGAAAATAATTATAGTATACTTCTTGTCAGAAGCCATCAAAACAAGAAGAGAGTAGAGTAAAATATTTAAATTGTTGAAAAACAACTTCCCCACCAATAATTCTGTATTCAGCAAAATTACCCTTCAAAAGTGAAAGGGAAATAAACTCACAAACAAATCTAGTTTAATTTATTGCCAACAGACATGCTCTGCAAGAAATATTAAACATTCTTCAAGAGGAAGGAAAATAAAATAGTCAGAACCTAATATTTACATAACAAAAAGAATAATGTCTGAGGAAGAATAAATACAAGTGAAATAAAATCTTTATTTTTCTTATTTTAATTGATCAGAAAGATCAATTTACTGCCTGAAAGATCAATTCACTGCCTAAAGTAATAACAGTAACAATACATTAGGTGTTTATAGCATATAAATAAGTGAAAAGAATGACAACAGTACCATAAGGATGGAACAGAGGAATCAGGAATACTCTAAAGTAACTGTACTACATGTGAAGTGGTACTGTGTTATTTGAAGGAAATTTTGGATTCTTAAAAAGCTGGAGCAACTACTAATTTAAAAAAGTGTAATAGTTATGCTAAGTGGAGAAGTGAAATGGGATGATATAAAACAGTCAATTAAAAATGCAAAGAAGGGAAGGGGCGGAACAAGATGGCGGAGGACTAGGAGACCTAAATTTCATCTGGTCCCAGGAAATCAGCTGGATAGGGATCAAACCATTCTAAACACCCATGAACTAAACAGGAGATTGAAGAAAAGAATAGCAACAACTATCTGAACAGAAAAGCGACCACTTCCTGAAAGGTAGAATGTGCAGAGGAGTGAATCCAAGGCGATATTCGGGAGGATAGACGGCGGGAGAGGGGGGCCTCCGTTGGCTGTTTCTGGCAAGTGATAGAGCAGCAGAGCACAAAATTGGAATTTTTAGAAGTCTGCTCCGCTGAGGGACGTCACTCCAGTGGCTAAGCGGGGGTGGAACCCTCTCTGGGACAGTGTGGTCTGAGGACCCTCGGGGTCACAGAAAGACTGGGGGTGCCTGAGTGTGGCAGAACTCCCAGGTATCAGAGTGGGGAAGCCGGCTGCAGAGACAGAGGAGTGGGTTCTCAGCCCCGGGTTGCCATAAATCATGATCCGCGGCACAGTCAGCCATTGCTCTTCCGGCAGGGACCCAACAAGCAGCAGATCTGGGGACACTCCGCTTCCTCCCCCAGGAGCAGAGTGGGAGCCCACCACAGGGATCTGCTGGGTTTAGAGACTCCACAAGGGGTCCTGTGCCAGAGATAGAAATGCTCGGTCACAGGCCAGGTGAGCATGGAGTGCCACGGGAGACCAGGGAGATGGGACTGACTGACTGTTTTTCTCAGGGGGCTCACTGAGGAGTGGGGACCCTCAGTTCTTGGCTCCTCCAGGGCAGAGATTAGGAGGCTGCTGTTTCAATCTCATCCTCCAAAGCTCTATGGAAAGCTTGCAGGGAACAAAAGCCCCTGAGAACAAACCAAGCAAGGGCGGGGCAATTCTGCCTCTGGAAAAGACAACTGAGAAGCACCACAACAGACCCCTCCCCCAGAAGATCAGCAGAACAGCGGGCCGAGACCAAGTTTACTGATGAATGAGAACGGCAGAACTCCAGCGCTAGGGGAATACTGCACATAGAATTCATGGCTTTTTCCCCATGATTCTTTAGTCTTTCAAAGTTAATTTTTTTTAACTTTCTTTTATTTTTTTGAATTTTTCTTTTTCCCTTTTTCAACCAACATCTTATCAATCCCTTTTTTAAAAAACACTTTTTATTTTTCATTTTTAGAGTCATATTCTATCACTTCATAGTAGTTACCCTTATTTTTGGTGTATATATATATATATATATATAAGTTGTTCTCTCTTTAAAATTTTGGGATACAGTTTCTTCTAACAGATCAAAATATGCCTAAATCTCTAGTGTATGGCTTTGTTCTAGTCTCCTGCGTGATCACATTCTCTCCCTTTTTTTTTTTAAATCCTCTTTTCTTTTTTCAACCAACTTCTTATCTTATCAATTCCTTTTATAATTTTCATCTTTACATTCATATTCCATCCCTTCATCGTATTAGGGCTTATTTTTGTACGTATATAAGTTTTTCTTTCTTTTAAATTTTGGGAGGCACTTTCTTCCAACAGACCAAAATACACCCAAAATCCAGTGGATGGCACTGATCTATGCACCAGCCTGATCATATTTGAGCATATTCCGTTTTGTTTTGTTTTTTTTTTGTTTTGTTTTTGTTTGTTTGTTTTTATCTTTTTCTTCTTTCTTTCTTTCCCTTTCTTATACCCTGGTTTCAGGTCTTTTCTGATTTGTTTAGTGTATATTTTCTAGGGACGTTGTTACCCTGTTAGCATTTTGTTCTCTCATTCATGTATTCTCCTCTGGACAAAATGACAAGATGGAAAAAACACCTCAACAAAAAGAACAAGAGTCAGTACTGACTGCCAGGGACCTACTCAATATGGACATTTGTAAGATGTCGGAACTGAGTTCAGAATGATGATTTTAAAGGTACTAGCTGGGCATGAAAAAAAACATGGAAGTTATTAGAAAAACCCTTTCTGGAGAAATGAAAGAACTAAAATCTAACCAAGTCAAAATCAAAAAGGCTATTAATGAGGTGAAATCAAAAATGGAGGCTCTAACTGCTAGGCTAAAGGAGGCAGAAGAGAGAATTAATGATCTAGAAGTCCAAATGATGGAAAATAATGAAGCTGAGAAAAAGAGAGATAAACAACTACTGGATCACGAGGGCAGAATTTGAGAGATAAGTGATGCCATAAGATGAAAAAATATTAGAATAATGGGGATCCCAGAAGAGGAAGAAAGAGAGAGGGGGGCAGAAGGTATATTGGAGCAAATTATAGCAGAGAACTTCCCTAATTTGGGGAAGGAAACAGCATCAAAATCCAGGAGGCACAGAGAACCTCCCTCAAAATCAATAAAAATAGGTCAACACCCCGACATCTAATAGTAAAACTTAGAGTCTCAGAGACAAAGAGAAAATCCTGAAAGCAGCTCAGGAGAAGAGATCTGTACCTACAATGGTAGAAACATTACATTGGCAACAGAGCTATCCAAAGAGACCTGGCAGGCCTGAAAGGACTGGCAGGATATATTCAGAGCACTAAATGGGAAAAATATGCAGCCAAGAACACTATATCCAGCTAGGCTGTCATTCAAAATAGAAGGAGAGATAAAAATCCTCCAGGACAAACAAACTCTAAAGGAATTTGCAAACACCAAACCAGCCCTACAAGAAAACTTGAAAGGGGTCCTCTAAGCAAAGAGAGAGCCTAAAAGTAACATTTACCAGAAAGGAACACAGACAATATACAGTAGCAGCCACCTTCCAGGCAATACAATGGCACTAAATTCTTATCTTTCAATAGTTACCCTGAATGTAAATGGGCTAAATGCCCCTATCAAAAGACACAGGCTATCAGGTTGGATAAAAAAAAATAGACCCATCTATATGCTGTCTGCAAGAGACTCATTTTGACCCAAAGACACCCCCAGATTGAAAGTGAAGGGGTGGAAAACCATGTACCATGCTAATGGACACCAAAAGAAAGCTGAGGTGGCAATCCTTATATCAGACAAATTAGATTTTAAATCAAAGACTGTAATAAGAGATGAGGAAGGACACTATATCCTACTTAAAGGGTCTATCCAACAAGAAGATCTAACAATTTTAATTATCTATCCCCCTAACATGGGAGCAGCCAATTATATAAACCAATTAAAAATTAAAGCAAAGAAACACATCGACAACAATAGAATAATAGTGGGGGACTTTAACACCCCCCTCAATGAAATGGACAGATCATCTAAGCAAAAGATCAACAAGCAAATAAAGACCTTAAATGACACACTGGACCAAATGGACTTCACAGATAAATTCAGAACATTCCATCCCAAAGCAACAGAATACACATTCTTCTCTAGTGCCCATGGAACATTCCCCAGAATAGATCACATCCTAGGTCACTGGTACCACAAGAATGGGATCATTCCCTGCCCATTTTCAGACCACAATGCTTTGAAACTAGAACTCAGTCTCAAGATGAAAGTAGGAAAGAACTCAAATACATGGAGGCTAAAGAGAATCCTACCAAAGACTGAGTGGGTCAACCAGGAAATTAAAGAATTTAAAAAATTCATGGAAACAAATGAAAATGAAAACACAACTGTTCAAAATCTTTGGGATGCAGCAAAGGCAGTGCTGAGAGGAAAGTATATAGCAATACAAGCCTTTCTCAAGAAACAAGAAAAGTCTCAAATACACAACCTAACCCTACACCTAAAGGAGCTGGAGAAAGAACAGCAAATAAAGCCTAAACTCAGCAGGAGAAGAGAAATAATAAAGATCAGAACAGAAATCAATGAACTAGGAACCAAAAGAACAGCAGAACAGATCAATGAAACTAGGAGCTCGTTCTTTGAAAGAATTAACAAGATGGATAAACCCCTGACCAGACTTATCAAAAACAAAAGAGAAATGACCCAAATAAATAAAATCATGAATGAAAGAGGAGAGATCACAACCAACACTAAAAAAATGCAAACAATTATAAGAACATATTATGAGCAACTGTATGCCAGCAAATTAGATAATCTGGAAGAAATGGATGCATTCCTAGACATGTATCAACTACCAAAACTGAACCAGGAAGAAATACAAAACCTGAATAGACCTATAACCACTAAGGAAATTGAAGCAGTAATCAATAATCTCCCAACAAACAAAAGCCCAGGGCCAGATGGCTTGCCAGGGGAATTCTACCAGACATTTCAAGAAGAACTAATGCCTATTCTTCTGAAACTGCCCCCAAAAAAATAGAAATGGAAGGAAAACTTCCAGACTCATTTTTTGAGACCACCATTACCTTGATCCCAAAACCAGACAAAGACCCCATCAAAAAGGAGAATTACAGACCAATATCCCTGATGAACATGGATGCAAAAATTCTCACCAAAATACTAGCCAATAGGATCCAACAGTACATTAAAAGGATTATTCACCATGACCAAGTGGGATTTATCCCTGGGCTGCAAGGTTGGTTCAACATCTGCATATCAATCAAGGTGATACAGTACATTAATAAAAGAAAGAACAAGAACCATATGATCCTCTCAATAGATGCAGATAAAACATTTGACAAAGTACAGCATCCTTTCTTGATCAAAACTCTTCACAGTATAGGGATAGAGGATACATACCTCAATATCATAAAAGCCATCTATGAAAAACCGACAGCTAATATCATTCTCAATGGGGAAAAACTGAGAGCTTTTCCCCTAAGGTCAGGAACACATCAGGGATGTCCACTATCACTACTGCTATTCAACATAGTATTAGAAGTCCTAGGCACAGCAATCAGACAACAAAAGGAAATAAAAGGCATCCAAATCAGCAAAAAAATCAAACTCTCACTCTTTGCAGATGATATGCTACTTTATGTAGAAAACCCAAAAGACTCCACCCCAAAACTTCTAGAACTCATACAGGAATTCAGTCAACTGGCAGGATGTAAAATCAATGCACAGAAATCAGTGGCATTCCTATACACCAACAACAAGACAGAAGAAAGAGAAATTAAGGAGTCGATCCCATTTACAATTGCACCCAAAACCATAAGATACCTAGGAATAAATCTAACCAAAGAGACAAAGAATCTGTACTCAGAAAACTATAAAATACTCATGAAAGAAATTGAGGAAGACATAAAGAAATGGAAAAACTTTCCACACTCATGGTTTGGAAGAACAACTATTGTTAAATTGTCAATGCTACCTAGAGCAATCTACACATTCAGTGCAATCCCTATTAAAATACCATCCACTTTTTTCAAAGAAATGGAACAAATAATCCTAAAATTTGTATGGAACGAGAAAAGACCCTGCATAGCCAGAGGAATGTTGAAAAAGAAAAGCAAAGCTGGCAGCATCACAATTCCGGACTTCAAGCTCTATTACAAAGCTGTCACCATCAAGACAGTATGGTACTGGCACAAAAACAGACACATAGATCAATGGAACAGAATAGAGACCCCAGAAATGGACCCTCAATTCTATGGTCAACTAATCTTCGACATAGCAGGAATGGATGTCCATTGGAAAAAACGACAGTCTCTTCAACAAATGGTGTTGGGAAAATTGGACAGCCCCATGCAGAAGAATGAAACTGGACCAGTTCCTTACACCACACACAAAAATAGACTCAAAATGGTTGAAAGACCTCAATGTGAGGCAGGAGTCCCTCAACATCCTAAAGGAGAACACAGGCAGCAACCTCTTTGACTCAGCCACAGCAACTTCTTCCTAGAAACATCGCCAAAGGCAAGGGAAGCAAGGGCAAAAATGAACTATTAGGACTTCATCAAGATAAAAAGCTTTTGCAGAGCAAAAGAAACAGTCAACAAAACCAAAAGACAATCAACAGAGTGGGAGAAGATATTTGCAAATGACATATCAGATAAAGGGCTAGAATCCTAAATCTATAAAGAACTTATCAAACTCAACACCCAAAGAACAAATGATCCAATCAAGAAATGGGCAGAAGACATGAACAGACATTTCTGCAAAGAAGACATCCAAATGGCCAACAGACACATGAAAAAGTGTTCAAGATCGCTCGGCATCAGGGAAATCTAAATCAAAACCTCAATGAGATATCACCTCACACCAGTCAGATCAACTAAAGTAACAAATCAGGAAAGGACAGATGTTGGTGGGTATGTGGAGAAAGGGGAACCCTCCTACACTGTTGATGGGAATGCAAGCTGGTGTAGCCACTCTGGAAAACCGTATGGAGGTTCCTCAAAAAGTTGAAAATAGAGCTACCATATGACCCAGCAATTGCACTACTGGGTATTTACCCCAAAAATACAAATGAAGGGATCCGAAGGGGTACGTGCACCCTGATGTTTATAGCAGCAATGTCCACAATAACCAAACTGTGGAAAGAGCCAAGATGTCCATCGACAGATGAGTGGATAAAAAGAAGTGGTATATATATACAATGGAATATTATGCAGCCATCAAAAGGAATGAAATCTTGCCATTTGCAATGACATGGATGGAACTGGAGGGTATTATGCTTAGCAAAATAAGTCAATCAGAGAAAGACATGTATCATATGACCTCACTGATATTAGGAATTCTTAATGTCAAGAAACAAACTGAGGTTTGCTGGAGTGGTGGGGGGTGGGAGGGATGGGTGGGTGGGTGACAGACATTGGGAAGGGTATGTGCTATGGTGAGCGCTGTGAATTGTGTAAGACTGTTGAATCACAGACTAGTACCTTTGAAACAAATAATACATTATATGTTAAAAAAAGAAAAAAAGAAGAAGAAGAAGAAAGCAGGAGGGGAAAATGAAGGGGGTTGAAATCGGAGGGGGAGACGAACCATGAGAGACTATGGACTCTGAGAAACAAACGTGGTTTCTAGAGGGGAGGGGGTTGGGGGAATGGCTAGCCTGGTGATGGGTATTAAAGAAGGCACGTACTGAACGGAGCACTGGGTGTTACACACAAAGAATGAATCATGGAACACTACATCAAAAACTAATGATGTAATGTATGGTGGTTAACATAACATAATTTTAAAAAGTCCCGATTAAAAAAAAAAGCAAAGAAGTTAAAAAAGGGAGGGATATAAGAAAACAAATGTAAACAAAAAGCATATGCAACAAATAGGTAAAAAAAGATCACTTAGAGTGGATTAAAAAAGGACATAACTATGTGTTTTGATAAGAAACCCACATTAAATATAATAGTTCAAATAGGTTAAAACAAAGGAATGGAGAAAGATATACCATGCCAAGACTAATCAAAAGAAGCAGAGTAGCTCTTTCAATTTCAACAAAACAAACTTCAGAATGAGCAAATGGTATCAGGTATTAGGCATTATGTTATGATAATGGAGTCATTTTGCATGAATATAAAATGATCCTTAATGTGGATATACCTAACAAATCATATCAAGATGTGTGAGGCAAAACATAAAACTGTAGGGTGAAATAGAAAAATCTCCTATTACACTTGGAGACCTCAACACACCTCTCAGTAATTGATAGATCCAACAGGGAGAAAATCAGTGGGGAAATAGTTGACCTAAAAGGCAGTATCAATTAACTCAATCTAATGGCATTTATAGAAAAATCCATCCAGCAGCTGACTACACATTCTTCTCAAGCTCACATGAAATACCCACCAAGACAGACCACAGTTGCCTAAAATGCACCTTCAGAAATTTTAAAGGATGCAAGTAATACAAAATATGTTCTGACATTACAATGGAATTAAATTGAAATCAGCAACAAAAAGATAGCTGGGACATCCCTAAATATCTGGAAATTAAACACTGCATTATAATTTAACACATGGAAGGGAGAAGAAGTCTCAAGAGAAATTTAAAATGTATTGTGAACTAAATGAAAATGAAAATACAATTTATCAAAATTTGTAGTATTGAAACAAGTGCAGTGCTTATATGGAAATTATAGCATTGAATGCATATATTATAAAAGAAGAAAGGTTGAATATCAATAATATAAGCTTTTATCTTAGGAAATTAGAGAAATTTATGCACATGGCAAAAGGAGAATAGAAAAAAATTAAAGTATAAATCAATGAATTTGGAAACATGAAAACAATAGGGAAAATTAATGAAGTCAAAAGCTGGTTCTTTGAGATCAATAAACTTAATTAACTAATAATCAGGCTAACCAAAAAAATTATCAGTTAGATGTAAATTATCAATATTAAAAATGAATGAGAGATCACCACTACTCATCTCATGAAAGGTAAAACATTAATGAAGGAAAACTACAAAAAGCACTACAACCACAAATTTGATAAATTAGACTAAATATACCAGTTACTTAAAATCATTCTGGGAGAAATAGGTAACTGGTAAAGACCTATCTCTATTAAAGAAATTTCATCAATAGCTGATAAAATTTCCAAAATGCAAGTACTAGGCCCAGATGTTTTCACTGTTGAATTCTATCAAATATTTAAGGAAGAATTAACTCCAGTTTTACCCAACGTCTTTCACAAAATATAAGTGGAAAGAATATCCTCTAACTCATTTGGTGAGGCCAATATTACCCTAATACCAAGACAAGATAAAGACATTTCAAGAAAGGAAAGAACAGACCAGTATCTCTTATGAACATACATCCTCAACCAAAGTTGGACAAAATTCCTTACAAATTTTAGCTAACCATATCAAGAAAAGTATAAAAATAAATATACACCATGAGTAAGTGGGATCTATCTGAGGTATGCAAGGATATTTCAATATTTGAAAAATCAACTTATTCCACCTCATCAACAGACTGGAGAATAAAAATCACATGAACAGATCAATTAATGCAGAAAGACATTTGACACAAGCCAAAAACCATGATACACACTTTCAATAAATTAGGAATAGAAGGGAACTTTGTCAATTTGATTAGGAATGCCTACAAAAAAAGACCCAAAAAACAGCCCCCCCAAAAAACTAACAAAAACCCCTAGAATTAACCTCATATTTATTGGTAAGAAAATGGAAGCTTTCCCACTAAGATCATGAGCAAAATAGGGATATCTTCATAAACTCTTGCTACTTCTACTCAACATCATACTAAAAATCTTTGCATATTAGTTTATGGGCTAAAAAAAAAACAGACCATAAAAAACACCACAGACAGTGTGGCTTAAACAATAGACATTTAGGGGTGCCTGGGTGGCTCAGTTAACTAAGCATCTGCCTTCCCCTCAGGTCATGATCTCAGGGTCCTGGGATCAAGCCTTGCTTCGGGCTGCCTGCTCAGCAGGGAGCCTGCTTCTCTCTCTCCCTCTGCAGCTCACCCTGCTTGTTCACTCTCTCTCTCTCTCTCTCTAATAAATAAATAAAATCTTAAAAAAAAAAAAACCCAGTAGACATTTATTTATTTTCACAGTTCTGGAGGCTGGAAGTCCAAGATCAGAGCACCCTATAGTCAAGTTCTGGTGAGAGCCCTCTTCCTGGCTTACAGATGCAAGCTTCTCACTGTGTAATCACATGGCAGAGGAGAGAACTAGCAAGCTCTTTGGTGTCTGTTCTTGTAAGAATACATAATTCTATTGGATTAAGGCTCCAATGAACCTTAATTGTGTAGCCTTAGTTATTTCCACAAGGGCTCCATTTAGAAACAAAGCCACACTGGGGGTCAGGGCTGAATTTGGTGGGAGTACACAAACATTTAGTATGTAACACCTAGCTAGTGGAATAAAGCAAAAACAGCAAATAAAAGGAACATAGATTGGAAAATCTGGTTTCTTTTATTGGTAAATGGTATTAAAAAACAAGATTTGAGCACAAGGTGTGCTCTCTGCTACTGGTATGTGATTTCTTCTAGTCTCCTTTAGCCGAGAGAGCCAGAAAATGCATGTGCATATACTAACCTGTGTATATGCATATATCTATACATATTTATCTATGTAACCATCTGTATCTATATTAAGCTGAACGTGAGTTCATATTGTCTTCAACTCTAATCATATGAGTCTTTCTAGCCTCCTCTCTTTATTTGTAATTTCTCATTCAGCAGTGAGATACCTGGTTCTTAACATCCACCAACCATTTACTTAATTTTTGTTAATTTCTAAATATTTAATTTTTATGGTAACTGCATATGAATCATTACATGGGCTGGGAGTGGGAATTCTAGCTCCATTTAGATTTTCTTTCATATAAAACATTTTATTTTGCTTAATAGAAAGGGTATTTTCACTTCCTTCAACAAATCATGTGAGTTAACTTATAATACCTTCTTTTCCTTTAAATGTTTCACTTTGTGTTAGCTCAATCCTTTGATTGGGCACATGGAAAATGGTAAGGAGTCACTGAGCTTTCTGGCAAATACTGCTCTTTGTCATCTAAAAAGTCCTGCAGGAACAACTCTCTCTCTCTCTTTCTCTCTCTCTCTCAGTACCCTGATCTTGTGTGTTATGCCTAGAACACTCCACATTTATTACAAGAAAATATTCAGTACACCAAATGGATTAAATGGGAAGGAGAATGAGAAGGAAGGAAGCTGAGTATAAGACCAATTACCATGACCACAAAATTTGTTTTTAGCAACTTCCAACTTCCACTTTCTATATCTCTGTCCAATCCTAATGAAATACCATTGTCTTGTCTATACCATTTTCTTTTTCCTGAACTCACCCATCCTGTAGCTATCCAGACAGGAAGCTATTTGCACTTCCTCATTTTGGCAGATAGTGTTCAATAATGTCTGCTAATGACTGCACTAAAAGGAACCCTACAGGGTAGTTAGTAATCAGGATAAAATATACAATGCTACAGTAACACACCAGTCCCCAAGTCTCAGTGGCTTAATTGTATAAAGGTTTATATCTCATTCAAGCCAGTCTTATATGGGATGTCCTCTATCTTGAAACTATTCCACGTGAAACATGGCCTACAAGACCACTGCAGTAAGAACATAAAGAGCTGAGGATCCTGGAAGATGTTTTAAGAACTAGACCTAGAAGGGGCTTATATCACTTTAGTCAGATAATTCTAGCATAATTACAGTGATGCTGGGAAATGAAAAAGCCTGTGTCTGGAAGATGAAAACATGTGTTGAACACATTTTTTGTATGGCTACAATTGTTAGGAGCCCAGAGTTTGAGGTTTACTATCAACCTGCTACACTACTATTGGTAAGTCATGGAACATTCAGAACTCTAATTATGAAATTTATTAACTTACTGATTTATTTTACTATTTTACAATTACCATACATATACTGTGGGTTGAGTGAGAACTCTGCAAGGAGAGAGACTATAAAGGTAGATGAGACAGGGACACGTGGGTGGCTCAGCTGGTTGAGTGGCTGCGTTAGGCTCAGGTCATGATCCCAGGGTCCCACATCAGGGTCCTTGTTCACTGGGGAGTCTGCTTCTCCCTCTGCCAGCCATTCCCCCTACTTGTGCTCTCTCTCTCTGACAAATAAATACAATATTTAAAAAAAAAGGTAGATAGGACATGGCCCTTATTTTGCAGGAGTTGACTGGTAGGAAAATTTTCAAGTGAGGTAAATCTTACAACAGAAATATGTTTACTGAATGTTAGGTTCACAGAGGAAGGTACAACCAGCATCCACCAGGGAAAGCAGGACTAACATCACAGGAGACGATTTGCCAGTGTCTTCAAAGATAATTGAACATCTTCCAGAAGGATTGGGCCACCTTTGGCATTTCATATACATAGAGGACTGTGTACAAAGGGTTAGATCCTAAAAGTATGGTATATAGAAATCTGGAAATAATCCAGCCAGTGTGGATCTAGAATGTTCAAGGGCTCACATGTGATGGTGATGTTTGTGTATGTGTGTGTGTGTGTGTGCACATGTGTGTCTCAGTTAAAGATATCATGGCACTTCCTCCCTAAATATTTCACTAGGCATTTCCTGAAAATAAAGGCATTCTCTTATATAGCCAAATACTACTATCATACCTTAAAAAATAATCATTATCTACTATGAGCTAAAACTTACTTTTTTCGAATTTCTTCAGTTTTCCAAATACAACTTTTTATAGTAGTTTACTTTCAAACCAGGTTCCAGTCAAGTTTTGTGCATAATCTTTTGTGTTTCTAATCTCATTTAATCTGCAATAATTATCTCATTCTGTTTTTATTCAGGGTCTCCTCTTTTTAATAAAACCATTGTATGTATACACAATATTCTGCTTATCTATTCATCCATTAGTGATCTTCTGAGATGCATTCATGTTTTAATTATTGTGAATAATGCTGCCATAGGCATAGATGTACAAATATCTCTGTTAAACCCTGTTTTCAACTCTTTTGCATATATATCAGTGAGTGGAATTACTGAGTCACATGGTACTTCTATTTTTAGTTTTTTGAGCAACTGTCATAATGTTTTCCACAGCAGCTGTACCATTTTACATGCTCACCAACAGTGCACATTGGTTCCAGTTTCTCCAAATCCTTACTAACACTTGTTATTTATTTATTCTTATTTTATGTTAGCCATCCTAACAAGCATGATGTAGTACCTCACTGTAGTTTTGATTTGCATTTTTCTTATGATTAATGATGTTGACCATATTTTCATTGGTTATTGGCCACTTGTGTATCTTCTTTGGAGAAATGTCTACAAAAGTTTTGCCCATTTTTTTTAATTGGGTTGCTAACATTTTTGCTGTTTTTAAGTTTTAGGAGTTCTCTATATATTCTGAATTTTAATCCTTTATCAGGTATATGATTTGCAAATATTTTCTCCCATTCTGTACATCACCTCTTTACTCTGTTGATAGGGTTTTTTTGATGCACAGCTTTATTAATTCAAAGTCCATTTTTTACTTTATCTTTTGTGCCTGTGCCTAAATCACTTGACTATTATACAAAGGTTTATTTCTGCACACTCTATTCTATTCCATCATCTATATGTCTTTCATTATGCCAGTACCACACTATTATTACTTTAGCTTTGTAGTAAGTTTTGAAGTAAGGAAGTGTGAATTCTCCAGGTTTGCTTTTCTTTTTTTTTTCAAGATTTTTTTGACTATTTGAAATCCTTTGAAATTCCATATGAATTTTAGAATAGGTTTTTCTGTTTCTGCAAAAAAAAGCTTTTAGAATTTTGATATGGACTATATTGAATCTGTAGATCTCTTTGGGTAGTATTGATATCTTAACAATATTAAGTCTTCCAATCTGTGAACATGGGATATATTTATGTATTTCCTTTTTCTTTATGTCTTCTTTAATTTCTTTCAACAATGTTTCATAATTTTCATTGTACAAGTCTTTCACCACCTTGGTTAATTAAATGCCAAGTATTTTATTCTTTCTGATGCTATTATAAATGAATTTTTTTCTTAACTTTCTTTTCAGATTGTATATTGATAGGTATAGAAATTAACTGACTTTTACGTGCTGACTTTGTGTCTTGCTACTTGCTGAATAATTTATTATTTCTAATTGTTGCTATGTGGAATATTTAGGGTTTTACATATATAAATCATGTGCAAACAGAAATCATTTTACTTTTTCCATTCCAATTTGGATGTCTTTCATTTATTTTCTTGCCTCTTTGCAGTGGTTTCAACTTCCAATACTATACTGACCATAGTTGGTCTGTAGTTTTTGTTTCACCTAGTGTCTTTTGTCTGGCTTTAATGGAAGAGTAATACTAGTCTAATAGAATGAGTTAGGAAGTGTAAACTCCTCTTCAATTTTTTTTAAAGTGTAATAAATATTGATATTGGTTATTCTTTAAATGTTTGGAAGAATTCACTAGTGAAACCATCAGGTCCAGTGATTTTCTTTGTTGGGAATTTTTTTTTAAGATTTTTATTTATTTATTTGACAGAGAGAGAGAGCACTAAGTAGGGGGAGCAGAAGGCAGAGGGAGAGGGAGAAGTAAGTTCCCCACTGAGCAGGGAGCCTGATGCGGGGCTCAATCTCAGGACCTGGGGATCATGACTTGAGTCAAAGCAGCTGCTTAACTGATTGAACCGCCCAAGCACACCAGGAGATTTTTGATAACTGACTCTGTGATTTAATCTTCATAGGCTTATGTTTCTGGGAATTTTTTTTTTCATTTTATCTATGTTATCCAATATATTGGTGTAAAAATATTCATATTATTTTTATAATTCTTTTTGTTTCTGTAGAATAGATAGTGATTTTCACTCTTTAATTTCCTATTTTAGTAGTTTGAGTCTTCTTTCTTCTAAATTCATCTAGCTGGAGGTTTGTCAATTTTGTTGGTCTTTTCAAAGAATCAACTTTTAGCTTCATTGATTTTCTCTATGATTTTTCTATTTATTTAATTTCTCTTTTCCAATCTTTACTATTTCCTATCTTCTGCTAACTTTGCATTTAGTTTGTTCTTCTTTTTCTAGTTCTTTGAGTTTGATTGAATATTTCTTGTTTTTTAATGTATGTGTTTGTAGCTATAAATATCCACCTTTGCACTGCTTTTGCTGTGTCCAGTAAATTTTGTTTTTGTTCATCTCTCAGTATTTTTAAATATCCCTTGTCATTTCTTCTTTGTAGTTTTCCTTCTAATTTCTTCTTTGATCCATTGGTTAAGAGTTTGCTGTTTAATTTCTATAGATTTGTGAATCTTCTACTTTTATTTCTTTTAATGGCTTTGATCTCTAACCTCATCCCATATGGCAGGAGAAGATACTTTGTATAATATATATCTTTGTAAAAATATTGATTCTTAATTGTGGCCTAACATATCATCTATCCTGGAAAATGTCCCATGTGCATTTGAGAAGGATGTTGTTCTAGAGTAGAATGTTCTGTATATGTCTGTTAGATCTAGTTGGTTTATTGTGTTAATTAAGCCCACATTTTTTTCTTATCCTCTGATTGTTCTATTCATTATTGAGAATGAAGTGTTGAAATTTCTATTATTGTAGGAGTGCCTATTTCACCCTTTGATCCTATCAGTATTGCTTCATAGGTTTTGATGATATGTTATTAGGTGTGTAGATGTTTATAATTACAAATCTTTTTTCTTTATTGAAACATTTATTAAAATATGTCCTTTTTGTCTCCTATAAACTTTTAAAATTTAAAGCTTATTTTGTCTAATATTAGTACAGCCACTCCTGTTTTCTGCTGCTTACTATTTGCATACAATATCCTTTTCCATCCTTTCACTTCAAATCTACTTGTGTCTTCAGATACACAGTGAGTATCATAAACTGCATATAGTTGAGTCATTTTTTACCCATTTTGACATTTTCTGTCTTTGGAGGGTTTAATCCATTTAAAGTTAAAGTGATTACTTCTGTTATTTTTTATTTGTTTTCTATATGTCTTATGGCTTTTTTTTTTATCACTCATTTCCTGCATTACTGTCTTCTTTTGTATTTAGTTGATTTTTGAAGTGAATCATTTAGATTATTTTCTCATTTTCTTTTGTGTATGTTCTATAGCTATTTTCTTTGTGGTTACCATAGAGATTACATTTAACACCTTAAAGTTATAATACTCTAACTTGAATTTATACTAGCTTAACTTCAATAGCATACAAAGAAGTCTGCCTCTTTACAGCTCTATCTTCACTTCTACGATTGATGACGTTACAAAATTACATCTATATACATTGTGTGATCAAACATATAAGATAATAATTCTTTTAAAAGCATTAGTCTCTAAAATTATGTGGAAACATAAATGTGGACCTATGAACCAAAGTGCAATAATAGAATTTAGACCAATCATTGTTTTTTTAATGTATTAGTTTTTTAAATTATGTAGAAAATAAAAAATAGAATTAAAAACCCTTGTTACAATAATAGTAGTTTTTATAATTGTCCATGTTTTTATCTTTATTGAGATATTTATTTCTTCATATAGCTTGAGTTACTGCCTCTAATTTCACCACCCAAGACCTTTGAGCATTTCTCGTGGAGTAGTTCTAGTCATAATTAACTCCCTCAGCTTTTGTTTATCTGAGAATGTCTTAATTTTTCCCTCAATTTTGAAGGATAATTTTGCTGATGATATGATTCTTGATTGATTTTTTTTTTCTTTTAGCACTTTAAATATATTGGCTAACTACTTTCTGCTTTCCAAAATTTCTGGTGATGAATCTGATAATTTTTTTATTGAGATTCCCGTGTAAGTAACAAGTTATTTCTCTCTTGCTGTTTTCAAGATTCTCTCTGTCTTTGGCTCTTGAAAGTTTGATTATAATTTGTCTTTGTATAAGCTTCTAATTTCATCTAACTTGGAGTTAGTTTGGCTTCTTGGGGGTTTATGTTCATGTATTTCATCAAATTTGAGAAGTTTTCAAGCCATTATTTCTTTAAATATTCTCTACTCCTTTTTCTCTCTGTTCTCCCTTCTGAGGCTCCCACAATGCACATGGTGGTCTCTTGTTGATGTCTCTTGGACTCTGTTCAAATTTATTCAGTCTTTCTCTTTCTACTCCACAGACTTGATAATTTCCACTATTCTATTTTCATTGGTTCTTCCATGATTCTTTCTTCTACATATTTACATCTGCCTTCAAAATCTTCTAGTAAATCTTTATTTTCAGTTATTGTACTCTTAAACTCCAGCATTTCTTTTTGGTTCATTTTCAGGCTTTCTATCTCTTAATTAACATTTCCATTTTTTTTGCACATAATTTCTTGACTTTCTCCACAAATTTCTTTAGTTATTTGAGTACCTTTAAGATAGATTATCTAAGAGAGTTCCATCAGGTCCTTCCCAGGGAGTTTATGCTTTTTTCCCTTTGAATGGACTATATTTTTCCTATTTTTTGGTATACCTTGTTATTTCTTTTGTTGAACACTGGACATTTGAACCTAATAATGTGGTAACTCTGGAAATCAAATCATCTGTCTCCCCCAGGGTCTATGTTTGTTACTATTTTTATTTATTTATTTTTGTATTGTTGTTAGCTGTCTCTGTGCTGAGAATCAGTCTGAGATGTAAACTAAACATGTCAGATCTCTTCTGAGCTCATGGCATTCCCTAAGCATTTGTGGTCATTTTCTAATTTTCCCCATATATGCAGTTACTTTTGAATGCTCTAGTCTTTAATGGCTGGTAACCAAAGGAAGGAAAAAAAAAAATAAGATAAGGGGGAAAAAGGCCACTAGCCCTTTAAATCCCCAGAAGTCATTTCAGCCTGCAACAATGGGGGGAGTTGTAAAACAATTGCTTCTTATCATTTTGTCTGCAGTTCTATGATCAAAGGAAGCAATCAGTGATCAGAGCACTGATCCCTGATATTTGGAAGACAGGGTATTTTTCACCCATCTGATCTCTTGCAAGCTGTAAACAGGCTATTACAAGAACATATGCATAGTAGCTTGCCATGGGGCTTGAAGGGGAGGATGGGCAGCTTCTACTAAGAGCTGTAATTGACCTAAATTAACTAAAACATATCATCCAAGACTTCCTCTGGAAGTTGCAAGCTTTCAACAGATTCCAGAGTTTGAAAATTCTTACATCAGAAAGATACTGCTGGTGCAATTGTTTGTCTAGATGGGAGAGACAAATTCCTAGTGCTCCTTATATGACCATCATCTCAGAATAATTCTCCTCACCAAATGGTTTTAGCATCTATTGATGATCCGAGCTTGATGTTAAAACTGGTAACTTTAAAATTTTATCATTTCATATATATTAGCCAGCATGTTTATGCAAAGAAAAACTTCATCACATTAGCTGAGAGTAAACTATAGTTCCTTAAAAAAATGGCCACATAAATGCTTATTTTCTTTTTTTAACTAATAATTTTAAGAGCAAATAGTGTAACAACCATTAGCAATGGTGGCAGTTTATTTTACTTATTTGTTTGTTGGTTAGTTGGTTTAAGTATATTATTATAGATTAAATTGGAGTTTTTTTACTCAATCAATATGTTATAATCTTTTTATAGTTTTTTTTTTTTTGTAAATTAATTTTCAAATTGAGTCAAGTTTGGAAAGTTGGAGCCCCTTCAATCTGGTTCCTTTGTCTTTTTGGCATGTACCCATTGGTCTCTGAATATTTCTTTGCTTTCTTACACAGGGTCTCAAACTCTCCATGCCCCATATGTTTAATGAGCCATTTCATCCTACAGCTCTGATTTCTCTTAATAGGCCATGGTGTTTAGAAACCAAGCTGGCTGCTAATGCTGCTCAGGCTATTCACTGTTACTGTGGTGTTATTGTTTCTAGCCCCTTTTAGTACACAGACCTGGGAATACTTTATTATTTGGGAGGATAATGTGTGTACATGTGTGCACATGCCCAAAGCTGAAGATAAGAGTACTGAGATACATTGTTAGGGTGACCTGATGATAATTGAACAATGTTAATTAAAACAATACAACTGAAATAGAAACAACTTTGAGAACATGTTAAGGCATTTTATAAACTTTAATATGTAAAAAATATACCAAATTTGACCAATATAATAAAATTATTATAATGGATGGTTATTGAATATAGTTGAATAAGCATCAAATTCTTAACTAAAAGACATGACTTTAGTTAATGGCTTGGTCATCAACCAGTTTTATAAACTACCATAAAGAACAGCTCATGCCTCTAAGTCTGATCTATTAAAGTGAATAGAACTACTCACTCTACTTGTGAGAAGTTCAGTGAGATAATGTATAGTATTTTGCAGTGTCTAGTGTTAAATAAAATATTATTGTAATCTATGTTCTCTCTCTTGCATTGCTTAGCATAGTCCAGAACAGAGCATACTATATTAAGAGCAATTGATTGAACCAGTTGGGGGCAAAGGAGAAAGGAAATGTGAAGAAAACAATTAAGAAAAAGAGGAAGGAAGAGAGGGGTTGAAGATAGTAGAGAAAAAGGAAGAGAGTGGAGCACATTTGGGAATTCCCCAATAATGTCAATGTGTTACTTTACCTACTCAGGAAAAGTCCTGGTTGACCTGTGTTTTCTGCCTAATGAGCCCACTAGAATGCATCAGTCATATTGAGAGAAGGAGCCTCATGGCATACTCTCTATACGTGATTACAGGTATGAAATGAGATCATTTTTACCTTAGATGCAATGGAGGTGCTCCAGAAGAGCATCCATAACTCCTTACTGGGGACTAGCTGAATACTCAATCTTGAGCTGAGCTGATGAAAAATAAACAGAAAAAAAAGTCTTTGTACTGGTCTTTTAAGATCTTGGCCTCTTCTCAAGAATGGTGAAGGGAGCTATAAAAGGGAGATCATCCCTTTTACCTCATCACCTGCTCATTTTCCCAAGAATTTGGTTTGAAATAAGATGCCTCTCTATTCCTTCCTTTTTTCTCAGTCCCAATGTAATTGACCCAAAAGATCTTATGCATTGACTGTGTAATCTCTAATCAAGGGGTCCATGGCTTTCCATTGTGCCCTACTCTTTAAGATCAAGAGGCAATCAAACCATGAAAAATATAAATGAGGCACCTGGGTGGCTCACTTGGTTAAGTGTCTGCCTTTGGCTCAGGTCATGATACCAGGGGCCTGGGACCAAGCCCCACATTGGGCTCCCTGCTTCTCCCTCCCTCACTCACTCCCTCCCTCCCCCTCTCTCTCTCTGTCAAATAAATAAATAAAATCTTTTAAAAAAAGAAAATATAAATAGCAGAGTTATACTCCACCCTAAATGACTAAAAAATTGGACAGATACAGGAAGTGACCCTTTGCAGAGTTATAAAACTGGTAGGACAGAACTCATCCTTCCCACATGACTTAAGAGACTAATACATTAAAAAATATATTATTTTATGGGTATTTACCCAAAGAATACAAAAAACACTGATTCAAAGGGATATATTCACCCCTGTGTTTTAGCAACATTATTTACAATACCCAACATCTAGAAGCAATCCAAGTGTCCATCAATTGATGAATAGATAAAGAAGATGTGGTATATACAGACAATGGGATATTACTCCATCATAAAAAAAGAATGAAATCTTGCCATTTGCAAAGATGATGGAGCTACAGAGTATAATGCTAAGAGAAATGTCAGACAGAGAAAGATAAATACCATATTATTTCACTCATATAAGGAATTTAATAAACAAAACAACAAAGCAAAGGGGAAAAATTAGAGAGAGAGAGAGTCAAGGCAAGAAACAGATTCTTAATTATAGAGAACAATCTGATGGTTACTAGAGGGAAGGTGAGTGGAGGGATGGGTGAAATAGGTGATGGGGATTAAAGAGTGCACTTGTGATGAGCACTGAGTGATGTATGGAATTGTTGAATCACTATGATGTACACCTGAAACTAATATAACACTGTATGTTAACTAACTGGAATTAAAATAAAAACAAATTTTGAAAAAGATATGTGTTTGTAAACTTACATGTAGAAGCATATGGAAATTGCCATATGCTTAACTCATTGAAATGATACTATATGATCCATCTTTTAAGTAATATCTTCTTTCATTAAAATATAAGTGTTTGTAAACATATGTGTAGCAGATCATGGGATTATCCCTGTGTATAACTCATTAAAAATACATTAAATATAAAGAAATAAATAAAATTTTAAAAATAAAAACATTTTTATAATATATATATAAATTTAAAAGCTAGTATTATTGTAACTTTGCTTTAGAACTACTTTAGAACATTGCTTTAGAACATTTTTTCTACTTGATTTAAGAGATCAATGCATTTTATAAATTATTAATTATTAATTATTAATTATTAAATTATTAATTTATGTTTAGGGACACAATTAAAAAACTAGAGGAGAGAACACTATCTGACTCATTCAAAGACCAGTATTACACTGATATCAAAGCCAAAAAAGACACAACAGGAAACTAGAGACCAATACCCCTTATAAACATTAACTCGCAAGTCCTCAACAACAACAAAAAAACTGAATTCAGTAGCATATTAAAATGATTATAAACCTTAAGCAAGTGGGATTAATTTCTGCAATTCAGGGATGGCACAATGTAGGAAAATTGATCAATGTTAAACACCACATAAACAAAATGAGATTTAAAAACACATGAGCCTGGTGATGGGTATTAAAGAGGCCACGTATTGAATGGAGCACTGGGTGTTATACGCAAACAATGAATCATGGAACACTACATCAAAAACTAATGATGTAATGTATGGTGATTAACATAACATAATAAAATAAAATAAAAAAACACATGATCATCTCAATTGATGCAGAAAAAACCTTTAATAAAATTCAACACCTTTTTATGATAAAAACTATCGGAGGTGCCTGGGTGGCTTAGTCGTTGAGCATCTGCCTTCGGCTCAGGTCATGATCCCAGGGTCTTGGGATTGAACCTCACATCAAGCTCTCTGCTCAGCGGGAGGCCTGCTTCTCCCTCTTCCACTCCCCCTTCTTGTGTTCCCTCTCTCGCTGTCTTTCTCTCTGTCAAATAAATAAATAAAATCTTAAAAAAAAAAACTATCAACAAACTAGGAGTAGAAGGAAACTAAAAGCCATATATGAAAACTCCACAGTCAACATCATCCTCAATAGTGAAAGACTGAAAGTTTTTCCTCTAAAAATAGTGAAGTATGCTCATATTCACCATTTCTATTTAATACAGTACTGGAAGTCCTAGCCAGAGCCACCAGCTAAGAAAAATAAATGAAATTCAGAATATATAGAGAATTCCTAAGAGTCAACAACAAAATATTTTAAACATCTAACTTCAAAAATGGCCATGGACTTGCATAGAAATTTCTCCAAAGGGGGGGGCACCTGTGTTAAGTATCTGTCTTTAGCTCAGGTCATGATCTCAGGGTCCTGGGATTGAACCCTACATCAGGCTCCCTGTTCAGAGGGAAGTCTGTTTCTCCCTCTTGCTCTGTTGTTCCCCTTGCTTTCTCTCTCTCTCTCAAATAAATAAATAAATAAGATCTTAAAAAATATATTTCTCCAAAGGAGATATACAAATAGCCAATAACCACATGAAAAGATGCTCAATATCATTAATTATTAGGGAAATACAAATCAAAATTACAATGAGGTAATTCACACTGTTAGGATGGCTAATATGAAAACAAAACAATTACAGCAACAAAAATAGTAACAAAAACATGTGTTAAGAAGATGTGGAGAAATTGGAACACATGTGCACTGTTGGTGGGAATGTCAAATGGTACAGCTGCTATTGAAAACAATGTGACTGTTTCTCAAAAAATTAAAAGTAGACTTACCATATGACCCAGTAATCCCATTCATGGACATAGATTCAAAAGAACTGAAAACAGGGTCTCAATGAGATATTGGTACCTCCATGTTCATAGAAGCATTATTCATAATACTTAAAATGTGGAAGCAGCCCAAGTATCTATTTAGGGATGAATGGGATGTGCCATTACCAAAATGGCAGAATAGGAGGTCACAGCCCCCATACCATGAGAAAGATTAACCATTAGACTGCTATCCATGAACATTCAGCTTGTAAATGTTCATCAGTCCACGTCACAAATTTTAGCAACACAGTGAAAGAAACAAACAAAATGTCTGGGAATAACTGCACACGACAAAGAAGGAATAACAACTTTATTTTGTCTGCATTACTCCCTACCCCAGGCCAACATTGTTCAGCATGGGGAGGGAGTCCCCAATTTGAAAGAGTTCCTCTCACCAGGAAAGAGAATTGGGTGAGCAACTAGTTTCCTCATCCTTTTGGGGCACCTCACAAAGGTATTGCCTTGGTTTCATCTCACCTAAACACCCCAAACTGAGATGTATATATAGCTAGGAACAACAACAAAAAAGAGTAGAGGCTATCAGTATCAGCTACACAGTAGGAGTAACTACAGTTACCAGTGAACTACTCCTTTTAGATGCCTACTGAAGGAACCAAAGTTCAACACAGCGACCCCAGACCCACTGCAGATTTCACTGCTTTTATTGTGTATCTTAAAGAAATTTGAACTTTTAAGGCATTCAATTAGCTTCATGAACTTGTACCTCCAAATCTCCCCAACACTTTGGGAAGTTCTCAGCCATTATTTATTTAATTTAATAAACCTTCTGCTCCCCCCCCTTTTCTCTCTCTCTCTCTCTCTACTTCTTCCAGGACTTTAATTATGGCAGTTGTTAGGGCTTTAAATGTCAGTCTGTACTTCTGTGCCTGCAGGATCTCACCAAAGGCATATGCACAGCTTTGAAAACCATCAAAGGAAGTAAGGTGGAGCATGTTCAGGTGCACAGTTAGAAGGGGTATTTGCAAGTGAGCTCATCAGTGCATGCTAATGACAGAAGATAAGACCAGACCCAGACCCACAGGCAGCTGTGAGAACCTTGGCTTTCAGCATGCACTTCCATAGCTTCAGAATCTCACCATGGGCATGCACACAGCTGGTGAAGGTTGGTAGCATGCAGGTATATAGCTGAAGGGGCTCACCCCAATGCACTTACAGTGATGGAGGTCAGCTGCAGGGGTCTAATCTTTCTTCTTGCACAAGCACAGCCACAGTAGCCTGGGCTGGATACTGGTAATGGTCCCAAGATCGGGTGGGCATTGGGGTGAAAGAGTATGGAGGGAGACAGACATCTGATATCTGTGAGTAAAAATAACTGTGAGGTGAAAACTCCATAAGGATATCAGTTTATTTTTCAGCAGAAACTGTGCAGGCCAGAAGGTAGTAGCATAATCAATGTGCTGAAAAGAAAAATCCTACAACCAATGATATTTTACCCAGCAAAGTTATCATTCAAAATTGAATGAGACATAGAGTTTCCCAAACAAAAAATAAAGGTGTCAATCACCACTGAATTGACCTTACAAGAAATGTTAAAGGGATTTCCTTAAGCTGAAAAGAAAAGGTTAAAAAAGAAAATTATTGAAGAACAAATCTCACCAGTAAAAGCAAACAGTAAATGCAATGGACCAGATACTTATTAATTTAGTATGAAGGTTAAAGATAAAAGTGGTAAAAGCCATCATATATACAATAATTAGTTAAGAAACACATAAAATGAGATGCAAATATCACATAAAATGTGAATGGAAGAGTAAAAATGTAGTAGTTTTAAAATGTGTTTAATAGTAGCGGAAGTTGTGGACATACTAATCAGACAAGAAAAATAAATAAAAGGCACCCAAAGTGATAAGAAATAAGTAAAACTTCACTATTTTCAAATAATATGATATATAAATAGACAACCCTAAATTCTCCATCAAGAAATTTAGAAATAATAAATTAATTCAGTAAAATTGCAGGATACAAAATTAATATAAGGAAATCAATTGTATTTCTACATAACAAAATACCACAAAGAGAACTTAAAAAAAATCTTATTTAAAATTCCATTAAAACAAATAAAATACCTAGAAATAAATTTAACCAAGGAAGGTAAATACCTATGCTCTAAAAACACTAATGAAAGAAACTGAAGATGGCACAAATAAATGGAAAGATATACTATGCTCATGGATTGAAAAAAATATAAACATGTTAGGATGTCCATATTGTCCAAAGCAATTTAAAGATTAAATGCAATCACTACCAAATTACTAATAGCATTTTTCACAGAACTAGAACAAATAATCCTAAAATTAGCATGGAAATAGAAAAGACCCAGAATAGCAAATCAATTTGTGAAAAAAGAACAAAGCTGGACATATCATGCTACCAGATTTCATACCATCAAACAGAAGATAAGGAAGGAAAAAAGAAAATAAAGAAAAAAGAGAGAGGAGGGAGGGAAGAAGGAAGGAAGGAAGGAAGGAAGGAAGGAAGGAAGGAAGGAAGGAA